>NC_090927.1:499588803-499901974 GCF_040938575.1 Ambystoma mexicanum | reverse complement strand
GGAGATTTTCTCTGCAGCCCGGAGGAAGGAACAATGGGGGCTTTGGGATGAATAGAATATGCTGATTTGAGGTGTAACTGTCAACACTGCTCTGGGAGAAGCAGACATGTGACCATCTGACTCACCAAGCTTCTAGGGGCGGACCATACTGGGTTGTGAATTTAATATTGCACCAAATATATGTTTAAGGAAAATGCTTCTAAAAAATTGTATCAATCTGACAGAAATGTATAACTTTGGGATTCTTAATATGAAAAATGCATTCACAGTTCAAGACTAAGTTGGACGCTATGGGATGTTCTGAGGCCAAGCCCTGTAATTATTAATATTGTGGGTGTGATGTTTATGCTAGAAACATAACAATTTATGGTAATATGCTCACAGAGGGTGTGTACGTCTGTGTAAGATTTAGTGCCAAACCAATATTGCGAAACATACCAAAATCGCGAATAAGTTGTCATTTCTGAACCCAAGCTCTTAGAAAGATCAGGGTTGAACAGAGACCTGTCTTAATTAATCTGTGATATGTACATGTATTCTCAACAACCTGTGTATCTGGGAAGCCTGTTTGGTTATGAAAAATTGATTTCTAAGTAAAAGCAGAGGGGACGGATTTCAGCTTCAGCCATAAACATGACACCTGATGACTCATTCTGACTCACTACTCTGTTCTCCAGTCAGGTCACAGGGAATCCTCTAACCTATAAAATCCTTAGTGGGTTGGGCATAGAAAGTCAGCCTCCACACCCCCTTTGGAAACACATAAAAAGAATCACTGAGACCCAGATAGGGACACTCATTTTACCACTACTCATCGATTCCTGCGCAGCACTCTGCCCGACCAGATCCAGACAATATCCAGACAAAGCCTCCAGACTCCTGAGACTCCAGATTCCAGATAGATCCAGAGATCAAACTCTAGAACCAAGCTCTAGAACCTTAGAGAAGCAGAGACCTAATCCCAAAAGCTGGATTCTCTTCAGCAGGCCTCAAAATCTTTTTCAACCTGATTCTCAACAGCTGGGCTGTGCTGTTTGCGACTGCCTAGATCCCTGCGCCAGAATCAGATCCAGACCCAGAAAGCAACGCTGTATCCAGAACCCGCTTGATCCAGTTCAAGAGGCCAGACCAGACCGCCGTGCTGTGAGCAGAACCAGTGCACGAGACCGTCCTGTGGCGAGTGAAGTCCAAACGTGACCAGATCGGTGACGAGGCCCATTTCCATTCCATTCCAAAACTGGGAGTGAGTATTTAGTCTAGAACTGTGCATAGTCATCTCTTAGTCTAAAGTAATCTTATCGCATCCATTTCAACCTGTCCAGAACTGCATTTAGAATTGTGTGTCCATCCTGTGATTTCAAATCTGTAAAAGCGTCATCTGTCATTCTGAAATCTTGACTTCATGTCTGAAAATCTACCTCCACAAAAACGTATCTTTTGAGCCGCATGTCCTAGAAGCAAAATTTAACTGTCATTTTAAAGCTAACATCCTCAGCTTTCCAACAAACCTAAAACAACATTCCAACTCCTTATATTTTCTCGTAATCGTGATTTGCGCACGTGGAAAAAGTGCAGCGAATTGCAATTTTTCTCCATTTCATCACTTGTAAATATAGCTGCTTCTTGCTTTCCATTGCTGAAATTCGTTTTCAATCTGATAATCATTCATGTATCATTGCTAGTGTTGACCTGAACTAATCCAAAGTAGCTATCACTTAACCTGAATCTCCTTTAGTGAATTAAAAAGATTTTAGCATATTTTTCACATTCAGTGCAACCACATTAAAAAGTTTTTTTGCCTGTTTAAAATCATACCAGTTTTCTCTAAGCTTGCTGGGGGGAACTGGAATTGAACTGCATTATTAATTGTATTCTTGATACCTGTGTGTCCTCATTTCCATCTCTTCCTATTGCATAGGGGGGGGAGTGAGGTGTCACAAGGGAAAAAGTGATCATATTATCTTGTGATTGAAATCATATCAAGCTTATCCTGTGTTGCATTCTTTCATATCTTGCATTTCCTTGAAACCATACAAAGTATTCTCTGCTACCTTATCCTTTCTATACCAACTCCTCATTGATTAAAGAGAGTGTGCTATTGTAATGTTACCCAATATTGAGCATCACCGATCAGGCTCTGGCCTGGTTGACCTCTTTCCTCTATGATCGACCCTCCCAGGTCCAATTTGGGTCCTTCCTATCATCTGTCTTCCTCTCCACCTGTGGTGTTTCCCAGGGGTCTAACCTCTCACCCTGGCTTTTCAACCAATACCTGGCAACTCTCGCCCACTGTATTGCCATTTTCTGCTCAAACTTCCAGTGCTACGCACACGACACTCAACTCATTTTCAGGCTGCCCTCGGCCACCTCCTCCACCTCTCTCATCACTGATTGCCTAACTGCCATCCAAGATTAGTGTGCCACAAATGATTTTTGTCTTAATGCCAGCAAGACAGAGATCCTCCTCATTGGCACACCATCATCTTCCTTTCCCCTCACTCTCTGGCCAGCCTCCCTTGGCCCTCCTCCTATCCCCGCCTGTGAGGCCAAGAACCTTGGTGTCACCTTTGATTCCACCCTCTCCTTCTCTGCCCACATCGCTGATGTATCAAAAAAGTCAAACCCCCTACTGCACCTCCTCAGAGGTATTCTTCCTTTCCTCTCATTCCTCCAGAAGCTCACTGTCTCCCAAGCTCTGGTTCTCTCTAAGCTGGACTATTGCAACAGCCTCTTTCTTAATCTACCTGCTTCTACTCTCCGCCCTTTACAACTTATCCAGAACAGGACTGCAAGACTTATCCTTGGCCTCAAGCCCTGGGATCGTATCTCTCCAGCTCTGAAATCTCTCTATTGGCTCCCTGTGGATGCAAGGATTAAATTCAAAACCTTCTGCATTGTCCACAAGGCTTTCTGGGGCCTGGGTCCAACATACCTTCAGCTATCCCTCCGCAAATACCTCCCATCTCAAGCACCTCATGTAACGCTCACCTGATTCCCGCAGAGGTGCCGGTCTTGACTGGGTGAATGCCGTATCTTCAAAGGTGATGTGTAACACACGGTTGGCTCTTTGGGCTGGACCTCTGTGCACTGTATGTCTGACTCGAAGAGTAAGATGTCTGCAGATAGAAAATATGGGATTAATGAACTGGGGTTATTGGGTGCCTCTCTCCTCTTCCCTTTCTCTTCTCCTGTAGCACCCCAAAGGTTAACGCCCTCACCTTAGGTAAGTGAATGCCGAGCTCTCCATCTGCCTCGGGGCAGGGTGCCGTAACCAGTTTCTTCACTGGATAAGGGTGCAGGCCTCTTGACCTCAGAGGACTGCTGTCCGTCGTTAACTGCACGAACGGTAAGTTCTGGGCACTTCAAATGTCTTAAAAGTCTTTTGTAATGATATCTCTTATTTTGCAGGGTTCCGGCGATGGCGGATGGCGGGCTGAAGAGAATTGAGGATCGAACCCGCTTGAGGGATAGAAGCGCCTGGAAGCACGTAAGTAAGCGCTTGTAGCCTGCTTCACGATGCGCACTAACTGTCCCTTTTATCTTGCAGGTACAAGTTCGGAGCTTTAGAGAAGCTGAAGGGTGCTGGAATACCCACTGGATTCGGCGTGGGAAGGAGTAATGGCACGTGAGTAATAAAGTTGCCCAATGTCTTTAAACGCACCTTCTTTTGTCTTTCAGATGCGGGATGCAGCGCCGAAGACCTCCGGAGCGTGCGAAGAGCTGGTGAGCCTTTGTCTTTCAGATGCCGGAATGCAGTGCGAAGACCTCCGGAGCATGCGAAGAGTAGGTAAGCCTTTGTCTTTCAGATGCCGGAATGCAGCGCGAGGCGTTGGTGACAGCCGATGGACCAGGTAAGAGATGTGCTGCCACTGAAGACCGTAGTGCTAACCTGTTCTTTCTTTGTCTTTACAGGTGCTGCTGAAGACTGGATTCCAGGATGATAAGCCTTTGTTCCCTTAGGCCCAGGATCAGAAGCTGCAGACACGATGAGCGTTCTGCTGCAGAGAATGCAGAATAACGCAAAGCAAGATTCATCCATCGGGTGTGGTTTAAATAGCCTCCTGTAGTGCTTAGGTGTCTCCTTCCACAGCCTCGCCTAGGTAAGAAAAGAGTTCCTGCTTTCCAGAAGAGTTCCAGTGTTCTGAACCTAGGGAGTGGCTCCTGCCCCATCCAACAGGAAAAGTAGTCCCAAACAGAAGAGGATCAGGGGCTCAACTGGCAGGTAAGTAAGCAGCATGGTCTGCTGCAGGTAAGTCCACCCAAGCATTATGAGCCCGGCGCTTCCAGCGCTGGGACTGGGCATCTTTATGAGCCTGGTGCCACTGGCGCCAGGACAGGGTCCAAAAGGTCCCAATTGGGACTGCCTGGCACTCAGAACCGGGGTTATGGGTCTGCTTCCAAGGGAGTTGGGCAAGTCCTGATCTTTTGGAAGCAGAGATCATGACAGCACCCCCCCTCAAGGCCCCTCCCAAACCGGGCATCTCCGGGGGTTTTGGCTTGTTAGGAAATGTTTGATGAAATCTTTTGATTAGACAAGGCGCGTGGACATATTCTGCAGGTTCCCAGGATCTTTCTTGGGGACTGTAGCCTTTCCAGTCAATCAGGTAAAATAGTTTAGATTTGGAGATCTTGGAATCCAGGATGCTTTTGACTTCAAACTCGAGTTCTCCGTCAACTAGAATAGGTTTTAGAGATTTAGTTAGTCGGGTTTGAGGTTGCACAGGTTTTAATAGAGAGACGTGGAAGACCGGATGTATCTTCATGTGAGGGGGCAAGTCCAACTTGACCGCTACTGGATTTACTATGGTAGTGATGGAATAGGGACCAAGGTATCTTGGGTTGAATGTGCGTGGTCCTTTTAGAGGTAGATATTTGGTGGATAACCAGACTTGATCTCCTACTTGATACTGGGGGGCTTCCTTCCGATGTTGGTCTGCTCCTTTCTTGTATTGTTCTTTAGCCCTTTGAAGGTGAGAAACGGCTTCCTTAAAGGCTTGGGTGATTGTAGAATGCAGGTGGTCTACTGCTGGTGTTCCAAGATCTTGGAGTGGATCCAACTCCGAGGTTCGAGGGTGACTACCGTATAAAAGAAAAAACGGGGTCTTCCCAGTTCCCGAGTGGACAGAATTATTGTAGGCATATTCGGCTATCCAAAGGATATCTTTCCAAGTTTTTTCAGTTTGCTGTAGCATGCAGCGCAAATACTGTTCCAGAGTTTCATTGGTCCTCTCGGTTTGTCCGTCGGTTTGAGGGTGGTGGCTGGTCGAAAGTCTCACATCAATTTGAGCCGACCGACAGCAACTTCGCCAAAAATGAGAAATAAATTGACTCCCTCGATCCGAAATTAGAACTGAAGGAAAACCATGCAGTCGGACGAGGTTTTCGAGAAATTCTCGGGCCAGAGTTGCTGCTGTTGGTAAGCCTTTGAGTGGAATGAAATGCGCCATCTTGGAGTAATAGGTCCACGATTACTAGGATAGTATTGTATCCGGAGCATGGAGGTAGATCGGTGATGAAGTCCATTGAAAGCGTATGCCAAGGGCGAGGTGGGATGTCAATAGGGCGTAAAAGGCCAGCTGGTTTTTCCTTTTGACTCTTGTTTTGGGCGCATACTCCACAGGACATTATAAAGTCTCTGATATCTTTTTTCCAAGACGGCCACCAGAAGAAGCGCTTGATCTTTTCCGAGGTTTTGGCCATACCGGGATGTCCTTCCATTAAAGAATCGTGATAACAAGAGATTACCTTTTTCTGTAAATCTGTGCTGGGCAGGTATAACCGTTCTTGGAAATATAATAGGTTGTCCTTCACCGTAAAGTCCTTTCCCTGCAGATGCCAATTCTGTATGTCTGCTGGAGTTACCAGTAGCCTGGCTTTATCCTTAACTTCCTCTATGGATTGTGTGGCGATTACACCCAGAATTCTTTGTTCGGGAATGATAGGTACAGGTTTAAGATTGATCAAATGTTCTTCCACTCCCATCCGAGAAAGGGCATCAGCTTTACCGTTTTTTGTACCAGGTCGATAGGTGATTATGAAGTCAAACTCGGCAAAGAATAGTGCCCAACGGAGTTGCCTAGAGGATTGAGCTTTTGCGGTTTTCAAATATTGCAGGTTTCGGTGATCTGTAATCACAGTAACGGTGTGTCGGGCCCCCAGAAGATAATGCCGCCAAGCCTTAAAGGCGGACTTGATAGCTAGAAGTTCCTTATCAGTAATAGTGTAATTGATTTCAGGAGGCGAGAATTTGCAGGACCAAAATGCCACGGGATGCAACTGATTGGTTACTGGCTCCTTTTGCGATAGAACTGCCCCCATGGCAAGGCTCGAAGCATCAGTTTCAACGATGTAGGGGAGTTCTGGGCGAGGATGTTTTAAGATCGGTGCAGAGATAAATCTAGTCTTCAAATTCTGGAAAGCTTGTTCCGCCTCGGTAGACCATTCAAAACGTTTGTTTTTCTTTAACAAGGTGGTGATGGGCTGGACTATTCGAGAGAATTCAGGGATAAACCTGCGGTAAAAGTTAGCGAAGCCTAACATGCTTTGAACACCTTTTACGGAGGATGGCGATGGCCATTTGAGAATTGCATCGACCTTCTTTGAATCCATACGCACTCCGCTAGGTGATAATATGAATCCCAAGAATTCAACTTCAGTCACGTTGAAAACACATTTTTCCAACTTAGCGAAAAGTTTGTGTTGACGCAATCTCTCGAGGACCATTTTCACGTGTTTCCGATGTTCAGTTTCCGATGAAGAATAAACGAGTATGTCGTCAATGTAAACAACAACACACACATCTATGAGCTCTCTGAGGACATCGTTCATAAAATATTGAAAGGCGGCCGGGGCATTGCAAAGTCCGAAGGGCATGACCTGATATTCAAATAGCCCATACTTGGTGCGGAAGGCCGTCTTCCATTCATCGCCCTCTTTTACTCGTACCAAGTGGTAGGCTCCTGTCATGATCTCTGCTTCCAAAAGGTCAGGGTTTTCCCAACTCCCTTGGAAGCAGATCCATAACCCAGGTTCCGAGTGCCAACCAGTCCCAATTGGGACCTTTTGGACCCAGTCCTGGCGCCAGTGGCACCAGGCTCATAAATATGCCCAGTCCCAGCGCTGGAAGCGCCGGGCTCATAATGCTTGGGTGGACTTACCTGCAGCAGACCATGCTGCTTACTTGCCTGCCAGTTGAGCCTCTGATCCTCTTCTGTTTGGAACTACTTTTCCTGTTGGGTGGGGCAGGAGTCACTCCCTAGATTCAGAACACTGGAACTCTTCTGGAAAGCAGGAACTCTTTTCTTACCTAGGCGTGGCTGTGGAAGGAGACACCTAAGCACTACAGGAGGCTATTTAAACCACACCCGATGGATGAATCTTGCTTTGCGTTATTCTGCATCCTCTGCAGCAGAACGCTCATCGTGTCTTCTGCATCTGATCCTGGGCCTAAGGAAAAAGGCTTACCATCCTGAATCCAGTCTTCAGCAACACCTATAAAGACAAGAAAGAACAGGTTAGCATTACGGTCTTCAGTGACAGCTCTTCACTTACCTGGTCCATCGGCTGTCACCAACGCCTCGCGCTGCATTCCGGCATCTGAAAGACAAAGGCTTACCTACTCTTCGTGCGCTCCGGAGGTCTTCACACTGCATTCCGGCATCTGAAAGGCAAAAGCTTACCAACTCTTCGCACGCTCCGGAGGCCTTCGGCGCTGCATCCCGCAGCTGAAAGACAAAACAAGGTGCGTTTAAAGACATTGGGGAACTTTAATACTCACGTGCCATTACTCCTTTCCACATCTAACCCAGTGGGTATTCCGGCACCCTGCAGCCGCTCCGAACTTGTACCTGCAAAATAAAAAGACAGTTAGATCGCATCGTGAAGCAGGCAACAAGCGCTTACTTACGTGCTTCCAGGCGCTTCTATTCATCACACGGGCTCCATCTTCAACTCACTTCAGCCCGTCATCCGCCATCGCCGGAACCCTGCAAAACAAGAGACATCATTACTAAAGACTTTAAAGACATTAGAATTACTCGAAACTTACCGTTCGTGCAGTAAACGACGGACAGCAGTCCTCTGAAGTCAAGAGGCCTGCTCCCCTTACCCAGTGAAGAAACTGGTTACAGCACCCTGCCCCGAGGCAGATGGAGAGCACAGCGTTCACTTACCTAAGGTGAGAGCGTTAACCTTTGGGGTTCTACAGGAGAAGAGAAAGGGAAGAAGAGAGAGACATTCAATAACCCAGTTCCTTAATCCCATATTTTCTATCTGCAGACATCTTACCCTTCGAGTCAGACATACAGTGCACAGAGGTCCAGCCCAAAGAGCCAGCCGTGTGTTACACATCACCTTTGAAGATACGGTATACGCCCAGTCAAGACCGGCGCCTCTACGGGAATCAGGTGAGCGTTACAGCTCCTCTAAGATCCAGTTTTGTATATATGCATGCTTTTCTGACTTGGTCCAGGAGTTCAGGGATCAAAGGTAACGGATATCTATTCTTAACGGTGATCTGGTTCAGGGCGCGATAATCTATACAAGTTCTAAGGTCCCCTTCTTTTTTTGGAACGAAGAAAAAAGCTGAGGAAGCAGGGGACTTGGAAGGACGAATAAACCCATTCGCTAGGTATTGATCCAGGTATTGTCGGAGGTGAAGATTCTCAGGCTCGGTGAGGGCATAAATTCTACTACAAGGAGGAGTAGATCCAGGTATCAGGTCTATCTGGCAGTCATAAGACCTATGAGGAGGTAGGGAGTTAGCCTGATCCTTCCGGAAAACATCTTGGAATTCTAGGTATTCAGGAGGTAACTGGGGAGCCTCCGAGGAAATTGCTGCCAGTGCAACACCAGGTCGAGGGTGACAAGTAGAGACACATTCTGGAAACTGAACCGTTCTTGCTCGCCAATCGATCTGAGGATTGTGCTTTTCTAACCAAGAAATTCCTAGAATAATCTGGAACTGAGGGGCCTTGATCACATCGAACACGATCTTCTCATGGTGTCCATCTTGACTTATTAGCGTCACTTCTTGGGTGGTATGCGTTACTGGTCCGGAGGCTATCTCCGTACCATCCACCGTAGTAATGACGTCCTTTACAGCCTTTGGACAAAGAGTCAGATTCATCCTCAAAACCATTTCATGATCCACATAATTGCCGATGGCACCGCTGTCGACGTAAGCTTCAATCGCATGTAATCGATCCGGATGTTCAGGGCTAATGAGGACCATAGGTATCACGAAATGCGAGGTCACGGAACTGGTTTTAACGCTCGGCAAGAGGACCTCTATTCTTGTCGGCGAGGTCGTTTCCCTGCTCAGAGTTTGTGACCCTGGTAACTGCAGCTCCTACTGCCTTCTTGGCTGGTTTCACCGGACAGTCTCGAAGAAAGTGCCCCGAGTTTCCGCAATAGAGGCATAATTGCAGCTGTTTTCTCCTTTCCCGCTCCTTTTGTGTTAGTGGTCCTTTCAGGCTCCCTATTTGCATGGGTTCCCCGGAGTCTACTCCTTTGGTAGGAGTTGGTGATTTGGAAAATACTCGAGCATCAAACTTGGAACGATCAGCCTTCCTGTTCTGCAGTCTGTGGTCAATTTGAACGACTAAGTCAATATAGTCCGAACAGTCTTGCGGGGGATTCACTACTTGGGCTAACACATCTTTGAGCTCTCCACGTAAACCTCTATAAAACAGCGTAATCCTTTTGTCCTCAGGCCATCGAGTTTCCACTATCAGTCTGTTGAAAGACGCAATATAAGCCAAAAGGCCTTGATTACCCTGTCGCAATGAAAGGAGCTCATTGTCCAAGGCCTGCCCCTGAGAATGTCTTGCAAACAGTTTTTCCATACTGAGCTGAAAAGCTTGAAAATCATGGAGAACAGGATCATCTTGATTAACTAGAGGGATCGACCAGTCTGCCGCATTGCCACTAAGGTAGAAAAGAACGAAAGCTACCTTAGCTTGATCAGTTGGAAAGGCTGCTGGCCGGCATAAGAAGTGCAACCAGCACTGATTAATAAATACTGCAAACCTCTTTGGGTCACCAGAAAATTGTTCGGGCGGAGCCAGAGGTACATTCCCAGGTAGGTTGATCTGCACTGGGTTCGTAGAGGATGTTGAAAGAAGATTTGCCCCTGATGCGGGTAACGGAGTTTGTCCGGCTTGTGACTGTAGCAATTGTCTAGCGAGATCATCTGTTCGCTCCTTGGAGATAATCAGTTCCCTTCTTAGAGCATTCGTTTCCTGACGGGCTGCATGCACTTCTGCTCTTAGTTCCCCAAGTAACTGCGCTAGCTGGTCGGTATCCGAGGTTTCCATAGCGCCTGGGTGGGAGTTTTGCGGTTGGCTTTGCGTTCTGTAACGCTCACCTGATTCCCGCAGAGGCGCCGGTCTTGACTGTGATGTTGGGTGAATGCCGTATCTTCAAAGGTGATGTGTAACACACGGTTGGCTCTTTGGGCTGGACCTCTGTGCACTGTATGTCTGACTCGAAGAGTAAGATGTCTGCAGATAGAAAATATGGGATTAATGAACTGGGGTTATTGGGTGCCTCTCTCCTCTTCCCTTTCTCTTCTCCTGTAGAACCCCAAAGGTTAACGCCCTCACCTTAGGTAAGTGAATGCCGAGCTCTCCATCTGCCTCGGGGCAGGGTGCCGTAACCAGTTTCTTCACTGGATAAGGGTGCAGGCCTCTTGACCTCAGAGGACTGCTGTCCGTCGTTAACTGCATGAACGGTAAGTTCTGGGCACTTCAAATGTCTTAAAAGTCTTTTGTAATGATATCTCTTATTTTGCAGGGTTCCGGCGATGGCGGATGGCGGGCTGAAGAGAATTGAGGATCGAACCAGCTTGAGGGATAGAAGCGCCTGGAAGCACGTAAGTAAGCGCTTGTAGCCTGCTTCACGATGCGCACTAACTGTCCCTTTTATCTTGCAGGTACAAGTTCGGAGCTTTAGAGAAGCTGAAGGGTGCTGGAATACCCACTGGATTCGGCGTGGGAAGGAGTAATGGCACGTGAGTAATAAAGTTGCCCAATGTCTTTAAACGCACCTTGTTTGTCTTTCAGATGTGGGATGCAGCGCCGAAGACCTCCGGAGCGTGCGAAGAGCTGGTGAGCCTTTGTCTTTCAGATGCCGGAATGCAGTGCGAAGACCTCCGGAGCATGCGAAGAGTAGGTAAGCCTTTGTCTTTCAGATGCCGGAATGCAGCGCGAGGCGTTGGTGACAGCCGATGGACCAGGTAAGAGATGTGCTGCCACTGAAGACCGTAGTGCTAACCTGTTCTTTCTTTGTCTTTACAGGTGCTGCTGAAGACTGGATTCCAGGATGATAAGCCTTTGTTCCCTTAGGCCCAGGATCAGAAGCTACAGACACGATGAGCGTTCTGCTGCAGAGAATGCAGAATAACGCAAAGCAAGATTCATCCATCGGGTGTGGTTTAAATAGCCTCCTGTAGTGCTTAGGTGTCTCCTTCCACAGCCTCGCCTAGGTAAGAAAAGAGTTCCTGCTTTCCAGAAGAGTTCCAGTGTTCTGAACCTAGGGAGTGGCTCCTGCCCCACCCAACAGGAAAAGTAGTCCCAAACAGAAGAGGATCAGGGGCTCAACTGGCAGGTAAGTAAGCAGCATGGTCTGCTGCAGGTAAGTCCACCCAAGCATTATGAGCCCGGCGCTTCCAGCGCTGGGACTGGGCATCTTTATGAGCCTGGTGCCACTGGCGCCAGGACAGGGTCCAAAAGGTCCCAATTGGGACTGGCTGGCACTCAGAACCGGGGTTATGGGTCTGCTTCCAAGGGAGTTGGGCAAGTCCTGATCTTTTGGAAGCAAAGATCATGACACCTCACTCCTCTACCTCTAACTCCCTCAGGGTCAGTCATTTCTCAAAGAAACGAGCTGGGGGTAGATCTCTGTCTTCGGCTGGGGCCTCCCTCTGGAACAGCCTCCCTGCAACTCTAAAACATGAGGAGAACCATCTCCGGTTCTGGAAGCACCTCAAAACCTTCCTCTTTGCTTCTGCCTTCTCCTCCCCTCTCCCCTGTTGATTATGCTCTCCCTCGGCACAATATACTTGGCCACCCCTGTCCTCTGGGCCCAGGCACCTGCTCATCTTGCCACCCTCACGCACTACCTCTGGCCACCCCCTGCACTGGAGTCTGTATCTGTACCCATACAGCCCTCCCCTTTTCTTCCTGCATTTTCAGACCTACACGGCCTGCTGCCATAAACCCAGCACTTGCCACTTGCTGGCTGCACTCCCATTGTTTGTTGCCTTTTTATTTATTATTTTATTATTATTTTTGTTTTTTTTCTTCTCGCTCTGCACTCTCCTTTTGTTCCCCCTTCCATGCACTTCTCCCCCTTCTCCCTCTACCCTGCACTTGCACGTTCTCAATCTCACTGGGCCTAGTAAGAGCGTTGTTTTTGTTCTCCCTGTTCCCTTTCCCTGCCTGGTCGCGCTCTGAAACACTTGTGTATGAGCACAATAGAAATAATATATCAATCAATATAAATCAATCATTGTTGATCACTATTATATTCATAAGTGTGCTATCGAATATTAATTTATTCATAAAAGTGTGATATATATATATTGTTTAATTCTTCGAATAAATCTTTTAATTTGCAAAACAAACCTACTTCTTGGCTCAGTGAGGTCAGGGAGATTCAAAGAGAGGGGCGTTATATAAGGGTTCATCATCCAGATTTATGAACTTGACATAAAAATATATAAATAAGGGCTTCCATTGGGCATCCCAGACTAGGCATTGACTTGGATTGCTGGATTGAAGTCACTTACAATCCAAAGCCCTTAACATGAAAAGAACTGTAAAAATCCTAGACAAAGTGGCATACATGCAAATACAAAACTTCCTTGAATCTAACCATCTGCTCGGAACCCGCCAATCCGGCTTCCACCCGCTACATGGGACTGAGACAGCCTTAATCGATCTTAAGGCCCAAATAGATCAGTGCAGAGACAATGGCCAAGCAGCGCTACTCCTCCTGTTAGACCTCTCTGCTGCATTTGATTTAGTTGACCACACAGTCCTATGTAGCCATCTAGAATCGGCAGCCCACTTCTCTAAAGAGGCCATAATCTGGACCAAGTCATTCCTGAGTAACCGAACCATGAGAGTCTTCTCTCCATCAGCCTCAGCAGACCCGATCCCTATAACTTGTGGTGTACCACAAGGTTCTTGTGTGTCACCTACCCTCTACAACGTATTCACAAAGCCCCTCTTTGATGAAATGGATCATCTGGGTATTGCCTACACGAATAACGCAGACGATACCCAGATCTTCCTTCTGCTTTCAGGAGACTACGCCAAGGATCTGGCCCTAGTGAACAGAATATACAGCATCGTTCAGGCATGGATGGCCACACATGGTCTATGCCTGAACGATGACAAAACAGAGCTCATTATCCTAGGCACCCCAGCATACATATCTAAACTCAGCCCGGACTATGCCAATTTCATTATCGATGGGAATAACTTAAAAGTAGCTAAGGAAGTAAAGACCCTAGGATTTTACTTAGATGCCACCTTGAACTTTGCTAAACAAGTCAACTCTCTAGCCTCAGCTTCTGCATACACATGCAAACTTATCAGAGCTAGCAAACAATTCCTCTCTACAGACAGTTGCATCACGCTTGCCAGAGCCCTCATACTTTCCAAACTGGATTATTGCAATGGACTATACATTGGGGCTAATAAACAGACCATCCATAAAATTCAGGTCCTTCAGAATAATGCCTTAAGAGCAGCTCTTAAGATTAACAGGAATGAGCATATCTCATCGGCAAGAAGAGAATACAAATGGCTATCCACCTCGGCCAAAATTCAACTCAAAATTGCCTCCCTCACTTATAAGTGCCTCAACAACAAAGCACCCCCCTACCTCAAGGATAGGCTACATATAAGAACCTCGACCAGACCCATAAGAACAACTAATGCAAACTGCCTACAAGTCCTGCGGTTCAAACTTGCTACTATAGGAGGACACAGCTTCCCAGTCAAGGCTGCACAGCTGTGGAACTCCCTACCCCACGGCATTAGAGAACCACAGCCCTTTGTGAATTTCAGACAGAACCTGACCAACTGGTTGAGTTGAGTTCTTACCTGAAGTCTTACGTGTACCCTATTACTAGCCTTTCCCTACAATGCAATGTTCCTGATGTATGTATAATATTATTGTGTCTTTTATTATTGTGTATCTGATATCGCTGCCTTGTATATCTGATGTCACTGCCCTGTATATATCTGCCTTTACTGTAACCTTGTATACCTGATATTACTGCCTGTAGATATCTGCCTTTATCACAATTTGTCTGATGCCCCTGCACTATCCTATCTAACTTGTACCTGAAACTAAGCTGTGCATATTCTTTTTTTCTGCGTCCTGATGCCCCAGGGCCTGGCGCGCTCTATAAATAATAAACTAAACTAAACTAAACTAATTTTAATGAAAAAATAACTTCATACTAGTACCAAAAAGGTAAACTAACCTTGAAGAACATTTCCACCAGAGCATTCCTAAACAAAAAACCTACAATATTAGATGGACGAACCACCAGTTCATGGTTGATCTTTTTTACATTCAAACGTTCAGGAGCCAGAAGTTGCAAGGGACAAAATCAAGAGGATGCATTGGGAGGACAAATAGGGGTAAGAAGAAAGTAAGAAGCACATCAAAGAGTATGAGTAGGTTGAGAAAGAGAGAGATAGAGACAAAGAGAGAGAGAGAGAGCAACAAAGAGGGAGAGAGATAGAGAGAGAAGAGGGGCCAGTGCATGCACACATTTGAAGATAATACACAGAAAACTAAACTAATACCTACTGGGATTAGAAAGCTGGAACATCTGAGCTAAATAAGAAGACACAGAAGATGAGGAATTCAATTAAAAAGAATTCAAACAACAGAGTATCGATTAGAACAAAAAGGTATAATAACTACACGCGGTCAGTCAATAAAGAGTGAAAACCAATAATTAAGGGCCTGATTCATGTAATAGTGCGCAGAGATCCCGCAAATCCTGTGCATCGAGAACAATTCTGTGCGAGCCTGCCTACAGATGTTTTACTGCTCAAAGTAATTGTATACGCAAGTCACGGCCGGAAAAGACCTTGACACGCACCCACGCCAATTTAAAACAGCCGGAAACAGCTACATTTGCATGCTGACCGGGCACAAATACATGCACCCTGAAAACAGTGAGTTGGTCCTCCGCAAGCAGGCCTGAATCTCAGGGACCCTATGCAGGGTCCCATACAACTGGTGCCAGCACCCCAACAACATACGTTTGATATATTGTAACTCAGATAAAACTCAGAAAATCTGTGTGTGAAACCCATTAACCGCTCCTGCACGCCACTGTACTGTGTACGCAAACACCTAAGTTAGATCAGGACCCCGGCTGCATACACACACCCCTAAATACGGCACCCAATCTTACCTCTTTGTGGTGATTCCCATGCACAAGTGCATGTATGCCTGCCTTAGGTTGGTGGATTGTATGAGGGCTTTGTGTGGCCATTTCGCTGCTGAGGGGTTGCACAGTCGGATCTATGAATACGTATCATTCCACACAATAGTGAGCATGACATGTACTGCCTGCGGGCCGTCCCTTGTAACGCCAACATTTTCCGCTGTTCTTCCTCATTTTCCGAGTTCTGCCCCCTTCCCTGCCCTCTGCACAAGCCACACCCATGCTCTGTGTGGTGTCTCACGCAAGGCACTCAGCCGCTCACTTAGACATGCTGAGCCTGTGCAAAGTCCCTGCAAAGTGCGAAAAAGTGGTGTGCAGCCGATGCCATGAACCAACAAACAAGATTTTGCACGCAGTTTGGTGCGCAACGTCCCTATTCACAGCGCAAGTAATTCCATGAATCAGGCCCTATGTTTAGAGAGAACTAATGTTTGCAGTAATAGTTCTGTTGAATAAAAAGTGAGAAAACTTTGGGCCTGATTTGCAAAAGCATTTTTCAACTCGATAGCCAGCAGAATATTGATTAGAACAATGGGGTAAAAAAGCCAAATGAGGAAAGCCATTACAGAGTGAACACCAATAATTAGATTTAGACAGAACTAAAGTTTGCAGTGATATTTGAGTTGAAAAAAGCGTGAGAAGACTTTGGACCTGATTTAAAAAAAACATTTTTCAATGGGAAACCTCATTGAAAAATTCTTTGTAAATCAGACCATTCGCTAAATATTATACAGATGAAAATGACAAGCGCATAGGATATTCAGGACATAAACTTGACATGAAAATTTAGATTACAAAATTTGCCAAATATTACGAGTAGATTTTAAAAAGACAAAGATAAACTAGGGGAATAATAGAAACCGGAAGATCTACATGTGGGATGTTTTAACCCACTAGGCTCTGCCCTGCAACATCCCTGTGTGCTGGTGGCACCGGAATCAGTAAAATGGCAGCAAAAGTCCTATGCACACTAAACCTATGAAAAATGTGCTTTGAAACCAGAAAAAAATGGCTGCCAATCTACTTTGCCTGTGTCAGTAGTGGAAGGAGACCACACTGCTGAAACCTGTCACTGGGCTGCCCACCGAGTGAACATGACAACTGCATGAAAGGCAGTGCTTTATTGCAAGGAAACCCAGAAATTGCTCAGAAATCCTTTTGTTCTTGGTTCCTGAAAATACAAAATAATGGTTCAAAACATCAGAAAAACATCCAACATCCTTGTTGGGTGTTACCCTTCACTTCATTAAAGGAATCAATATGAGCACACAATGACAGGAAAAGCAGAATCTATCATCAGAATATCCACATTAAAAAGTGTGCTTGCCCGTGAAAATCTGTCAAAATATGGGCGCAGTACCACCGGCCGCCTGTATGACAGCTGTCGTGTAATTGCATTAGAAACTTAAACTTGTGCAGTTAAAATCAAATAGTTGGAATTAAGTGACTTGCTATCAGAAGTAATATAGGTTGCAACTAGTTAATTTCCTTGTTTTAGAGAATAGAATTAGATTTCTGTTTGCCTGTTTTAAAATTGTAAGTTTATTTTCATCAAAGAAAAACTTAACAAAGTGTTTTTTAAAGTCAGCCTGATGCAGCCAAAACTACAAAGCAAATTACCCAGCTTGCCCCAACAAAAGGCACCTCTCCTGCGTCCCACCAAAAGCCAGGAAATCACATTCAGGTGTTGATGAAGAGGGGAGGAGATTTGGGCTGCTGCTCCTGGGAGAGACAAAGGACTTCCTTGGCTGAAAGGATATGCAGATTGCAAGTGTCAACAGGAGCCCCTGCCAGAGGAAGAAGGCAGGGATTGCTCTTGAGCCACCAGAAACTTTGGAGGCGGGAACAGACATGTTGGTTGATTCTTAAAGCACAGAAAGTATATTTTTGAAAAGGACTGACAAAGGACTGTGTGAATTTGTAAAAATTGTAAAATTACAGTATTGTTAATGTGAATTTTTTGGGCACGTTTCAAAAGGACTCAGAATTCTGTGCGATGTTCTGAGAAGGTGTAGTGAAAAATCTGGTTTTGTAGCAATTGTATTGATTCAGAAGCATGAAACTTCATATGATTATGCCCAGATATCATGCACACACATGTATAAAACTGTGGACAAATCAAACATTGGGTCCCGGACCAAACAGGCGAAAAGTTGCCAAATCCAGACACAAGCTCTCACTGCAACGGGGCTTTGATGAATACTTGCTCCACAAAATATGTGATATAGATATGCTATTGCTATCAAGTTTGTAAAATTGTAAATGTGTATTATATGAAAAGTAGATTTCATGTGCAAAAACAAAGGGGAGGTTTTTCTTGGACCATAAAACACATCGTCATGATGACACTCTGTTTTCTTCTCCAATCAAGGGAGAGGAAAGACCCTAACCAATGGAATCCCTAGGGGGTGTGCCTAGGATAATTCAGCATACCCACCCCTTTAGTAAATACATAAATAGAGACAGCTTAGGACCTAGAACACACACATTCACCCACCAACCAATTGCTGGCAGAGCACTTTGCAAGAGAAATCCATATTCCAGACTCCAGACTCCAGAAACTTTGAGAGCAGAAAGGCCCATTTCCAAAGCTGAACCATTCTCAGCTTGGCCTTTAAAAATCCAGAAACCAGATTTTACCCCAGCCCTCAAAGGGGTGTACTGTAGCTGCTTTCCTGCTAAGAATGATTGCCAGCATCCAAAGATCCAACCCAGTAGAACCGTGCTGTGACCACATAGCTGTGAACCAGAACCAGAGCCTGTGAGATCCAGTCCAATCCGACCGTGCGGTGTCCAGAGCACCTTGCTGATTTCAGACCAGAGCGCCTTGAGTCCAGTCCGGTGTGTCCAGCTGAATTCTTGTCCGGAAATCTTGACTGACCTGAATCCCTGACGGTTCTGTCCAAACATTGGTAGTGAGTATCCATAGCATAGGATTGTCACTAGCATATGTATTGTCCATAGGTCATCCCTATCCAAACCAATCCTCTCTTATATCCAGAACTGCATTGTTAGAATATTTTTGTCTTGCCTGAACTCTTTCTCTTATCCTATAGTCCTTTTGTAATCATAGTGTTAAAATCATCTTTGCGCTGATATATATTTTCTGGAGAAAGGCAAGTGTCTCGGCAGGCAAAACCAACCAGAGATATCCTGGGCTGGTGGCTGTGCTGTTGTGTAGTTTGCATCTTCATAGTCTACCCCTAATGTAAAGAAACCTTGTTTGTAAGTTTAAAAGCGCATTCTTGTTTTGCAAATTTGGCTCTTTCTGAAAAAAAACGACCTCCACAAAAACGTTCCTAATTTCTTCACCGTTTATGTTAGAAACAGAATTTAAGTGTCTACTTGAAGCTAACATCCTAAGCTTTCTAAAGAATCCAACTTCTTATAGTTCTTCCACAATCACGCTTACCACGTGTGGAAAAATGTGCCACAAATTTTTCGTTTGGCTCAAATCTATAAAGTGTGAAATAGCTGTTCATTGCACCTGACCACAAAATTAAAATCTTCAACTTGCTTTTTACTCTCTAATCATTGCTAGTGTTTGTCTGAAACCATACAAAGTGGCTCCCACTAGTATTGAAAAAATTTCAGTGAATTAGATCCATTTTCAGTGTTTTTACCATTCATGCAAAGCCAACTTTAAACCATTTTGGACAAGTTTGCCAATCAATTCTGTTTCTCTCTCTGTGTTTGCTGGGGGGAAATTGGGATTGATACTATTTTGTTGAAGTCTGTATTCCTGAAACCTGTTTTCTCTCCTTCCATCTCTTTATATTGCATATTGGGGCAATTGAGTAGTGTGCAGAGGGAAAGAGTAATCACATTGCAATTTGATTGAACTCACACAAAAGTATTATCTCTGTGCTGCAGTATTTTTCCTACATTACTCCTTAAGATTAAAGAGAGTGTTCAGCAGGACATCACCCCATTGGTGATCATT
This sequence comes from Ambystoma mexicanum, assembly GCF_040938575.1. Lineage (NCBI taxonomy): Eukaryota > Metazoa > Chordata > Amphibia > Caudata > Ambystomatidae > Ambystoma > Ambystoma mexicanum. Next base: position 499,882,550 of record NC_090927.1, on the reverse strand, counting down.
GTATAACCATTAAAACAGTGTGATATATATTGTGAAATACCTAAAATAAATATTTTTAACTTTTCAAACCAGCCTGCTTCCTGGTTCAGTGTGACCGGGGGGGATTCAAAGAGAGGGGCGTGATATAAGTGTTACATCGTTCAGAAATAAAAGAACTTATAGACATAAATAAATAATTAAGGGTTTCTGCTGTGCATCACACGCTAGGCATTGAGTTAGGTGAAGTGCCGGGTTGGATCACTTACATACAGAAACAGAAACATTTTTGGGATTAAGTAAAACAAGGTGTAATGGCAATCACAAATTAATGTAAGACAAACAAGAATTAAGGAATACTTTGAAAAATAAAGTTTTAACACACAGATGAATATCACTGGCGTTCGGAAACCCTTCAGTTACATGCCACCTACACACAAGTTCTCCCCTGGATCTATCATCTTTGAGAAAAAGATGTTGGAAGATATTGGGAAATTACAACAAACACATGCAAACAGATTTCACAATCTATCTTGTCATTAAAAGAAATTACTCTGTGGTTTAAAACATAATGATAATATTGTGATAAGGAAAGCAGATAAGGGTGGAGCAACAGTCATCATGGATAGAATGACTTGCATCAATGAGTGTCTTCGACTACTGGATGGCAAGACTAGTTGTATGAGACTAGCAGAAGATCCTACTAAACAGTTATTAATTGTCATAGAAATTAAGGTCATGAAAGCATGAGGAGGGGAATGGATAAGGAAACAAAAGGCAACTTTTTGGAAAAATAGAAAATCAAAAATACTCACATTTTATATCCTACTTAAAATGCGCAAGTCAATGGCTGACCCACCTGGCTGTTTAATTGTGTCAGGCATCAATTCATTAATTGAATCTCTCTCCCAATTTGCTGACCACTGCCTTAGACTATTTGTGTCAGAAATTAAGTCCTACGTCAAAGACACTATGGCTATCATCAGAGAATTGGAAAATATGTAATTCAACTCCCAAGTTAATTTCCTCCTTCTCTGCCAACTTCCAGTGCTACACAAATGGCACACAACTCTTTTTCAAACTCGCTGCTGACCCTCTTACATCTTACATCATCACTGACTGACTATCTGCCATCCAGGCCTGGTGTACCTCCAACATTCTCTGCCTCAATGTCAGCAAGACTGAGATCATTCCCAATGGGACCCCTGCTCCCTCTTTTCCCCTCACTATGGCCATCCTCTATGGGCTCTACTCCTGCTCCCTCTTCTGAAGCCAGAAACCTTGGAGTCGTCCTCTCTCCTCTCTCTTCTTCCTCCCTCATACTTAGGACATTGTCAAGAAGTACCACTTTCAACTCTCCTTTCTCAAAGAAATTCTCCCTTTTCTCACTTTCCCGCAGAAGCTCATTGTTACCCGAGCCCTGGTTCTTTCTAGGCTTGACTACTGCAATAGCCTTCTCCTGAATCTACCTTGTTCTACTTTACAACCCATCCAGCTAATCCAGTACAGGGCAGCAAGAATTATCCTTGGCCTTAAGCCCAAGGACTGCATCGCTCATGCCCTAAAAACTCTTCATTGATTCCTGGTTGCAGCACGGATTGAATTCAAATCCCTCTGCATAAGGCTGTTTGGGGCATTGGACCACACTGTCTGCAACTTTCTCTTACTAAATACTCTCCCTCTAGACCCCTGCGATCTTCTGGCACAGTTCTCTGTGTGTAAAGCATTTTGCTAAAAAGAGGGCCGTTGGCTGATCACTTTCTTCAGCTGGCTCCCTCTTAAGGAACAGCCTAACCCTTCCTCTCCATCTTGAGTAGGAATTCCTCAAATTCCAGAAGCTCCTCAAGACTTTCCTCTTCACCTCCTCCTTCCCTTCTTCCCTCTTCTGCTAATCTCACAGTGGTGTGATTGTTGGCCAGTGTCCGTATGTATCCCTCGGGGACCTGGCCTTCCATAACCAATCACCCCAGCCTCTGTCTACCTCTCAGCACTTGTCTCAGCACCTCAATCCTGGAGGCTTGCACTTTCTACCCAATGCGGCCCCAGCATAGCACTTACCTTCTATGCACTTCATCTGCTGCTCATCCATGAGCATGAACATTCCAGCACTTACCCACACCCCCCACCTCCCCTCTTCTCACTGCACTTACACGTTCTGAATACTAACAAGGCATAGTAGGCTCATCTTTATCTTCCAATGTATTTGTTGTTTCTTTAATCCCATGTTCCCTCCCTTCTGCCCTGTGCGTGCTTTGAAACACAATTGACTCACTGTATAAGCGCCTAACAAATTCAAAATAAATTAATCAAATGTAATCTTCAGAAGAGGAGGAATACCACGTCCCTCCCGACAGAGTGAGCACATTCCCTTGACAGTGTTCTCCTCCCATGTTATCTTCCCACCTTATACCACCCCCAGGGTTGGGAACAGGTTGCGTCCAACTTCCCCAGGCCACATAGCAGGAGGTTCTAGGCTTGGGTTCTGGGAGGACTCGGCAGGATTGATCACAGATGAGACTGGGTAGGAGAAATGTTGTGACTAGTCATGGGAAGAATGTACTGGGCAGTTTTTATGAGGAATGTAGAAGTTGCCAAACTAGCTATGGAAGGGAATGTTTTGGCATGAAGTAGGACAATCACCTGTATCAAAACATTTAGTGGAGGTTTTCCTGGAAGGAGCTTAACATAGTCCAGTTCTAGTCAGAATGAACAGTCCCCACCATTGTGAGATTGCTGTGACAGAGTTGAAGACCCTGTCCCAGTGGAAGTAAAGAGTTTGTATGGCTGTAAGCCATAAACTGTGATAATAGTGCGGCATTTGGAGCTACGTGTGGAAGTTGTCTGGGGCTGCAGTCCATTGTCTTGCCATAGGGAAGTTTCTGGGAGAGTGAAACAATAATATATTTGGGTGTTTGCTTAGTTGAAAACCAGGGATATGATATGGGATGTGGATAAATGTGTTGATTGAGATGTTGCCCTGCCATTAGTGGGATTGCTAGGACAGCATTTAAGACTCTGCTCCACTTGAAGTTGTGTAAGTCATAATCAGTAATACGAAAGTGGTGTTTTGAATAAATGTGGTGGTTGTCCTGGACAGGGTTGACGGTCATCTACCAATTATAATGAATATTCTGGTCAGAAATGCATGTTTGAGCGCCAGTAGTGAGATCCATTTAGGCAGGGAGTATTTCATTTGGTTGGCTAATTATTTATGAATGCATAAGTTTGTAGGGATTTCCTTGGTCAAGCTGGAGACCAGCTTTGTTTACATTTGAGTTATTTATTTAAATAAATGTTTAGTTTTTGAGAAACACCCTGTGTGTTTATTTTGCCCAGAATTGTGGAGTGGATCTATATATCAGGGGGCATGAAATTACTTGTATTACCCTAGCTGTACCTATAAATAAATACATCCAATAACCATTCCTACAATCCTTAAGGTAATCTCAGGAGCAAGAGACACAATACTTGTGAATGTAGGTGAGTAGTAATCGTTGCTGTCGTCAAGCTGGGAACTGGATGTTGACAGCTTGACTGCGCTGTTTACTATGTCAAATGTGATCACTCCACCTAAGATCTCTCTTCCCAGGTATCACATCCTTTTTGTCTCTATCTCTCTTAAGTATATTGTTATACATGTTTTTGCACTTTACAAAACGTTACAAAAATGAATTACCACTTTTTGTAAAGTTTTGCTTTTGTGAAACTTATAATAAGCTATTTCTTTGTTAAAACAACTATGAAAATACAACAACAAGGTCCCTTCAACTGTTAGTATTTAGGTTCTTGGCCTCTCGTATGCAGTTGATGGACTCCACTGATAATAATCTGCATATACTCCATATCTTTCAACCACCTATCTGGGGTGTAGGTACCTAGTTGGGTCAACATGCGACAGTAGGGAGAAACTCAGGTGGCGATGGGTAAACAGCTCAGATTACTGGATATGCTGTTCTTTCTACAGCACTCAACAGTCTTATGGCCCAACGTCCTAGGGCAGTCCTCAAGTCCAGAAAAGAGAGAATGGACTTGAAACAAAAATTAATTTCCCTCATAACCCCACTTAGAGCATAGACCAATGGTAATCTTGGGAGTGTGTGCACTTGGGAGCCCTTAAAAAGCAAAAGGCCTGCTTGCATTAAGCACTGTCACAACACAAAGGAGCTTCCAGAAGCCCCGATTCTCAGATGTAGTCCCTTTGCCAGCAGCAGGATACATGGGGGTTTCAACAGCATATAAGCTGTACACTCCTTCACAAACCCTTTAAAAACCCAGGATGAATCACATTAAAGCCTGTGGAAACACAGATTAATTTGCTAGAAAACGGACCTATCCCCACACTAAACATTTACTGGCTTCAAGGAGAAGTCTATAGTATTCAGCGAAAAAAAGATCTTACAGTTAATTTTTATTTGTTATGGACTGTCGTTCCCTTGGCTGGACTATCTTGGGATATGGAGGCTCGGGTCTCTTCTGGACCGAATACGCTGTACTCTCCCATGTAAATATCGCCAACATATCAGTTCCCTGCTTTGTGCTATCCCAAGATGCTCAACGAGGCTGCTGCACAACACAGAGACGTTGTGACGTCATTCTAAGAGGTGCCTCTCGTTGTGAAGTGCAGTTCACACCAGGAATGTCGTGCCTTAAAAGAAGACCAGATCTTCCATTTAGCATGTTGCAACACACAGGTTACTGCCCTTCCATACCGACGCTCATTTGTTCTCTTTCCCTGCCTTGCTTTTGGACTCTTGGCTGACTTGCTATCCTCAATTCCATCCTGACCCTTCCTTCTAGTCCTCTCTGCTACGTTGCCCAGTTCCTTCCCTGCCTTTCATTTCTAGTGCCCTACAAGCATCCTCAAACTCAACCTCATCCTGCTACAGCCCTGCAAGTTGCCACAGACACCACCTTACCCTGCTACGACCTTACAAGCTGTTGCAGACTCCATCTCGTTCTGCTACCCACACAAGCTATTGCTGACTACCTCTTCCATGATTTTTCCCCCACTGGGTTTTTCCGTTGGCAGCTGCCGGCGGGGTTCACCTGCCCTTCTGTTCTATTGCAGAAGGGCAGTTGTGAACCACCCCAGAGACTGACTTCTCACCATCCTCTGTCCCCCAGCAAACATGAACCAATCCACAGGTATGTGCTACAAACCTGACAATGTTAGCAAAAAGAGGGCTTCTAAATACATGACACTTAGTGCAGTATCTTTATGAAACACTTTCAGTTATAAAGACCTTTGAAATTCAGGGAAATACGTCTGTTGAAGGGATGTTATGGCCATGCTTATGTTTTAAAACATTGCAATTCCTGTGAAAACACTTTAGTTGAAGGGTAGTTATGGTTGCAGTGCAAAATCTAAAAATCATAGAAATTGGCTAATTATGGTAAGCTACTGAACCTTAACTGAGCCCCTACTATAACATGAATCAACTGATGACATCACATTTGACTTGACCAAGATGTAGACAACCTGATCGAAAGTGCTTACTAGAGGTGTTTTTAAGGGTATGTCAGTCTCTATTCATGTCTTCTTACTCTGGGCCTCATTACACGGTAGGCGGTGGAACAAGGTGCTATTAGCACCTTGGTCCATGCCAGTAAAATACCGGCACCGCCTTGGAGGAAAGGGGAATTACCGCCCTATTCCAAGGTTGGCGGGGCGGTAATTCCCCCTTTCCCCATTGCCCTTCCCCATTCCCATTTTTGCCCCATAGGGCTCTCTGGGAATAGGGAAGGCGCTAATTACGGTGGCGCAAATTGCGGTACCGTAATTAGCACCCTGGTCCCTTTGCGGGTTGGGTTAAAGTACCAACCCGCAAAGGGACCTCGTAGTAAGGCGGTAAGGGTTTACCGGTACCGGTGCCCTTACCGGTAGCGGTAAACCCTTACCGCACTACATGTAATGAGGCCTTATGTGTTATCAAACCTGATTTTGTAGCATTCAGTTAGGCAGGTGTACTCAACATGTAAAACTCCAGATTGTCTGGCCTACAACTACTTACTGCACCAACTAGCATTGCCATAATTGCAATTATAGGCTCGAACCTAGGATGTACTGACTGATGAGAAAGTAACATCACTTAACACACACTGCTAGACAATTTATTTTAAAAGCATGAATGGCAATGCCCAAAACATACCTCGGACCTGGGTGTAAGCCATGATTACATTTTAAACTCTATGGAACCCAAACAGAACCAAACAATGAATACAGGGACTTCAGGCCTGGGTTCAGGTAATCCTTCATGGGGGTCGCTAGAGTTGTGGGTGTATAATCATCACTGCCCACCTGTTGAGAATAGCCGTAGCACTCCATACCGACTTCATTGTGTGAACACCAGCTGGAAGCCATACGCTATGTCTCTCTTTGGCCCCATGAACACTCTGGCCCTTGTTGGGTTATGCTTTCTATTGATTCATCAATAATCAATTTCCCTCTAACTGCATGCTGACTGCTGGCCAAAGCTATTGAGATATCCCAAAGTGTCCATTGTAAGGCTAGCGGCACCCAACCTGCCATTCTTATAGCCTCTCCTGTTATGTCACAATATGCTAAGTTAATGTGCTCATCTTGGAAACAGGATGATGCAATGTAACATCAAGTTCTATACCCTGGACACGGTCGACTCGGACCATCATCTTTCAGAGGCTGATAAAAGTCCCATGAGTGAATAATTGTGGTGACACTGATTATTACAACACCTAAACACTGGACGAATCTTGTACAATGCACCACATAAAGTCACCAATTTATTAAGAATATTTATGGTGTGATGCTTAAAAAAATATGATATATTATACTAGCAAAAGTACCCATTATCTGAATGGGTTCTGTAGACAGACATGATAACACTTTCATTAATTGTTGAAAATGAATGATCGTTTAGGTCGCGGTTCCACCTTAACCTGGTGTGTTGCAGTTCGTTGTGGTACATTGCAATACAAATATTGTGGAAATTGTGCATCTGAGGGCCTTTAAATATAGTTTTCAAGGTCCGGCAGGGACCTTAGGTTTTGTTCCTCATGTCTGGGCCAGTTGAGAAACAAAATGTTTTCTTCCCCTTCCCTATGAACTTGATTTACAGCTTCGTCAGGATGCACAAACTCTCAAAAATCCTTTGGAAAAGTAATTTCACCAGATGCATCAAAAATGTGGAAACTTCTGTAATGCTACATGCCTTCACCTTTGCCTCCCAGGACCATTCGCCTCTCATACATTTTTTGTTTCCCTTCCTGGTGAACATGGTTTGTAGGCAAGCCGCAAACACACACATTTTAGCTTTTGCTGAAATCCGGAGGAAGCGGTGGGGTGTCCAAATGTCATGTACCCAGTAATGTTCTAAGGGTCCTATGAGGTATTTATGCAAAATTTGGTGCAGATTGGTAAAGCAGTGTGCAATTATTTAGGGACAATGCTTTGCTAAGCCGCAAACCCACACACATTGGGCCTCATTACGAGTCCGGCAGTAACCGCGGCGGTAAAACCGCCTGGTTACCGCCAGACTCGTATTACCATTCTGCCTCCGTGACTCCCGGAATTACCAGGGCAATACAGCCCCGGTGTCCCGGGAGTCACGGAGGCAGAATGGTGTTAATCCCCATTCCCATGGTGTCCCATAGTACTCCATGGGAATGGGGAAGTGGAAACACCGGCACCATCTCGTGATGGTGCTGGTGTTTCCACGTCCACCTGCAGGGGTCGGGATCGGGCGGTCCGGAATTAACAGTGGGGGCGGGTTTACCGCCACTGTTAATTCCAGACCGCCCGACCCGTAATGAGGCCCATTGACTTTTGCTGAAATCTAGGGAAAAGGGTGGGGTGTCCAAATGTCATGTAGCCAGTAATATCTGGAGGGTACTAACAGGTAAGGATGTAAAATTTGATGCATATTGGTGAAAAGGTGTGGAATTGTATAAGGAACAACGCTTTACATCACAGACCCACAACCCACACACAACTTTGGACTTTTATATATATAGATGTTTTGTTGTAAAAAATAATGTACAGCACCTCTTTCATTGTAAAGAGTTTAGCTACACTACAAAATCCCAAAGCAGGACGAGTTCGATCTTCAGTGAGGGAAGAGGAAAGTCTTTGGTTGCCTTAGGCATTTTCTCTCGTCAGAGACAGTCCTAAAGATAAAGGGAGATCATTTCACAGTCTGGCAAACATGACTGAGAACACTCAGTCTCCCATTCTGCAGGTTGTTGTTACTGGAAACTATATGAAGCTGTGTGGATGAAGAGTGTACAGTGTGCCCATGTAGTGAAGCAAGCTGTCCAAAAAAGCCAAGATCCTTGGTGGTAGATGGCTCAGTGAATCATACACACTAATTTAAATTCCAATCCAGACTCCATTGGCAATGAGTAAAGTGTATGAAGGTTGTCAGAGAGACTAGAATATTTAATCAACCAAAGTAGAAGTTGTGCCTTATGTATCTGGAGATGCAAAGAATTGCTGTGAACTTAGTCAAGATGTGATAAGACTAATGGAATTTAGGCTAGGCACAAGCGCTCAGTTGGCGTGATCATGTTTCACTGGGCCAGCAGGTCATTTAGACTTGTATGACCACAATCTATTTCTTGTTTGGATTCAATTTCAATTTTTTTTGACAGGTAGTCATTGATGACAATAAGGCAATTCGCAAAAAAGGGGACTTTGTCTTTGGTGCATGGCTGGAAATTAAAAAGTGAAGGGCTATCATCACCATAATGATACAATGGGATAGAAAATGTATTGGGTTAACAACTAAGTACATGCATTTAGTAAACAAAAGTGGAGACTGCATCACTCAATAAGCAAGCAGTTTCACCATTCGCACAAATGGTGCTGAGTTATCTTCTGGATATGACCACCCAGAAAGAATTCCTTTCATTTAATTAATGTCTTTTCAATCTAAATGTCCCTAAAATGGGAAAGTGTAATAACATGACTGACCAAGTTGAAGCTTGCAGATAGTTCTCGAAACACCAATGTTCCTGCCTCTCAACTGTCTGCTCCCACCCTCCCTCAGAATGAATGCCAGCCTAAAAAGGTCCTTAGATTTGATATAGCCTGTAGTTATTTGAGCACAGCATGATCTAACAATATAATGCATATTCCCGGGAGTGTTTTAACATATGTTCAGATACTGATCATGTTTTAAACATTAATGCAATGCAATCTTGGCAGTATTTTTGTTTTGCTTTAATATTTCCTTTCTGAAGAAGGAGGTGAACCTAATCGGGTAAGTTTGTCATCAACTTGGTAGGATTGATGGCACTTTCTGAAGTTTCTTTATGTGATTTCCTGAGCTCAGGAGTGAACCATTTTGATTGGGGCATTAAGATTGTAAGGAATCTAGCTAGTCATTTTTCTTAACACTTTATTAACCTCAATCTGTCCCAAGCTAGAATTCTTTTTGAGGAAGATACTCATAACAATTATCAGGTAGGAGTTTACACCAACCGTGTGTTTGTTTGATAAAGCATACCTGTGTTTGCTTTCTGTTCCTTTTCTAAACACTTTTTCAAACCGAATAGCATGATGATCTGACCCAGTTAGTTGGAGGGGGTTAGGAACTATTAGATCATCATTAGTACTGAAGATGGCAATTGATCTATTCCCATCACATTGTGTAAGCCCTTGAGAGTACACTGTTGTGGAATATACCACATGTTGTATCAGACAAGCTTACAAAGGTCATTGCCAAGTACTTTAGAATGTTTATCAAAAGGTTGCTGTTAGGAAGGAATATTGGTTTTGTCAGCATTGGAAGAAACACTTTTTTTGGCAATTTGAAAGTTGCCCTTTTGGATACTGATAGTTTTACAAAGTAATTTTTTCTAGCCACTCTCTGCAACCTAGTCATACTTTGTGACTGTACACATATGCCATATTTGCACAGTGGTTTCCTTTTCTCTCTATGCATCCTTCTGTAGCTAGGTATGTCCACCCTTCCACTATATTTAACAAAATATTATACCTCTGCCCACAAAAATTGTCCTGGCTAAAAGGGTGACTTCTGCCATATAATAAAATACTACATGACAAACTCCTAACAAAGCCTGAGCCTCACTCAAATCATATGGGCCTGTCTCTGTGTTTTATTCGACAGACCATCTGGGCCAGGTGCATGCACCAGATATCATTAGCTTACATATAATCTAATAAATATGATCCACATCCAGGTCCCAAGCCCAAGATACTTTAGATTCCAACTCATTAGCATAGTAGTTCTCTGTTTGGCCCTTTGTATAAATCATTTCGATGTGAAGAACCCAATTTGACTCTGCAATGGGGTTCGCCTGTACATAGGCCTGATCACTAGAAGAATGATTAATAATTTGCCAAATAGTCTCTGAGCTCTTAGAAACCAAAGCAGCTAGCATGGCTTCCGAGTCACGTTGATATAACATAGCAGTATACCCTTGTAGCCAATGTTCATAGTACCTCTAAATTTGTTGTGACATCCACCTTATCTAGAGAATCAGTTTTACCCAAGGCCCTTATATTTGCACGTAATAGTCATGACAAACTAAGTTAGTCAGTGAATGGCAATCTACTTTCGTCCTGGAAGAAACTCAATTTTTTCTTTTCTTTAACGGCGTAGCTTCCTTTTTCAATTTTCGACCACTCCTTCAATTCAATTCAATTGTAGGTGCCTCCCCTTACCTCAACTTAATTCTGTTTCATATGTCTACACTCCATTCAAAATTAAATCATATATGACTTTTCTACATGTGTTTTACATCTTGTAAATGCAACCAGGCCATTTATTTTATCTTTGATTTTTCTTTCCACTCATTCACATCAGGGGTCCCTTAGGGAGTGGGTAACACAGCTTTTTGGTATAAAGAGCTGGTTTGAGGGTGACCTTGTGTCACACTTTCTATGGAATGTTCTCTCTCTTGAACACTGAAGTTCCGGCCCTTTGGTAAATAATTTTAGCAATAATGTAGATGAGGGTTAATTCTGACTCTATCTCTTTTAGATATGTGTCCTACCAGCTCCTGCTAGGGGTAGCCTTTTAAAAGGGACAGATCCGCTCTTCTAGAGGAAAGTATAAGTGTAGCTTAGGCACATGTGAAATAATGGGACCTGTCCAGCCTTGTGTGTTGCATAATCTAACTGATTAACATTTGATCTGAATACATTCACACAAGCTTCTGATAACATAGGCTCAGACATTTTCCTTAGTACATCCCATACAGGGCTCAAGTCGAGGGTACATGCAGGGGGACGGCGTCCACCCACTTTATTCAGAGGGTGGACTTAGTCCCCCCCAGCTAAAAGAGAAACATTGGATGTCCTCTTTGAATGTATGAATGAATGCTGACCAGCAGTCGTCAGGTTTGTAGGCCGGACACTTTACCACTGCACTATATAACCTGACGAAAAATAACAAACTGAAGGTGAAATATCCAATTTCGGAACTGCAAGCCCCACGGAAAACATTTGTATTGGTTCTTGGAGTTTAAAACATGCACAACGTTTAACGTTTTCAAAAACACTATTAGAAGAAAATATCCTGTTTTGGTTTTGTGTGTGTGGTGATTTTATGAAAGGCAAATGCCATTCGCCTGTTCAATGTGGGTGGTTATGCAAAGCCAATTTAATGAAATGTGCATATTTCACCTTGATATGCTAATTATTGGCAACGTCACATCCCATTGAGTTTGTTGATGAATCCCCACACTTTAATTTTTAGGACTTGATACCCGAATCCCATATTACGGTTTGCACTTTCACAAGCCATTTACGTAATTCCAAACCTCCCTGAATTCTACAAAAGGATAGTAAACCATATTTATCTATCAACAAGCAGTAAAACCGAACTGAAAGCCTTGCTCCATTGCACAGAGCTTAGGCGTCCTAAGCAAATCACAATGCAATTAAATTACACGCTTGTATATTTCAGAACATAAGAACTATACAAATAACAAAACAGTAATATATACGAAGATGGCAGGAATTATTGGACTAAAAACATTAAAATAAATAAAGGCCTTTGAACACCTTTTTCTAAATAATTATATGTTTATCTGTATCTTCCATACATTATTCTGTATCACCAACACACACAACATAACACTCTCTGCAATAGGATTCTCCTTTCGCCATCACATGAGCAATTCCTTATTTACTTGTCTGATTTGGAAAGACTTAGCGTTTGCTGACATTTATTTTTTCTATCTTGTTGTTTTCTTGTTGTGAGTCTTATAAGCGCTCTGAGGCCTTTGGGTGTGTGGCGCTCTAGAAATAGCAAATAGAACTAAACATAGAAATGTGTTCTATACCATTTCGACCCGTTTGTTTTGGTTATTTTATCTTTTAAACACATTATTTCTTCTTTAACACACATCTTCCTGTTATGCTCTGGTGATCTACGTATCATTCATCATCCAGGGGTATATACATTTTTTTTCTGCAGTTTGAATTGGACAACATGACATTAGTATAACGTGGGCCATCCCTACACACACACACAATCACCCGCTGGAACACATATGTAATAAAAGCAGGTGTTGATATTGTGCGCAAAGCGTATTACAATTCTGAAAGGTCACCTAAAACTGTATTTATAAGGAAAAAGTACCCCGAGGCACATAAATGATTGGAACTGGAATGGGTCAGTCAAGGTTAAAGTAAAATTGTTTTTATTATATTGCTCATAGCATTGTGGAATTGTCCATGGGCAGGCCCAAGTGAAGGGCATGTTTGCTTACAGAAGATACAGTAGTTGTATCAAGTAATTGCTCCATAGAAGCGAGCACAAGCAGTGCAAACACTTTTTTCCACATAAGAGATTGAACATTTTTTATATGGCAAAGTCTAACACAGGTCCAAATATTACAGCATTTTATCGTATTACAATTATCTAGTATCCACCTCATGCATCAATGTCAACATTCATTTCATACAGAATCTAATCTAAAACATCTTAACTTGAGCAGATCTATTTACAGCGATGCAAAATGTGTACTTGTATTAGTAACTTGCTTGCTCTTCAATACACAGATAACGTCATTATTCCGCGCGAGTGCTCCAGCTGATGCCTAGTGGGACTGAAGCATTGTGTACTTCAAGACCACGTTTTTTCAGAAACCTACTCTCGGCATGAAGAAAACGTGTCAAATACAACGAAAACCTTTAGTTGTGGAGAATTTGAATAAATGAATATGCTCACATTCAAGAACAAAAATCATTTAAATGCCATTTGTTTTAAAACATAGTGCAGGTATTTGTAAGACTATGATAAACAAACGAACTTCACAAGTTAAGGAAGAGGCGTAACCTTATTCCCACCACCATGTTCTGCTCATATGCATGCCATGTGTGATTGCGATACAGATTACATTATTAATTACACAATTAAATGCATTATTTAGCCACATATCCCACTAGATACCACAGGTAAAATACAACCAGTACCACCTTATTGCGTATTATTACGCAATAGTGTATACATATCATAACCTACACCAGATCCCAAACATAGTATCACAAACTGCATTTGCCAAAAACATACTAAGTAACAAACAAGTAACACACATCAGGCAGACAGTGACTATTTTTTGTAAAACATTATTGAAAACAGCACACAATGGCCATGCGTCAATGTGTGTTGCCATTCAAGATTTCCATCATTTACATTTGCCCAGTCTGTACCTCCACATATTCCCAACCACTCTGTCATACTGCGCACTACGACTTACTCCAAACATCCTACTGGCAGTGGCACCATTTTCTATAGTATCATAACTTATGCAGACGAGGGCAGTGTTCCCAAAGTTGTCATGCAGTACTGCAAGCAGCAGCAGGGTGCCCACCACAGGCATCACTATCCACTAACTAATCAGACAAAAATAAATAAAAAATCATCAATTAGTAAAGGCACTAACACACAAAGCCAATATCTGCACTAAACGGCCACCCTAATCATCAAACAGTACAGCAGGAAATGGCAGAGTAACCCAATGAAGTTGTTGTTGAGTACTTTAATTCTGTAGGCACACTACTACTAGTACACTACTACAGCCTACAATACTCAACACATATTTTACATTATCGTGCAGTTCCATTTGATAACTGTTCACCTAGACCACGGGAGCACAACCTACGGTCCTCGGGCCTGTTGCAGCCCGCCACCCTGTTTTGTCCGGCCTCGCCAGTGTTCCAGCTAGCCTGCATTCCAGCATGTCTGGTAAGTACATAGTTGGGGAAGGGCTCATTGCTTGTGTGTCGGATCTTTGTCCTGCCTGTATGTTTGTGTGTCAGGTTTGTCCTGCATGTGTGTTTGTGTGTCGGGTCTGTCCTGCCTGTATGTTTGTGTGTGTATGTTGTGATGCATGGGTAGGGGGGTGTCGGGTCTGCCTGAGTGTTTGTTTTTGTGTGAAAGTGCAGTGTATATTGTGATGCGGGGGTGGGGCGTGTGTCGGGTCTGCTTGAGTGTTTGTTTTTGGAGGAAAGTGCAGTGTATGTTGAGATGTGGGGGTGGAGGGGTGTCGGGTCTGCCTGAGTGTTTGTTTTTGTGTGAAAGTGCAGTTTATGTTGTGATGTGGGGGTGGGGGTGTGTCGGGTCTGCCTGAGTGTTTGTTTTTGTGTGAAAGTGCAGTGTATGTTGTGATTCGGTGGTGGGGGTGTGTCAGGTCTGCCTGAGTGTTTGTTTTTGTGTGAAAGTGCAGTGTATGTTGTGATGCATAGGTGGAGGGAGTGTCGGGTCTGCCTGAGTGTTTGATTTTGTGGAAAAGTGCAGTGTATGCTGTGATGCGGGGCTGGAGGGAGTGTCGGGTCGGCATGAGTGGTTTTTTTTGTGTGAAAGTGCAGTTTATGTTGTGATGCGGGAGTGGGGGGGGTGTCGGATCTGCCTGAGTGTTTGTTTTTGTGTGAAAGTGCAGTGTATGTTGTGATGTGGTGGTGGGGGTGTGTCAGGTCTGCCTGAGTGTTTGTTTTTGTGTGAAAGTGCAGTGTATGTTGTGATGCACGGGTGGAGAGAGTGTCGGGTCTGCCTGAGTGTTTGTTTTTGTGTGAAAGTGCAGTGTATGCTGTGATGCGGGGCTGGAGGGAGTGTTGGGTCTGCATGAGTGTTTTTTTTTGTGTGAAAGTGCAGTTTATGTTGTGATGCGGGAGTGGGGGGTGTGTTGGGTTTGCCTGAGTGTTGGTTTTTGTGTGAAAGTGCAGTGTATGTTGTGATGCAGGGGTGGGGGTGTGCTGGGTCTGCCTGAGTGTTTTGTTTTTGTGTGAAAGTGCAGTGTATGTTGTGATGTGGGGGTGGAGGGAGTGTCCGGTCTGCCTGAGTGTTTGTTTTTCTGTGAAAGTGCAGTGTATGTTGTGACGCTCGGGTGGAGGGAGTTTCGGGTCTGCCTGAGTGTTTGTTTTTGAGTGATAGTGCAATGTATGTCTTGATGCGTGGGTCGGGGTTGGGTGGTCAGGTCTGCCTGAGTGTTTGATTTTGAGTGATAGTGCAATGTATGTTGTGATGCGGGGGTGAAGGGGTGTCGGGTCTGCCTGAGTGTTTGTTTTTGTGTGAAAGCACAATATATGTTGAGATGCGGGGATGGGGGGTGTCGGGTCTGCCTAAGGGTTTGTTTTTGTGTGAAAGTGCAGTGTATGTTGAGATGCGGGGTGGGGGTTCGGGTATGTGTGGGTGCATGGTGTATGCTTGTGAGTTTGTATGCTGTGTTGGAGGTGGGGGTTTGGGTCTGTATGGGTGCATAGTGTATTGGTGTATGCTTCTGCATTTGTGTGCTGGGGTGGGGTTTCGGGGGCTCGGGTTTGTATGGGTGCATAGTGTATGCTTGTGAGTTTGTATGCTCAGTTGGGGGTTGGGGGTTTGGGTCTGTATGGGTGCATAGTGTATTGGTGTATGCTTGTGAGCTTGTGTGTTGGGGTGGGGGGTTTAGGTCTGTATGGGTGCATGGTGTATGCTTGTGAGTTTGTGTGCTGAGTTGGGGGTGAGGGGTTCAGGTCTGTATGGGTGCATAGTGTATTGGTGTATGCTTGTGAGTTTGTGTACTGAGTTAGGGGGTGGGGGGTTCAGGTCTGTATGGGTGCATGGTGTATGCTTGTCAGTTTCTGTGCTGATTTGGGGAGTGTGGGGGGGTTCGGGTCTGTATGGGTGCATAGTATATTGGTGTATGCTTGTGAGTTTGTATGCTGAGTTGGGGGTTGGGGGCTCGGGTTTGTATGGATTCATGGTGTATGCTTGTGAGTTTATATGCTGAGCTGGGGGTGGGGAGTTCGGGTTTGTATGGTTGCATGGTGTATGCTTGTGAGTTTCTATGCTGAGTTGGGAGTGGGGGTTCTTGTCTGTATGGGTGCATGGTGTATGCTTGTCAGTCTGTATGCAGGGGAGTGGGAGGGGGGACGGTGTCTGTATGGTGCTTGTTTGAGGGGTGGGGCCCATGGGGCATAGTGTTTGGTTGGGGAGTGGAGGCCATGAGGCATAGTGTTTGGTTGAGGGTGGGGGCCATGGGGCATAGTGTTTGGTTGGGGGGTCGGGGCCATGAGGCATAGTGTTTGGTTGAGAGATGGCAGCCATGGGGCACAGTGTTTGGTTAAGGGTGGGAGTCACGGGGCACAGTGTTTGGTTGGGGGAGTGGGGGCCATAGGGGTGTTTGGTTGGGGGTGGGGGCGATGGGGCATAGTGTTTGGTTGGGGGGTGGGGGCCATGGGGCATAGTGTTTGGTTGGGGAGTGGGGGTCATGGGACATTGTGTTTGGTTGAGGGGTGGGAGCCATGGGGCATAGCTTTTGGTTGAGGGTGGGAGTCACAGGGCATAGTGTTTGGTTGGGGGGTCTGGGCCATGGGGCATAGTGTTTGGTTGGGGAGTGGGGGCCATGGGGCATAGTGTTTGACTGCGGGATGGGGCCATGGGGCATAGTGTTTGGTTAGGGGGTGGGGCCATGGGGCATAGTGTTTGGTTGTGGAGTGGGGTCCATGGGGCATAGTGTTTGGTTGGGGAGTGGGGGCCATCAGACATAGTGTTTGGTTGGGGAGGGGTGGGGGGCCATGGGGCATAGTGTTTGGTTGAGGGGTAGGGGGCCATGGTGCATAGGGTTTGGTTGAGTGGTGGCGGCCATGGGGAATAGTGTTTGTTTGAGGGGTATAGTGCTTGGTTGAGGGGTAGGGGCCATGGGGCATAGTGTTTGGTTGAGTGGTGGCGGCCATGGGGAATAGTGTTTGTTTGAGGGGTATAGTGCTTGGTTGAGGGGTGGGAGCCATGGGGCACAGTGTTTGGTTGGGGGCCATTGGGCATAGTGTTTGGTTGGGGGGCGGGGGCCATGGGGCATAGTGTCGCACTCCAAGAGTGAACCCAATAATAAAGCTAAAACAGGCACAGTTAGGAGATGTACATCCTTTGCTTTTTGTGGAAACCTGACTCAACGAAGGCCATACTCCTCTTGGGCAACCAAAACAGCAAATTATAGCAGTCCAAAATAATGGAATGTCCAATCAAGGGTCAATAAACTATATATAATTTAATTATACAGACAATATGCAATAATTAAATAGAAATAAATGATAAGAATGGAAAATGTGTAGTACAAAATGTGAGTTTGAAATACAAATAAAAATCGTTACACCTCAAAAACGTATTCTTTTTCCTTGTGTTTAATAAAAATTGGGGGTTGAGGCATCAACCACGCCCCGTTTACTGTCCCACCCAGATTCACTTTTCGGCCTACTATAGACATCATGTAAGGTACTTTCGGCCCTCTGTCAAAATCAGTTGTGCACCCCTGACCTAGACCATGCCTTCTACCAAATTATAAACAAACAATGCCACCTTCACAGCTCAGATCGCATAGAAACAGCACATGCCTGACCCATACCTATTATACATTTCATGCAGCCATACCTCAACAACAATGAAACACACACTGCACGAAACAAAAGCATATTGAACATTTTTACAGATAATACATCCAAGCTCAGACACATTGCCACAATCTTTACTTCCTACAAACTTAACTAAAGGAAATACATATACGAAACATACTAGCGTTGTCTGTATTATCATAGTTTATTGCAATGAATGCTTGTAGTCCTGAGCCATATATCACACAATAATACAGACAATGGTAGTGTTACGGGGACAGGCCCTGAGTACACTGCTACACACACTACACATATACCATGCCACATAAAACACATAAAGCAGGTATATTAAAGGCAATATTGTGATTTTTTGTATTATGACTGATCACAGACAATGTCAACATACCCATTCTCCAGTGACACAACTATTGAGTCCGCTACCTAGAACGAGAATGTATGCTTCAAACTGAGTACGCCAGATACCCAGGGAAAAGAGCGATATGGAGCACAAAATGCTCAAAAGATGCACATTCATTCAGTCATCTACTCTATGTAGCAGATCGTATTTTGAACCAGAAAATACAGCACAATGACTTTCTAAAAGGAATATGAAATTAATTTCAGAGCAATATTGCAAAGTTTTCAAAACCTCCTTGTGACAAATTGACTTCTGTCCTGCAGGAGTACAAGGATGAGGAAAAGCTAAAGCTCCCACTCAGCCCACACACTTCTACAAACCAAGAGCCAACGCAGTCATAAAGGTAAAACAGGGACAGTGAAGAGATACACCTCTTTCACCTTTTACGGTAACGTGGGCCGAGGGAAGGCTTTACTCTTAAGAAGGGTGTGAATGTGATTCAATAGCGACTGAAATAGCGAAATATCACAGCTCAAAATAAAGGAAATGCCCAATCAATGGTCTATAAAAATATACATACCTTAATTAAGTGTACCATCTGCAAGAAACCAAAATCGAAAAACTGTGTAAAAATCCACCCATGTGGAAAGGACAGAGGATATGCAACAATTGAGAGAATGCAACACTCTGGTGAAGAATAGAGGGAGGAAAAGCCAATTTCAATGACCTCAATGTTCTTTGCAAAAGGCTATCTGGGACATTACAGCTTTCCCAGTATCCCACTGGTACTTCTGGCGGGATAACGAGAAAGCTGCATTACTGTCTCCACTGCCCGATGTCCTGGTATTACCGGGATATTAGGGGTGGCGGAGTAACGGTAAGTTCCCACTTCCATGGAGTCTAGCAGGACTCCGTGTGATGGGAACCACTGAAGCACTGGCACTGTTGTTAATGGTGCTGGCGCTTCAGTGAACTATCTGCCGATAGGGGCCTGGACTACCTGCAGTTCAGGCCTGCTGGTGGTTCACTGCCCTAACTGGCAGACCCGAGTATGGCGGTCCAGAACAAATGTCAGAGTCGGTATTACTGGCCATTTTGCCTGCATTTTTTTCAGACAGACATGCTCACAATGAGACCCTATTTCTTGGGACAAGATGTGCACAGGTAACCCAAAACAGTCTGTAGGGCCCAAAATGGACCAAAGGGGTAGTTAAGGGTCAATAGCACCTTCTTGGTGGTTTGACTATGGAGACCGAGGATGTTTGGTGTTGTTTGTGCATTTTGGGGCTGTTCAAGTGCAACACTGCCATGTTATAGGTGGGGAGCGGTGTCAAGCAGGAGTCCAACAGTGCTTGTTGCAGTTTAATGTTGATGTGCGGTCGTGAGGGCCACCACAGTCAGTTCAACAGTCAGTTTGTAGAATCTAGGGACTTGGTGTGCTGTCAGCCAGATGGGTTTGGTGAAGTGATCGGGGCAATGAAGATAGTGAGGGCCATGGGTGTGATGGAAGAGTAGACAATGTAGACACTGGCGATTGGACATGCAGGTTGGGTTCCAGTGGTTTGATATGTGTCCGATGATTGGGACTCAAAGATCCACAAGGGTCAGTTTGCCTGGTGATGATGATCAGCAGTGAAGCTGGTGGAACTAGCAGTGGTTCGGTGATGGCAGATGCACCAAAGGAGCTTATAGCTTGAGCCTTGGAAAAGACAACTCAGCTAGCCTGGTTTGGCAGTGAACAGGTTCAAACTAGTCATTTGAAAAGCTTGGTCAGGACCAAAGGCAGCTTTGAAGGGTCCTGCTGGTTTAAAATGCAGTGCACCCTGCTCCACAACAGTTCAACCAGTTTGATGCAAGGAAGCAGGGTTCTCTGGGTTGTCTTGGATTTCTGGATGATGTGAGTCACACTCAGGCAAATCAGGGACAAGTCCAGTCCTTGTTCTCTGACTTCTTGCAAGGGAGGCTTATGCATACCTTTGGGGGTCCTTCACCAAGTTGAGGTCCTTGTAGCAGTATGGCTGGCAGAGAGGCAAGTCCTGTTCCAGCAGCAGGTTCACCCCCAATGTGCCCTGGGCATGGGTTGGGAACAGGGCTTGCAACTGCCTTGGAAGATCACTCTTCACCTCACCGCACTGCTGGAGGGCTCTGGAAAGTCAACTCTACCAGCAGAGGTCGTCTTCCAGGGTTGGAGTCCAAAAAATGAACTGAAAATGTTGTGGGAGACCCCTTCGTCTAACAACAAAATCTTATAGATGATTGGACTAACTGTAACCTGCTTAATTGGTCCAATCACTGCTCTTGAAAGAACTGGACTTTACCCTTCTGACATCACATACAAGGTTATTTACTCCAGAGGAAGTAGAGGGGATAATAAGGAGTGAAAGGTGAAGAAAGAAACAAGTTGGCTTCCCCCCACTGCAAATAGCCCTTATGTCTACACTAACCATGCCCCTTCCCCTCTCACCACTAGGATCAAAGGCCTTCAGAAATGCAGCATGCTTCTTTGAGGCTCCTCGCTTTGAATAGGTGTTTTCCTTTGATGCCCGGGCTCAGCATATCTTCCTGTGGAGTGGTTGTCTCTGACAAAGGTTGCTACATCCCCTCACAAAGAGATCAAAGAAGAGGGCTGACCTTCCAGGTCCCTGTCCTGTCAGTTGGCAGGGCCAGCCTGTTTGTCCAGAATACGCATTACCTTCCACAGCTGATATCAAATTGGATGTGGTTGCAATGATTGTGTCATGCACCATGCCTTTACTTAGGCATACGTAATATATAAAATGTACCCTGCCACCATCATGTGCTACTTATGATCATCATGTACAGAGGCATGTATGTTAAATGCAGCTACTGTGATACAGAGACGTGGCTGTCACTGCAGAGGTCACATGGGCACCTGTGACTTCTGAACCTGCCCTGATACATTGGTAGAGCAGGTGCTGATGATCACCAGGGCGCATCTAGCTCATGAAAGGGGAATCTGATCAGCAGATTAGACTTTCAGAGATGAAATTACCCATATCATTTTATTAATTAATACAATGGAACAGCCAGGTCTTTCACACCGTTGTCAGGTGGCAATTCCACACACTCTAATCAGGCAGGTTCCACACATGTTCCTACAAAAAGAATTCTGACAACATTAAAATCGTCTCTTATGTACCACTGATCTGATTCACAGAGAAAACACTTTGCTAACTCTAACAAATATGAACAATTAGCTTAACAAATGACATTACTACATCAGCATCTAAAGAATGTTCCAACCACAAACATCAGATATCCATTTTACACTTTACATCTCAACTATATCAAAACAAATTAAAAGTTAATATATGTATTCATCACATCATACTTATCTTAATATGGATTTAAGCACCAAAAAAAACCTTTCAAAGCTAAAGCTGGACAAATAATGTTTGAAGACTTATATTGTGTATGCACAGGAAAGATGTCAGGCGGGCATACCAGTTAAGGTCCTACATGATTTTTGAACAAATGCACTGCACATTCATTTGCATATATTTTCAACATCTCCTTACCTAAATACGTTCTTACCAAAGAATACCAATAATAGGTATGGTTACCCAAAAACTAAACAAACTGCTTCTCGAATAAAGGCACACTAATTCTCTGGAATACAACTGTAGCACACAGGCATGCCCATACACTAGTAATTCAGTTCTCACAAAGCTACACACGTTTTTGCTCCCATCAAAATATCTAAAGACACAGTGGGCCTCATTACGAGCATGGCGGTAGCCGTGCCTGTATGGCAGGCAGGGCTACTGCCATGCTTGCTACCGGCACCGCTTCCCGCGATTGGCGATAACCGGCCCGTTATGAGATGAGTGGGCCGGTAATTGCCCATTCGCGGGGGGCAGTAATGCCGGGCTCCCGATCCCCATTCTGCGCCATAGGACACAATGGGGGTGGGGAGCATGGTTGCACCGGCACCGTTGATAACGGTGCTGGTGCAATCACGAGTTCTGCTTGCGGGCACCGCACAGCCTGCCAGGTCAGACCTAGCGGACTGGCAGGAACCCGCGAGCAGAACTCGTAATGCGGCAGCCTGATATGAACGATGCCGGTGCCTTACCGACACCGTTCATAGCGTGTCCGCCACCCTTGTAATGAGGCCCACTGACAGTTAAATACTTAATAATTACATTTCATATAATTTACTCAAACATAAATGAAATAAATAACAAACGAACAGTACATCCCTTCAGACAACACATCATTTATTTTCATTTCTAATAATGTACAATATAAACAAGACAGCAGCCAACCTGAAATAATGTTCATTGTTTCATCATACCCTACATGCCAGAGCATACCTTCCACCCCAAAGGTGGTCTAAATGCCCACCTGGTGTTTTGCAATAGAGAACTTTACTGTTACTGAAGAAAGTGTAGAGGAGGTCTATACACCCCTCGTATATGACAGGCAGGTAAATATGGCAGTCGGGGCCTATGCACCCCCCCATCCACTAATACTATAAACGGCTACCCCACCTAGGGGAAACAATCATAGCCTTCCTACCTTATGAGGTACACATTATTCTATTGAACAAAGGGAGGCTAAACATCAAATGGGAACTTGAAAAAACTGTACACTTATGAACTTATCAACTCAACTACAAATTTAATATCTTAAATCAGTTTTATTAAAAATATAGGCGCACACTGTCATAGAATAAAATATATAAGTATTCAGATAAAAAACATACAATAGAAGAAAAAAAATCATCTATGAACATCATACATGTATTCAAACCAAAGACGTGCACTATGCAATGTACTGTTCTCAGACATTGGTAGCAAAATACAAACAGTATGCAAGTTTGTGCTCCTCAAATTGCCCAACTTGTCCAAGTTTCTGTCCTAAAGTTTTTTTAATGTTTTATTGGTTAAACAATTAAACCTTTAACATTTCCATTTTTCACATTTCCTTAAGTACATGACCTTTTTCTGGACTGTCTCTCTTTCTTTCAGGCCATTTATTTAGCAATTTACGGTAATCCAAGTATCTCAGTTCTTTCTCAAGAACCTTTCACTTCCAAACCCAATTTCAAGGATTCCACAAATGTCAAGGTGCCAATTGTTCGCCCCACCTTTTCCATAGTCAATAATCTCTGCCAGTACTCTTCCTCCCTCTCTGGGGAAATTTCAGCCACATAACTACCCATTTCCATCCGGCTGTCACGCTCGGCCGCCGTTGGCGGCTGTGGAGACGCTGGCGATGGGGCGGCCATTGATTTGGCCGTCACGCCGACGGCGTCCACATTCAGCGGTCTAGTTTTCTCCGCGCTTCCCCGGTGGAGCCTATGTAACGTCACCCAACCCGGAAGCCCGCGCGTTGCAACCTTCGCGTCAGGCTCCGGGTTGGTACGCTGCAGTTTTCCTTTCCGTGGCTTTCGCCACCGCATTCCCCCTGTTGCTTCTCTCCTCCCTCTCTTGTTCCTCCTTCCGTTCCTCGTCCTCTCCCTTTGGTTCTCTCCCTCATTGACTACTGGGATCTCCTTCTTATGCTCTCTCATTGTGTCGCGTTCCCTACTGGCTCCTTTCTCTGCTTGCCGTTCTGCCTTCATAGGTAGACACTCCTGCCTCTGCCCTATTAAGCGGACCCCTCAAGCTTTGCTATCGACATACTCCTGGTATGCCCTGCAGTCCTGACCAGAACCACTACTGACCTGCAAAGAAGGGGTTTTTTGTGCCTTTTAGGCTTTTTCCCCTACACCGGTCTACCCCGGTTCGGGGGCCCCCTTTTTGCCCCGAGTTTGAGGGGCAAGGTGGCTTCCTCTCGGGGTAGGTCATATCATCATACCAGAGAACAGGAAGTCTGGAAAAGGAGATTCGGAGCTGAACCGGAAAAGATACCCCAAGGTGAGCAGGAAGGTATTGAAGATAGAGGGGGAACAGGGGTGAAGTTAGAAGAAAGTAGGAGTTCAACTGACAGATTGCAACGCCAGGAAGTAACAATGGCCACCCCTGAACAGGTACAGGAGTTAGTGGCCACAGTTCAGGCCTTGAACGTTGAACTACAGAACGTTAAGGCTGATAATCTAACCTTGAGACAATTGATCACTTCACGAGAACCTCGAGAACCCAGGGATCATGATTTGCCTCCCATGGCTTTATCTACTGGCAAGTTTGACGGAACCCCAAGGCGCCTCAAAGAATTTCTGGAAGCATGTTCTATGTATTTCACGTTCAGACCTAGTCTGTTTTCAACTGATCACACCAAGGTGGGATTTATGGTTTCCAACATGACAGGGAACGCCTTAGCTTGGGTCACTCCCCTGGTGTCAAACAATGATCCTGTGATAAGTAATTTTGGTGGATTTGTGACCTTATTGCGCCAGACCTTTGAACAGGACGAGATAGTCCATGTAGCAGCAGAAGAGCTATTGGATGTTCACCAGGGTTCCAGTGACCTGTTGACGTATATTTCCACATTTAAGCGCTTGGCTTCCACCGCAGGATGGCCAGAACAGGCCCAGTATACTGTGTTCCATCGTGGACTGAAGGAGGAGATCAAGGACGAATTGGCAAGAATAGCTCGTCCAACAACCCTGTCGGATTTGTTTTCCATAGTCACCCAGATTGAGTATCGTTTGAGTGAACGTAAGGCAGAGAGAAAGAAGTATAAGTCCCCTGTCTCCCTTCCTCAAGGCACCCATTCGGTACCTTCTCTAGCTCACCCCAGCAACAAGGAAGAACCTATGCAGGTTGGGTCTACCAGAACTCCTTTGTCATCCGAAGAGAGAAGACGCCATAGAGAATTGGGGCTTTGTATGTATTGTGGCTCGGATTCCCACCTGCTTCGAAATTGCTCAGAAGTACCGCCAAGACGGTCGGGAAACGAACGACCTCGGAACTAAAGGGGACGAGTGAACGAGGTCGGACTTTTAGTCCCTATCTTACAGTGACAGTGACGTCACATCCAACTACGCTGGACTCACGTCTTATGGCAGTTCCCATCCAATTGACTACCCCGACGGAAGTCCTTACCACCATGGCCTTGTTGGATTGTGGCGCTGCAGGAGTGTTTATGGATACTATGTGGGCACACAAACAAGGGCTAACACTTGTACAAAGGGAGGAAGTCCAGAAGGTGGAAGGAGTCGATGGTTCTCCGCTTTCATCAGGTCCTATCACCCACTCCACCGAAACCATGATGGTTCGCATCTTTCACCATTCGGAACAGTTACAGTTCGATTTAATTCGAGCAGCACATTTCCCAGTAATACTTGGAATCTCCTGGCTGAGGATGCATAATCCGCTAATAGATTGGACACAGAACACTTTGGCCTTCACTTCCTCATACTGTAAACACAATTGCGGTATCCATCCCGCAGAAGAGCCGGTACAGGTCCTTACTCCTCTACAACAAGGGGTAAACGAGATTTGTAAAGTTCCTCAAGAATTGACCGAATTTTCTGACCTCTTCAAGGACAACTCAGTTTTGGAACTACCCCCACATCGGCCGGAAGACTGTGCCATCGAGTTGCTACCTGATGCCCTGGTGCCATTCAGTCGCATGTTCTCCTTGTCTCTTACGGAAAAGAGGGCCCTTCGTAAATATTTGGATTCCCATTTAGTTAATGGCCTTATTCGACCTTCCAAATCACCGGCAGGTGCATCTCTCTTCTTCATACCTAAGAAAGATACTTCAGAACTAAGGCCCTGTATTGATTACCGGGGCCTGAACAAGGTCACAATTCGAGACAGATACCCAATGCCCCTGATAGCTGACATATTGGAAGCAGTCCAGGGTTCCACAATATTTTCTAAATTGGACCTTCGCAGTGCCTATCATCTCCTGCGAATTAGAAATGGGGATGAATGGAAGACTGCCTTTCGGAGCCCGTTTGGCCTTTTTGAGTATCGGGTGATGCCATTCGGCCTGGTAAACGCACCCGCCATATTCCAACGCTTTATGGATCGCCTGTTTTCCGATCTGCTATATTGTAGTGTCATAATTTATTTGGATGACATCTTGGTGTTTTCAAAGACCAATTCCGAACACGTGTGTCATCTTCGGACAGTATTCCAGCGACTACGCTCGCAACAGCTATTGGTCAAGCTTGAGAAATGTCTCTTCTACCAACCTTCTATTCCATACTTAGGATACATCCTTTCTCAAGAAGGAATCAGTATGGATCCCAGGAAGGTATCTGCCATCCTGGATTGGCCAGTTCCAGCATCCCAAAAAGACGTCCAATGGTTTTTGGGGTTAGCTAATTTCTATAGAAAATTTATCAATCACTTCTCACAGATAGTGCTTTCAATCACCGCCCTCCTGAAGAAGGATGCCAAACCTTTCTTTTGGTCGGAATCGGCCAACCAAGCCTTTTTAGATCTGAAAGGAAGATTCTGCTCCGCTCCAATTCTGTCTCAACCGGATCAGGACCAGCCCTTCATAGTCGAGGCAGACGCTTCGGCCCACGCATTGGGAGCTGTTCTCCTTCAACTTAAGGATGGCACAGAACATCCCGTAGCCTATCTCTCTAAAACCCTTTCAACTAGCCAAAGGAATTACTCTGTGATAGAAAAAGAACTTTTGGCCCTCAAAGTCGCCTGTGAAGAATGGAGACACCTACTCCAAGGCGGTACCCATCCTTTCGTGTTACGCACGGACCATAAGAACCTAAAGGTACTCGGAAGTATGGAGTGTGTCAACTCCAGGCAGGCCCGGTGGGCACATTTCTTTAGCCAGTATGATTTTGATACAACCTACATACCAGGCACTCAGAATTGCTTGGCTGATGCCCTATCCAGAAGACAGTCTTTCGAGCACCTCACCCCCCCAATCGGAAACCCTCTGTTTCCTCGAAACAGGATTGTGGGATTAGTTTCTTCCTTTCTGCAAGAAATCAAGATGGTAACCAGACCGGACTTAGTCACCTCAATACCTGGGAGTCTGCGCCCACAGATAGGTTGGTCGGAAGGACTTTTGCTAGTGGGACAGCGTTTGTATGTTCCCTCCGAAATCCTACAGCGGAAGGTACTGGATTGGGGCCATAACCATATGACAGCTGGACATAGAGGAGTTAAAGGAACCACAGAGTTGATCTCTCGCTCATTCTTTTGGCCATCGCTATCTCAGGATGTGAGAAGGCACTGTAGAACATGTATGGTGTGCGCACAGAATAAGAATACCACCTGCAAACCCTATGGGTTATTGACTCAACCAGAATTACCCAACAGACCCTGGACTCAAATTTCTACAGACTTCATTGTAGACTTGCCAGTATCCCAGGGTTCGACTTGTCTCATGGTTACCATAGACACGTTTACTAAGATGGCACATTTTTCTGCATTACCAGGAATACCGTCTGCCCCCCAGATGGCGGAAGTTTTTCTTAGGGACATATTCAGACTCCATGGTCTTCCCGATAAGATTATCTCTGATAGAGGCACTCAATACACATCTCGATTTTGGGGAGCCCTATGCCACCGACTAGGGATAGAAAGGGCCTTATCATCTGGCTTTCACCCCCAGACCAATGGCCAGACGGAGCGACTTAACGCCTCCCTCGAGCAGTACCTTAGGTGTTACATCAACAAGAATCAGGACAATTGGGTTAGCCTTCTGCCCACGGCAGAATTCGCCTACAACAACACAGTACATTCGGCTACGGGTCTTAGCCCTTTTTTCTGCTCCTATGGGGTTCACCCTCGTAGTATACTTCCTGTGTTTCCCTCACCCTCTAATATACCTACTATTGAATCTACCTTGGATCGCATAACTACCGCACATTCTACCGCTCAACGGAGTTTGGCTTTGACTAGGCATAGGTATAAGGTTTTTGCTGATCGGTCTCGCTTGCCTTGCCCTGATTGGAAGGAGGGTGATCGAGTTTGGTTATCAACCCGATTCTTGCCTAGATGGGTGCATTCGACCAAATTGACCCCCCGATTTGTAGGGCCCTATAAGATCATCAAGAAGATCAATCCTGTGGCCTATAAATTACAGCTTCCCAAATCCATGCACCGGGTACACCCGGTCTTTCACTCATCCCTCCTTCGGCCTGTTGATCCCCATATCTCAGTTAAGAAGGCTTTTGGATTGTCCAGTAATGCCAAGAACCTGCCCGAAGAATATGAGGTATCAGCCATTCGTGATTCCAGATATCGCAAGGGCAGGTTGGAATACCTGGTTTCCTGGAGGAACTACCATAGTTCAGAGGACTCCTGGGAGCCTAAATCCTATATTCGTGCTCCCAGAATGGTCAGGAGTTTTCACCGAGCTCATCCGGGTAAGCCCGGGGGAATCAGCCTTGGAGGGGGGCATACTGTCACGCTCGGCCGCCGTTGGCGGCTGTGGAGACGCTGGCGATGGGGCGGCCATTGATTTGGCCGTCACGCCGACGGCGTCCACATTCAGCGGTCTAGTTTTCTCCGCGCTTCCCCGGTGGAGCCTATGTAACGTCACCCAACCCGGAAGCCCGCGTGTTGCAACCTTCGCGTCAGGCTCCGGGTTGGTACGCTGCAGTTTTCCTTTCCGTGGCTTTCGCCACCGCATTCCCCCTGTTGCTTCTCTCCTCCCTCTCTTGTTCCTCCTTCCGTTCCTCGTCCTCTCCCTTTGGTTCTCTCCCTCATTGACTACTGGGATCTCCTTCTTATGCTCTCTCATTGTGTCGCGTTCCCTACTGGCTCCTTTCTCTGCTTGCCGTTCTGCCTTCATAGGTAGACACTCCTGCCTCTGCCCTATTAAGCGGACCCCTCAAGCTTCGCTATCGACATACTCCTGGTATGCCCTGCAGTCCTGACCAGAACCACTACTGACCTGCAAAGAAGGGGTTTTTTGTGCCTTTTAGGCTTTTTCCCCTACACCGGTCTACCCCGGTTCGGGGGCCCCCTTTTTGCCCCGAGTTTGAGGGGCAAGGTGGCTTCCTCTCGGGGTAGGTCATATCATCATACCAGAGAACAGGAAGTCTGGAAAAGGAGATTCGGAGCTGAACCGGAAAAGATACCCCAAGGTGAGCAGGAAGGTATTGAAGATAGAGGGGGAACAGGGGTGAAGTTAGAAGAAGTAGGAGTTCAACTGACACCGGCGTTTCACTCCGAATGCCGGGAAGTTTAACATGACATGTCTAATGGTCTCTAGTGAGTCTTTATCTTCACAGAACCTGCAGTACGATTTGTTCTTTTCCATTAACTTTCTCCTCCATTTTACTTCTCTAGAGGCCCAGATGTTCAGTCTACATCGCAACAGCAGGTCTCTGTAATGATGTGATCGTAACTTCTTCAGATAAGGGGGGTATTCAATCTTTTCTGCTCCCATATGATATTGTGACACAGCTTTTTCTCGAATTTCTTCTCTTGAGTTTCTTCCCAATCCTTTTCCTGGAGGGTTCTTTTTGCCTTATCAGGATTATACTTCAGGATGTCATCCGAGATGTTAAACTGCTCCAAGAGACTTTTACATTTGATCTTCCAATTTAACACTGTCTTGTCTCTGTTTGGTGACCCTTTCTGGGCTAGTATTTCAAAAGGTGATGGTGATTTGTCAAGGATACACTTTTGGTAGAGAGACAGAGTTTTCCATGATACTATTGAAGCCAGGGATTGCATCCTTAATTAATTTCTTATTAGCTCAACTGGCAGCGAGTTTGGCAGCTTCAAGATTTTTCACCACAAATATGCCTCGCATATACCCCATGTTTCCCAGCGAAGGGCGAGCAATTCCTCAGCTCCATATGTAATTACGGCTACCACCTTTTGTTTGTAAAAGGTTAAGATCGGCACAGAGAAAACCTTCCATATCTTCAATTTATGACTAGTCCCTGATTCGTCAAAGTCATTTGTTTTTCCTGAATAGGTGCATATTGCCCCTCTTCATTGCTGTTTTTGTTTATCCTCACTCCTAAATATAATGTTGTGTCCACCATCTCCAAGTTTTAGTTATCTAATGACCAGGCAAAGTTTTTCTTTATGATTTTTTTTCCACGGCTGGATTTCATTATTAGTACCATGGATTTCTTATGTTTATTTTCATATCGTTTTCTGTTAGAAACCCTTTCAAAGCCTCTATCCTTCGCTGCAGGCCGATGGGCGTTAGGTCGACAAATACCACATCATCGGCATATAGCACCCAAGGCACTTCAATCCCATCAATCTTAGGGGCAAAAGCACAGACCCTTCCTTGTAGGATCTTCATGTCAGCCATATATAGACAAAAAGGAAAGGCACTAGGGCACACCCTGCTTTATCCCTCGAGATGTTCTGATCTTTTTTGTCACCGCTCCATTTGCTGTTGTAGTTTGAACCTGGATAGTTGTATTAGTATACAGGGCTTGGATAGCTTCCAGTAGATCGGCCGGGCATCCCCAACCAACTTTTCATCTTTAGCCACAGGCGTTCGCAATGTATCCCATCGAACTCCTGTTCGAGATCTGTAAAAGCTAAGTAGATGTTTTTTTTTTCTACTAGGGCCTTCACTTTCATGGGTTTATTGATGTACCTACACCACTAATGAAAGCCGTTTGCCGCTTATCCAGGATTTCAGCCTGTTGGGCCCATTTTTTCAGATCTCGTAACAAAATGGAAGCAAATAGTTTGCCTATTGAATCCAGCAAAGCTATCGGCCTATAATTTCTAGGGTTTCCTCTGTCCCCTTTTTTGTAAATTGGTACGATGAATGCCTCTCTCCAAGATGCTGGAATTTGTCTGAATAGTCTTATTTGTTGGAACAGTGAGAAAATTAGATCTGTCCACTCTTCACTGCTATCCATAAGCATCTTGTTTGAGATGCCATAGAGGCCCGCCGCCCTAGAGCAACTCAATTATTTTATCATCCCTAAGATGTCTTTGTGGTCAAATTCAATTTCCCAGGGATTACCATCATGTTTTTTTTTCTATTTCCATTTTCTCATTTTTTTCCTCATATAGAGTTGTGTAGTGATTAACCCAGTTTTCCTCTGAAACTTGGTTTACACCTATGGCAGATTGGCAGAGGCCCCTGTAATTTATCATATCCCACATGCTTTTTACATTATTTGTTGCCACTGCGGCTAACATTTTTTCCGCATCTCCCTGGGCTCTCTGATGTCTTGGAGCATAGCCAATTTTTATAGGTTTGCCGACATTTCCTCAGTTGTTCCTCTTTCTCCAAATGTTCCTCTTTCTCCAAAGCATTTTTCTTTTTTATTTGTGCCAGATCAGCTCTGTATTGTTTCCTTTTGATGACTAAGGATTCATCATAAGCATGTTTCCTTTTAATTATTTTAGCCCTATTGGGATCGTACTTAACCTCAAACGCATCCGACAACAATCTGTATTCCACCACATCTTGGCCAGTACCAACAGCATTGCTATATTTCTCCACCAACTTTGGTATCGACTGTTTTTTATCCTTATTCAATTTCTTCCCCAAGACACTTCTGTTTTACCACTTTACCAAGTTGTTGTACCACTTTTTTCTTTCCATTTTTATTCTATAGTTTATGTTTAGATCACCACTGAGTAACATGAGTTGATCTTTGTCCTCCATCATTGATTTACCAATTGCTTCCATGAAATGTTTTATATAGCTCTCACCTTTGGGCATGTTTTCACTCCAATAGGTGTTAATCAATAGCATCTTGGTTGGCCCTCTTTTTTCTCCGATTTAAGTTCTATTGTCAAAATTTGCACAAAAGGATTTGGCGTATGGCGCTCCAAAACTTGTAAGTAACGGTCTATTTTTTAAGGTCAACTGGCCTGCATATGGTCTCCCCTCTGGGCTCTTTCGGGCCGGATTTATGTATACTTTGTGTCCCTCACAGACTGGCGTTTTCCTCAGCCAAGATTCCTGTA
Organism: Ambystoma mexicanum; assembly: GCF_040938575.1. NCBI lineage: Eukaryota > Metazoa > Chordata > Amphibia > Caudata > Ambystomatidae > Ambystoma > Ambystoma mexicanum. The sequence goes on along the minus strand of NC_090927.1, from coordinate 499,850,599 downwards.
TACATATGATGTCATATTTGCCCAGGAAATTGCTTCCACCGGTAAACAAATGTTTAAAGCCTCTGGTGTTCCATGAGGCACAGTGGACATTTCTTTGATGCTCCTCATCGATCTATTGTTTTTTCTTAATGGTTAGGGCATTGGCCATCTATGTCCAATCATCAATCTTCGTTCTTTCTACATTGAGGTTGTTTTTGCTTTTACTCATGATTCCTGAGTTGTCAACTGTAAACCTCAATGTTCTAACCAGATCACCATTTTTTCCTATTGTTGGTATTTTATCCCTTTGACTTCTTAGCAATGCTTTTGGGTGCTTTCACTGATCCTTTCGGTTTTCAGTAACTGGAATGAATCTGTTGTTTCCCCCCCCTTCCTTTTGGTCGTCTTTCATTGCTTTGTGTAAGAACCTTCTCACCCTTTTTTTCTTTTTCTTTCACATAGCTTTCTTTTGTACAAGCTTGCTTAACTTTCTCTTCCAGAGCTTCTAATCGGAAACCCATTTCTTTGAGATTGTCAGTGGCCTCCAACAATTTTTGATGTATCCTATTTGAGTTTAGATGTAATATAACCTGATCCATACACTTTTCAGTAACAAACTCAACTATTTTTATGTCCTTCGTTGAGACATTTCGTAAGGTTGGAATTTGGTTGAAGATTGTCATCAGATATTTCCTGCTTAATGTATTTTCTAACTTTAAGTACCATCCTTTTGTTGCTCTATCTTTCCTTGCACTTCGAACAGGGGATTCTTTTCTTGGGTCCTTTTCAATTTTTCGTTCCTCATTTTTTTGGTGTTTTGGTTTTTGGGAAGACTTTTCCAGCTGAATTTGTTTATATTTTTCTTCATTTGCGTGCATCTTCCTTTTTTGTTCCAGTGTTTTGAAAGGGGTATGACCTCTCTGCTCTTTTTGAATGGGTCTGTTCTTTGCTGGACCTTCCAGCGTGCCCTCTGCCATCTCTTCTGTTGTCGATTTATCTATTTGCTTTCTCCGGGTCACTGAATCATTACGTTGTGCTACCTTGTGATCTTTTTCCCAGTTTTCTAGGGCATGCCAATCAGACAAGGTGATGTTTTCCCATTCCTCACCCTCCCTGTTTTTGTCCATTACTTCAATGAGATAACCTAGGTCGGCATTTGGCTCTGTTTCTAACAATTCCTCATTCTCTGATTCAATAGCCTTTATGGTATCTGTTGCCATAGGATCAGGTGAAGGTGTCAACTCTCTGAGTGTCATTTCCCTACTAGGCTTCTTGGCGCATTGTAAACTTTCTCTTCTCGGTGGCGTTCTTATATTTCTCAAGAAGGCCCTGGAACCATTTGCTTTCCGTTTCTGGGTTTTATTCTTTGGTTTTTTTTCTCTTTTTCCAGGTTTTTAGCCACCAAGTTTCCCCCATGAGAATCCTGGGCATTTGAAGTAGCGCCTGCAAAGATTGCGAAGTTTGATAAATTTAGTTTAGGTGTGGGATCTCCTCTTTTCTCTACATGCTTTGATGGAGAAATCAGGTCTATTGCTTCCGTATTTGGACCTTTTTCTTTGGTTTGAACATCTTTCACCTGATTTAATTTCATTGGAATATTTCCAACCTTTATTTTCTTTACCAACATGTCAGGTGGATTTTCTTTTTTACACAAACTTCTCATCCATTTGCAATCCTCTAATACTGCCTCCATCAATAGTGATTTATCATTTGCATCTTTTCTTGCTAAATCACTTAGTCGGTTTTGCCAGATTTGAGTTAGCTCTGCTTCCTTATCCATTCTTGTTTCCAGTCTCTTCAAAGAACTTTCCATTTCCATATTAGCTTCTTTAATGTGTATATTGGGACAAGCCACTTCCTGCAACGAGTCCTTTATCAGTTCATACAATTTTTTGAATGGAGTAATCGTAATGTTTAGAGATGCCATGATCACATTTTGGATGTTTGCAGTGTCCTTTTGTCTTTCGGTTTTGCATGCATCGCTAATTAACTGTAAGGCTTTCTCGTTGGTCATTCTTTCTTCTACTTCAGACAGGGTTTGCCTCATTTGAGAAACTGTTTGTTTCTGATAGGGCTGGGTTGGCCTATGGCCTCGCTCTTTTTCTCCCCAGAGCCCATTTGTGCCTGCTCGTTATCAAGCGCAGCAATATTTTCATTTATGAAAGAGAGACTTTTCCTTTTCTCTCTTTCAATTTTCCCCGTCACTATTGAGATGTCTTGCATAATTTTATTCGCCAACCTTGAATTGCACAAGTTTTCTGCCGGCATAATGATACTTTCACTTCCACCTGGAGTCCCAAAAGGTTGTACCTTCTCTTCCGGAGTCAAGTTTTTCTCTTCAACCCTCTCAGCCTTTTTCATATCTGTGTCTTCATCAAGAATGTTTTTTTAGTATTCCCACCTTTTATTGCCGCCATTATCAACATCTTTGATCCTCTCACCGTTTTGCTTATTTTTCAATCGTGGCGTAGATTTAGACCCTTGGTATTGATTTTCTCCCACATAGGGCATAAACATATCCTTTGTTATGGATACCGGTCGTTCGGCTTCCATTTGATCGAGATCTGGGTCTGAAAATTCCTGGTGTACTTCTTCCTTGTTCTAAGTCTACAGGTTCCCAAGGGCCTACATTTTTCCATATGCCCTCTGATGACTCATTTGGACTTAAAGATTGATCAACAGTTTCCTTTTCACCTTCCAGGCAATCTATGGTTATGTTAGGCTCTCTACATGGAGAGCTTCCATTTGCATTTTCCAATAAGGTACGACTGTTTTCTTTGGTATTAGGGGCTGTCACCTCCTTTTCTGGGGTAGCACGGCTCACATCAATCTCTGTTTCTGATTTATGCCCCACCCCGTGGTCACATAACAACCCCTCAGGGGTTTGTAATGCTCCGCAAAGGCAGTGATCAGAGCATTTCCTTACATCCTCTTTAGATTTTTTTTGGAGCTCTGTATTCCCCGTGGCAGTTTCCTTGGCTGAGCTGCCCTGGGCTCCGACAGGGGTTGTGAAGCTGAGCTGCCCTGGGCTCCGACAGGGGTTGTGGATGATTCATCTCTATTTTGACACGTGCAATCCCCAGGCCCTTTAAGAGGATCAGGGGTTTACACCAGTTCATCTCCTCCTGTAACACTATTTCAATGATCACCAAGTGGCCCATGCACCGTAGATCCCGAAACTCTTTGAATAGACCCCCATGCCATTGCTAGTTGTTTCATGCCCCCTGGTGGAGTAAGGGTCGGAGGGGCAATTTGGGGTTTGGGGAGACTATCTGCCTCTTTTAGGAGCAAAGCTTTAGATAATTCCATCCCTGATTCCAAGGACAAGGTTTGATCGTTTCCAGAGGTCTGAAAGGCCCCCACTGAGAGACTCTTTTGCATCTTTGTTGTGAAAGGTAGACATGATTGTTTTAGCACTGGCAGGTCTTTCAATACAACTTTTGCTATTTGTTCTTGATTACCCACAACTTCTGGGAGGGAGTTAAATCGTTGTCTTACCTGTAGCCGTGATCTTAGTCCCGAAGTCGGTATTTCATCCACAGCAGACTTTGTTTTCATATTGGAGCTCCTCATATAGATCTCAGAGTCTTGAGCTTGACAGGCAGGGGTCCGTCCCAGGTAGACAATCCGTCGCCTTATACGAATTTAGTTATTATATGTGAGTTTCCACCGATGCCGCAGCAGACTGCCACACGCCCTTCGCTCACACGGGCTTAGCGCCGCAAAAATGCCTGGGGGGGCTTATTAGCACGACTGCGCTTTCCTTCTCCTTGTAGTTCCTTTGTTGCATTCCAAACTGTAAATACACCAGTGCTGTTTAGGGGATGCAGCCACAGCACAACAGCATTTTCTCAGACTGCCACACGCCCTTCGCTCACACGGGCTTAGCCTAAAGGTTTTACTCCACCGTACATTCATCAGGGGCTGATAAGCTATGTATGTGCAGTTTACTTGACTGAATAAATCATCAATCAGTGCATCACAATCCTCTCAAAATGTACCCTACATACAAACAAATACACTTCATTATAATGGGTCTATGAATGACGTAATTCATTAACATTCAATAAGGTTCCACTAGTATTTGCATATGTACAACAAATGCTACATATCTCACCGGTTAGTATTGAAAAAATCCTTTAGACCACCTGCAACTTAAATGTTGCTGAAGCTACCGTCATTACTTCTGGTGCATAAAATCCAATCCCCCTCTCACTATTCTGAAAAACAAGGTTCACTTCACCGTAGTTACTACATCATAGGTTGACCACCTAGTATGGGTCATGCATGAGATAGTTAAGCTACCAAAAGCTTACCTTCAACATAGGACCAATATTGTCCAAAACCTCTGCAAAGGTTCCACCCTTCTGGGTATCTCTATTCGCTGTTCCATAGATATAGTACTCCCTATGCGCCCCACCCACCCATTTCCAGAATTGTAATTACCAGGAGTATTGTCTGTTTAGGTAGTTAAGCTGCACCTATTGAAGGCAACATAAACATGTAAGTATGTTTACATTACACACACGTATTAAATAGAGAAGTGTTGTGATGTTACTTGATGCATTGGTATGAGCTGCATGGAACACTGTGAGAGTGCTTGGAATGTTTGCTTATGAGCCTTGCTCCAGAGTTCCAGCACTGTCAGTTGGGCCTGGGTGATGGGACCCGGTGGTCTCTCTATGCTTAGGTGCTTAAGTAACTTGTAATAAAGATCCTACTAATAAGACTAAGATGACTACAAAAGTAGCTTTGTAACAATGGCAACAAGGATTTACAAGAACCCACACAGAGAAAAAGAGAGCTGTGGAGGGGGATCAGCAGAAGAAGGAGAGAGACCACTGCCCCCAACAATCCAGAAGTAAGTCCCATCACCCAGGGGTGAAGAGCACAGGGGGTTAATAAGAGAAGATATGGGGGAGAAGTGTGAAGAAGTTAAACCCCAGAAGCTAATAAAAAACCCAAAGACAGAGCACATGACCCATAAGGATGAAGTGGGTAGTGGGTCAGAGGAAGTGACACCTGGGGAAAATTATGAAGCCCCAGCGAGCAAGCCCCAGTAACAAAGTGTAGCCCCTCTGACGAAGCGCATATGGGGGAAAGCTATGAAATACCAGTGAGGAAGTTAGGACGCAATGGAATCCACAAAATAGCCTCAAAGAAGTGAGAAGTGGAGGCCAGAGTAAAATACATAAGAGAAGTCGCGTGATGGCATCTTTGATGAGGATGACAGGCATCTAAAGTGAGGAGTGTGTTTTCTGAAATTGGAGTGCTACAGTTGGCCCGTGATATATAAGTTGAGCTGTTTGGGTCTACTTGTATACATGCCCACTTGGAGCAGATGGGCTCTGAGCTGTACCTCTTTGATCGAAGATATGATGACGTAACAAGTGGTGTAGGGGAGTTGGCAATCAAGCAGAACGTTGGGCCGCCACCTTTTGTCTTTGTTCGGTTGGCATTTTGTGTTGTTATGTGCACCTCTCTTGACGGTGAACTGTAGTGGCACATTAAGAGAAAGGGACCCTAACGACATGCCCACGTCAGGAAGAATTTGCTTGTAGATGAAATGCGAAGTGTTGAGTGAAAGCTTTGTAGGGAAATACAGAAATGTGAGAATCACAAACGTTAGGAGCAGACAGTGTCCAACAGACATTCCTCATTCAGCTTCTTTGTCCCTCAAGTGAAGATGATAATAGTTGATTTTTTTCAAGTTGAGAAACTCAGTGTTCCGATGCATCTTCATCATGGCAATAGCTGCCATGGAAAGGGAGGAAGGATTATATGTAGTTACCTTTTCCCTAATCCATGGTGGCAATCTTGCATTGTATTTTCTTTTCAATTTGAGAAATGGCAAAAACGCTATTTCTCCACATGAAAAAAAACGATTAGCATCCGGCACAATGTGCCGGGATGCTAAAGGCAATAATCCCCTCCCTGCGGCGGCATTAAAAGGGCAGGTAATTCCACAGGGCTAATGTTAAATCCCTTGCTTGGTTTGGACTTCTAACTTGTTCTCAGGGCATTATCTGGCCTGGTAAAGCCTCTGTGTTGGAGTTTATTGCTTAAGTGTTCTCTTGGAGAGCATCAAAAATAGAATAGTCAAGCAATGTACATTTCCTAATATTATCAAAAAGTAGTCAAGTCGATACACAGCTTCCTACTCTTCTAAAATGTTAAAACTACCTACTTCATTTAGCTATGCCACAAGTAAGGAAATTTCCTGAATGCTCTTAGTTAGCAAGGAGCCAGAGAGATAGCAAACTCGAGATTGCAGTATTATTGGAAGGCCCATCATATCCCCAACCTCAAAACCTGTGTCTATCACTGCCAAACCACTGCTCATCAACTAGTCCTGCAGCCATACAAAGAAAGCTCCGATGGGTAAGGCAGTCCTGAAATCTCCAGCTGTCCTTCCACTGAACCTTAACATCTTTGCCTCACATAAGCCTTAGCAGGTTATGGCAATGTCTTAGTTTTCATACCACCCCTTTCCATCTTCTGCCAACTCTCAGATGCTTATTTGGTTCCTCAAGGGGTGTAAAATGTATCCACATTATATAATAGAGACAGAGGGAGGGAGAAGGAGGGGGAGGGAGAGAAAGAGAGAGAAAGAGATAGAGAGAGACAGAGATAGAGAGAGAGAGAGAGAGAGAGAGAGAGAGAGAAAGAGAGAGAGAGAGAAAAAGAGAGAGAGAGAGAGAGAGAGAGAGAGAGGTTGCATCAGAAGCTAGAGAACAGGGATCTGCCTGCAAAAGGCCAGAAGTAGGAATGCAGGGTTGCAAGTTGTTCTGCTCTGTAAGACCTACTCCACAATTTACTTGCCTAACCGACTCACTTCTAAGATCTGCAACCTTACACTGCACACACAAAACACCCACAGACAGCCACCCCAGCTCTAGCCATTAGCAGATAATCACTAACCAAGCTACAACTAAGATCTTTTCTTGAGCCCTGTTGCACTCCCCCACATCATTGACTATCCAGACCAGAAGCACTGTAGTCTATCAGTTCTTGGGCTCTTCCCTATGGATAACATGCTCGCCAAACCCATAGAAAGCAGATTGGGAATCAGGGGAGATGAAATGATAAGCAAAGATAAAATGAATCATGGTGTCTCTTAATGGTGCGACCAATGAAAAGAAAATTATATTAAAATAAAACTGATAAATGGCTTATTTCAACCCCCAAACTATTGAAAGCATCAAAAAATTACAATATTGCTTGCAAGTTGCGACGTGCAATGCAGTAACAATACTCATACAATGACTGCACGCTCCGTTTAGCAAATCAAGTTTGCTTTGAAAACCAATGCAGTGACTTGGGCACGTCTAGTGGATATAGTTGTTGCTTAGACAATCTCCTATCTTTTGCATGTTTCCCAGAAAAAAGGAAATGCATGAAGCTTTTTGATATACAGTGAACACAGTAAACCCATTAACCCCATAATGCATTCTCAAAGGTTTCAGTATTGTTCTGTATATTTTTAATTGTGCCTGAAAAGAGAATGCTGGCAACGTCAATAGTTGAAATGCACATGTGTGAAATGTTTCTCTATTGATGCGTTATATATTGCTACTGGCTGAAGTGGCCTGGTTGGAGTACATAACTGTTCATATACTAGGTATATAATGCCAATTATGACAAAACAACTGTGAAATGAATAAAGTATCAGCCACAGACATTAATGAATGTAACTGCATGCTCAGTAAATACTCTCCCTAACAAATACCATAACCCACATAAGTCAAAGATACACATTTCAAACTCAGAAAAAAAACATTTGGACAACAATAGATTTTACACCCTCAAACAAAACCGTTTCCATATAATTCTTAATAATATCCAATGGTTTCACTATAACTTCATTGCAGGCATACTTTGATATTACAATGTCAATTACTGAAACATATTCTGCTGCTCTAAAACTACATTCTTACACACATTCACCATGCCCAAATACATTCACATATTCAGAAACTATAATTTTGGAAATCCTGCACACATATTAAAGACATAAGAAGCATTTCCCTCACATAAAGACAACAACTGTAATGTAAGCCACTATGGTTGGTATTCTACATGCATTCATACACTAAGAGCCAACAGCATCAGATACATATAAGGCAATATTATGTACATGAGAAGAGACATTTTTGAGTACAGTATGTTGATTTTCTCGGATGCCTATAGTTGTCAATGGTGTAGGAGAAACTCCAATTGAATTTGTATTGAAAGATCTTTGTTTGATACCAACGCTTTTCGTGGATGTTGGAGAAAATAAGAAAATACAGTGTTTTAAATGATCTCTTATTAATTAACACTGGCTAACAAGATGGAAAGTTTAAATTGAACTATGTTTTGTTATTTAGAAACATATTGAAATATAGATTATTTTACAAGAATGGATATTTTTAGATTTTATAAACCAGCATAATCATTACAACCAGATTATCTTTTTATGTCAACATACTTCTAGTACATTCTTTAACATTGTAAGTTACTTCTGCAGCAGTAGTTAAGGGACCACTTTTGGATTTGATTTACTATTTCAATACATGTCAATATTAAGCCCGACTACAGCCTGTTTCTTGTCCCAGAATTCTGGATCAGGACTGTGTACTGGGGGCTGTTAGGGATACAGACTTGGTAAAATTAAAAATATTTCATAGTTCATTTTACAGATCAACAACATTGGTTGCTTTGTTTACAATCCCTACATGACTCCTTCAAAATGGTTGCTTTATCATTGTGCACCCATCCATTCCTCAACACCTTCATCTGTCATTTAATCAAATGTGCAACTCAAACAATAGTGACACTGATCAACTTCTTAAACCCAATATGGCCAACTCCCACTTTTAGTCACAAATATTTACATTCCCACCATCTCTTTGGTCAACCTTGACAAACTGGCATTCTTTAGCCTCTGACTCTCATAACAGCACCATCTGAATCCATGACAACAAAATAAGAAAGGGGAATCTCTGGCAATGAACAAGGATACATCAGGAATTTCCATCACAGTTCTGTCTGGAAACAGTCCAGGCGAGTTAGTCAACAAAACCTTTCCCAACTATGAATCAGGAATGACAATCTACAACACTAAACACACATGTGTCTATAGCAATTACAAACACAGTTTCTTATTACACAAGAGGGCATCTCTCAACCAACAATGTTATACCATTCAACAAAAAATATCTAAAAATATATCTATATTACTTTCTAACAGTACCTTTAACATGAAATCCATTGCAATCCAGAACAACTCAACTCAGAAATGTGAAACAAAATAAAATGGAAAGCACAATTTTCATCTTTCAAAGCCTGTCAGAATATCAAGACAATTGGCAACAAAATCATCAACAATAAATAACATGTATGGTCTGTTTATGAGTTTGCCTGTAAGAATTGAGTTTTTTCTGCTAGATGCATAGAGTCGACAAAACCTGCCAGACAAATAGAAATCCCTCTCTCCCTCCACCAACAGTATTATGTTACTGTATGAGATGCCAAGCCCAATTTTTGCACACTCCTGTTGTTAAGTTCTCCCCTCTTAAACTATGTTTGCGCTAGAAGCAATAAAGTGAAAATAAAAAACATAAAAGGCAATTACTGTTACTAGAGGTTGGAGGACCTACCTCCATATTATGACCGTAGTATGACCTCACAGGCATACATCAAGAGCCCTGATAGTAAGGTTCATTCCATTTGGCAGACGTACTACCAAAAGCATTATCGCATGTTACATTTGATTTTTTCTGGTGGATTCACCTTTAACATCATCATTATTTTAGTAATTAAATAACAATAACTCCTCAAAATACTCATCTCTCCCCTCTTAAATCCATCTACCACTCTGCCATCAGCTCCCTATGCCTTCTCTCACCTCTTGATTCTATCTCCTTCTCCCTCACCTCTCTGGGCTGGCTTTCTTTTCACTCCCAGCTCAAGTTCAAGTTCCTCTGTCTTGTTTTCAAATCACTCTATGGTCTTGCCCCCCCACCTCTCCTCCCTTCTTTCTTTCTACACCCCTTCTAGCTCTCTCCACTCTGCTAATCTTTTCCTACTCTCTCCTCCTCCTCCACCCTGCGCCCCCTACCACTTCCGTTCCTTCCAACTCCTTGCTCCCTTCCACTGGAACCGCCTCCCCCTTCACATCCGCTCTTCTCCCTTCTACCCTTCCTTTCGCTCTTCCCTAAAATCTTATCTCTTCCACTCTCCTCACTAACACCCCACATTCCTTCCCTCTTCCCTTCCCCACTACTCTCACCTCTTACTCCTGCTCATCCTTACCCTTTCCATCTAACCTACCTCCTTCCTCCCTTCCCCCTGCTCGCATCTAGCCTCTCCTTTTCCTCTCTTCTTCCTTCACATTCCTGCATTCCCTCTTTGCCCCATTCTTACCTCCTCTAACATCTACTACTCCCTTGCACACCTCTCCCATCCCATCCCTTCACCCTCCTCACCCCTGCAATTGTGTAAGTTGTTCTTCATACTGTTTTCAGGTTGTGGTTCAATTGTCATCTCATGCTTGCTGTATTGTTTACTTGTTCTCATGTAAAGCACTTTGGAGTAAAGGGCTATATAAATCCAATAAAATACAAATACAAAATGGTAAAATCAGCACCAGGCAACAATACTGTCATTTCTGAAAGGGGAAGCCAAGTAGTGAGAATCTTTAAAAAAATAATTCCTCTGAAAATTATCAATTTTCTGAGGCGATCCAATAGTAAAAGTGGTGTCCATCATGCCAGACAGAAAGTGAAGGTGCCTGGAATATGTGTCATAACATCAGGTGAAATGAGGTAGAACTGCAAGTTATGTTTGAAGATGTGGTTGGGAATGCAGTTGAACAGTTTGGTGACAACCACCACAAAATCACTGTACAAAGGAGTGTACACATTAAGACAGGCATCAGGGACAAGACGGTGATGTATGGATGGTGCTGTTGAAAAATTAAGAGTGACAGAACGGTAAAATGATCTGAAAATCAGAGTCCACAGACCCCTGTCCATCTGCTGAGGCACACTGAGGCCTGTACCCCTCCAGCCCTAGCAGAAGTGGTCAAGCATTCTCCACATGGCTTAAACTAGAGGGAATAGGTGCATCCAAAGTACGACCAGACAGCCCTACCAGATCCTGATGATTACAGAACCAGATACATGGCCCATAGGCAATTTCAATGTTCAATGTGAGCACAAAGCTGGATAGTCTCAGCGTTAGACTGTGCAGACAACACCCAGATACCTCTTCAACTTTCTGGGTGATTATGTCTGGGACTCAGAGGCCATCAATCAGATATATATTTTGATTTATTCATGGATGACAGCAAATTCCCTGGCCTTGAATGATAACAAGACAGAACTTATGACTGTGGGTTCCAGCCCTCGGCTAAAAAAACTGGATTCCTGCAACAGCCAGTTCATGATTGCTACTGTTCCATCCGATTGGTTCCCTTTGTTAAAACTAAGAGTGTATCTTGATTCTCAGCTATCTATGAAGAACACACTGCCCATCTGCGGTCATCCAGTACCTATGCAATTATACTACTGAGACAGATTAGACCTTATTTAACCGAGGAAAAAAAAATATTTTGGCCTGTGCCTTGCTTAATTCCAAACTGGATTATTGTAATACAGGTTGATTATACCCTCAGATACCTGGGGGGTGGGGTCTGCTACTCTGATGCACAAACCACATAAAATATGTACAGAATGGATTACTTTGGTTTCAATACTAATCCACTGAACGTCCTTGCTGCAAGGATTGCCAATTCTGACCCAGGATCCCCTTATGAGCCTAACACATAGTACCATAAATTTAGGCATAGGTCTATCAACTGCGCATGAACACGTTTACAATTCTTTCTCAATAAACAGTTTTGTGATTAACAGTTGTTGTTTAAAGCTAACTACCGACCTTTACCTATAGCTACACAGTCCAACAATGTTTTCATGACCTCCTCTACAATTTTTCCTCAGAAGGATTGAAATTATTCAAACTACTGTGCACTGCTACCCACCCTCATAAACATTGGGTTACAAATTGGGCTATACAAATTAAATCATTGTTGGATTGTTTTCAAGTTTAAATTTTAGCCAACCAATTTTCCATGTGGATTTATATTCTATGTGTAGCAATTGATTCAACACTTATTGGCCTATGATTTGGGTATTTGGCAATCATTCTCTCCAATCACTTTTAGACTGTTGTTAACTAGGCCCTCTGTTCCATTCTCCCTTAGATCGTATGCTATAAATATGAATCTCCAATCATTAAAGCAATGTATTAATGGTTACTGTTACTGCATTTATAAACTTTTATTTCAGTCATTAACTGTTTGGATTATCCAAGGCGCTTTCCCAAATCAGTTCAGGGTTGCCTTTTAGTTGACAGCTTAGCCTTGGGATAAATGTCTCTCAAAACATCCAATTCAGCATCTGTCCTAGTCTTTCCTATGTTGATCAATCACACATGACCAACATGTTGATCATTCTCTTATTTTTTTCGACTCTTCTATTGTTCTGTTACGCTCTTTGGTCTCCCTTCTTCTCATCTTGCTCCTCTGAAATCCATTTACCATTCTTCTATTTGCGGACTTTGGGCCTCATTACATGGTAGGCGGTAAGGGTTTACCGGTACCGGTAAGGGCACCGATACCGGTAAACCCTTACGCCTTACTACGAGTTCCCTTTGCGGGACCCGACCTTAATGGCTGGTTTTACCAGCCGTTAAAGTAGGGTGCCACAAAGGGACCTCGGTGCTAATTACGGTGCCCAATTTGCAGTACCGTAATTACCACCTTCCCCATTCCCATTATGCCCTATGGGGGCAAAAATGGGGAAGGGCCTTGGTGAATGGGGAGTTACCGGCCCCGCTCACCTTGGAGTTGGCCGGTAATTCCGCCATCCACCAAGGCGGACACGTTAAAATTACAGCTGCAACCATGGCGCTAATAGCACCATGGTTACCGCACAACGTTTAATGAGGCCCTTTGTCTTCTCTCCTACCATGATGCTTTGCTTGCATCTCTTGGATGGTTACCTTTTCATTCCCAACTTAAATTTAATTTTCTCTGTCTAGTCTTCAAATCTCTGTATGGGCTAGCTCCAGACTATCTTGCTGTTCTGCTGTCCCTTTATACTCCTTCTCATTCTCTTTGATCTTTCTGTCTTTTTAAGTTGACTGTCCCCCGTCCACCCTGTGACAAATCTCTTTTTGGTTCTTTCCAGCTTCTTGCTCCTATCCATTGTAACATTCTTCCCCTATCTCTTTGATCTAGCACCGTCTATTCCCTCTTTCACGTCTCTTTAAAAAACCACCTACTTTACTGTCCTTGATTGCTTGCTCTCTGACATGATATCTGAATTTATTTATACTTCATGAAATTTGTACCATTGCTTTTAACTTTGTACAGTGCTTTGGACAAAAGCGCTATATAAGAATCAATATAATGCAAAATACAAATGCAAAATACACACTATTCTCAACCAGCAGCACTTTAGCCTTGATTATAGATTGTACCATACTATTCCCTTCATCCAGCAACTTCATACTTCCCATTTAGGTGATACCCCAGGATGACTTTGTGTTCTACTGCCAAGTTCTTTGGCAGCTTGCTCCAAGGGCACATGGATGCTGGAGACAGCACTCATACTGGTCCAGGTTAATAAAATATGTATCCAACATAAGGAATTAAAAAAGAAAAACAGCCTACAGGATTTACAGAAAATATACAACTAGGAAGATAAGGGGACGCCATATTTAGTCAACTGCCAATCAAAAAATGTTGCTTGACAAGACATTGATTCATATATATATCTTGCATCATAGATCCTCTGTCAGGTGTTGGCCATTAGTCTGCAACTATTGTGTACTACAAATATAGAATGAAGGTAAGGCACTACCTCTCTCATGTGAGATTATTAGTTTCAATAGCATGTCATATCATACCTCATGTACAGTGCTCACGTGGTAAGAACAGGAAGGGAGACATTTTAGATCGACTGAAAAGCACATGGATGTTGGAGATAGGATTTCACTTAAGATGATTGCTTCGATGAGATGGCATGGGATTAGCCAATTCTCACAGTAGTTTGGTATTAACCTTTAAAGAATGAATCACGCGGGATACGGTTATCCATTGTGAACTCACGCAGCTAGCTATTAAAGTAAATGATAGCAGTTAGTCTAGTAACTGATGTTGAGCTACAACAACAACAAAAAATATTATGTTCTTTCTCTTTTTATGTCAACACCTTACATTGTTACCTTATCCCTCTGATGGGGAATGTTTCCTGATTCACTTGTCATGCAGTATTTGTGTTACTCAAAAAATTGTTTTATTTTAAATTGTGTTGGCAACTGCAAAATTGTGTTGAAATTATGCAATATCATACGTGTAATACTCTGAATCAATATTATGTTAAAGAGGTGATAATGCTGGCCCTGATGAAGACCTATGTATTGAAAGGTCGAAACATGTGTGGGCAGCATTAGACTATCATGGATAGAAATTGAACAAGGATCTAAATGTGAAGAATTTACTGAGATCTCTCATTTGCAAGAATTGCAAGAATGGGAAACAATCCAACTGTTAATCACAAAACTGTTTATTGGGAATTGAAATTGTAAACTTGTCCATGCACAGAGGATAGATCTATGTCTACTTTTATGGTGGATTATTGTAATAGCCTGGCGGCTGGTACCTCTGTAGCTGATCTTCATAAACTGCAGACCATTCAAAATAAGGCAGTAAGGGACACCCAGGGCCTTTATGGACAGGATCATGATACTGCGCCCACACTAGCTCTTCATTGATTGCCAGTCAAGCAAAGAATTGTTCACAACATTTTTACATTAACTCATAAATGCAGGAACAATAATGCACCTCAGTATCTCTCTGATCGACGTAAGGCCGCGCCGAGCAAGAGACTGCTTGGTTCTAATGATGACACCCAAAGTCGGAGCAGGAGCTCCTGATTTATGAGGGCTGCAGGAGCAGTTCAGCCACCATCCACGTACCTCAAAAGAGCGAGGTAAGCCCCTGCGCTCAGATTCCAGCGGGCATCATCAACCCACTACAAGCTACGGTGACCATGGCATTCTATTCCATTCATGCTTTCCTCAACTGACATTAATTGGAAAAATAGCACCGAGACCGAGGGGCCATCCACCGTGCATTATCTTACTGCTCCATGCTAGCAAATCGCATGGTTTGTTACTGTAAGATGGCTGCCGCCGCCTTGACATCGTCTTCACTTTGAAATGTTTGGAACTTCCTCATCTGATGAAAGCCACAGCCTTCTGATTGGCCAGCTGTCATCCTATAGCCATTCGTGGGGCACCGGCATGCGTTACCCGGCCCCCATGAAGGCAACAACAAAGGCTCCTGACTGAGCCTGATGGGGCTAGACGAGCACCGTGTGCCAGGCACTCTGCCCTTCTTATCAGCCATCAATGAGATGTCTGTAACCGTACCAGTTGAGCACCATAACTGATGGGACCAGCACCCTTATGGTAAGCCTAACTTGAGCCCACACCCGCATAGCCCCACCATCACTATAGAGCCTTTGCTTTCTGGTGACATACCCGGGCTAACAACAGTGTTCCATAATGACTTTACATGCCACTGGCAGCTTTTCTCTATTATGAACATCCCCTGTAAGTTACGACCCCCTCTGCATAACATTGTCTATCACCCTGAAATATGCACACTACTGTTTCATAGGGCCTCAGTGAATAGACCGTCTAACTGTAATATATTAAGAAGCCTATTAGCATCACTGTTCAATTTGTTGCCTACACAAGTTATTGATACCAATTGCTGATAACTATTTTTGTCCACTCTGCGTATTTTCGATTACTATCCTACCTAGAGTGTCATGAAATCTACATACCTTGACTGATTAACACTTTGCCTACATATCTTAGCGGCCACCTGGGGCCATTATACTAGCCTTTGTTGATGTGTTGTTGCCTATTGATTATTGTTGCTTCTGTCTAGTATGTTTTATATTATTGCCTTAGCATAATTGCTGTTCACACGTCTAGCGCCGGTTACCCACCTCATGGTTTCATAGCTTGCAGCCTTGCATGCCCACTGTGTTAAACATCCCTGCCCTTGTTGCTATACCATAAACTGTACAATAAGTAGTCCTTAAACACTCTTACGGTTCACTTTATAATCTACATTACGGCAACAGCCTTAGATTGTTCTGCCTATTGAGTGTTACTGCCTATTGTTGTTTGCCATCTTGCCTATCAAATGCCAAATACCCACTGTTCAAGCACCTTATACCTTTCTTGACCATTGCATGATAATAGCGACCTTGTGCAATTGCTAGCCTCTTCAGTGCTTATCCCACCTCGCCTGACACTCACTCTGGTGCACTCTTGTAGCATTGCTATATCGTGCCCAGTCAACCCTTAGGTTGGCCAACCCATGCCATATGCAGGATGCACCTCATAGACCATGCGGCGTGTCCTTTCACTTGCCATGCCCTAACAATGTCATTTGATGTTTTAAATGTTTAAGTTAGGTGCTGATTTCATTGCCTAAACCTCTTCACTCATCCCCTGGTTAATTGATTTGTAAAATGCCCAGACCTGACTCGCCTGCTATAAGTATCACTGTAACTGCTTTCATGGGCAATCACTTCGTTTTGCAACTGTTCTTATTTACATTAGCAAATGTAAAGGCCCATCGCCGTCTTAGCACGCACAATACCAATATATAAGACACACCCCAACGGGGAATGAGACTAAGAGAACAGGTTGCGAGATTTAGGGTCTCATTCCGAGTATGGCGGTAGGGGGTTAACGGCACCGGTAAGGATGCGGGTGCCGTTAACCCCCTACCGCCACATTCCGAGGATCCCTTAGCAGGTCCCACCAGGACGATGGGGGCTCGAATGGGAATGGGGAATGGTTTTCTGAATGGGGACTTACCGGGTCCTCCAAGATTGGAATGACCCGGTAAATCCCCATTCAGAGACACCGGATCCTGACCCGGGTTTGGAGGCAGCCATGGTGCTAATAGCACCATGGCTGCCTCCAAACTCGGAATGACCCCCTTAGTCTTTCTTTTATAAGAAATTGGCATCCAGAGAACTCTGCTGCCCGAGAGCACTCCGGCAAACAATACACTTACAATTGATTATAAGGGCAGAAAGCGTCATAGATGATGTCAGACATGAACGTTGCAAAGTTCATTATGATTGGACACAAGCTTGCGTTGTATAGGTGCATGTAGGTGCTGCTCCTCCGTAGTTGGCTGCTGGGTTGGTGGGAGGGTGAGCGTCACAAGGTCCATCTGTCTGTGTCCAGGTGGGGTGAGGGTCAGGTCACTGTGAGGCAGGGTGGCCGCTAACTAAGCTAACATAATACATTACCATTAAACATGCACTAAACAATAGTCATTACAGTTCCTTTGAGCAAATCATCATAAACCTATACATTGCATACATGTAATCACACCATTACTTATTTGGACTTATATGGGGTACCAGGTTAAGGGTCTTGACCAGTATGATAATATTGATTGCAGGGTGGGTCTGGACTCGTCAAAGAGACTGGGGGAATGTTGACGTTCGTTAGTTGCAATATGCAATATACTGTGACAGAGGTCTGATTTTAGCTAAGGGCACGCTAGGGTGGGCTTTGTGGCAGGGTCCTGTATCTGGTACATCAAGAGAATACCTTTCACGGACACGAGGTTATGCTGGCATAATTTTCCAACAGCGTGGGTAAGAGGGCACGGACAGGTTTGTGGAGATGGATGAGCTACAAAGGCTGGCTCAGGCCTTTACAAACGGGACAGTGATCTCAGAGGAAGAGCTAGATGGTACATTTGTTTTTGTTGCAATCGCCTCCGGCTCGAGCATGAGAATGGAGCTGCAAAGCTTTCAGACACAGTGAGAAAGGGTGGGGGCCATGTGCACGGTATGCACGGCACTGCACATGGGAGAGAAGCCTTTTTGTATTATCGCAGTGAGGCCTAGACCAAAAAGATGCAGTTGAGGGTGTACAAAATGGATGCCAAGTGTCTCTCGCAACAGCCCCATCTATGCCAATGTCAGCATAAGGCTGCTGTTAACATAAGGGCAATGGAGGCGTCCCCCACCATTGGAAGAGTAAGTGGTCCAAGCTGTACTGAATGTATGGCAGGGGGCCCAAACGACCCCTCACTCCCATATACGAATCCGGCAGCCTTTGAATCACACAGTTCTACTGTAAATATACCTTGCCTTGAATGACCTACACTATGCATTAGCCTTAACCTACCTTGGTTATCCCAACAACGACCCATTACTATCTCAACTAATGGCATAGCCCATACCCGGCATCAAGACTACGGTCTCGCCAGTGCGATTCCCAATCCACAGCTCTAGAGATAGCTAACTGTGCTCTATCTGTGATAGTCCCAAATATAGTAGGCTTGCTACTAAGCCATAAATTGCTGGTCACTGGCTTATTTTAACATTTTGCCTCCTCTATGCCATATTGATCAACAATCCTCAGTCTGAGGTGACATATTCTATGCAAGTCATACACCCATCCTTGACCATGGAGATTAAAACAACTAAAATTCTTCCGCCTTTAAAACATAGCTCTCATGTGCCATATGTTAAACCAACATTATGCCTACCAAGTTCTAACAACCACTATATTAACCAAACCTGGCCCACCAACCCAATAAATATCCCTACCCCTAGCCAATGGATTAAGCAATTTCCAACCAAACCAACTGACAACCAACCTTTCTGTGGCGACCTCAGAAACAAGAGACCAGGTTCCAGATTTACAAGACATACATTGTCAGCGGATTTACATCATGAGAAAGTATGCATACCACCTCGCCCCAACAAATCTACTTCAAACTGCACAACAGCCCCAAGACTGCCTCGTCCTATAACTAATTTACCACAGCCTAAAAAATCTAATCTGAACTCATAGAAGGACCTCACTAGCCTACCCCAGTCCATGATCCCCCACATCAAAGGCGCCTTCATAAATGCTAGATCCATTATTGCTCATGCGACTGATATTCATCAAGAAAGGAGATATAGGCTTCCTAGCTATCTCGGAGACCTGGCCCCATGCTGCTGCAGGACCATCCCTCCTTGTAGCTATTCCTGACTCCTACACCATTGTAGGAGCTGACCAGAAAGAACAAAAGGTGGTGGGGTTTCCTTCATCGCCAAGGCTTGCCTAGCGCTTAGAGTAACCAACGCCCCCATAGTCAAGTCATGTGAACTCTTCAAAGTTAAATTAACTACACCACAGCTAGTACCTTAACCATCCTCCTATTATACAGACCTCCTGTCCCCATCGGTTCCTTCGAGGAGGACATCATCACTTTACTTTTAGACAATACTAAACCCACCTCACAAATCTTATTTTTAGGTGATTTTAATTTAGGATTCCTAGACTTTAACGACCATGCAGTCAATTACTCACTGACTGACTAACAGAATTAGACTTTATGCAAAGAATCACCCAACCCTCCCATGTATAAGGAAGAACACTAGATTGGGTGGCTGACCATAACTGCAAAACTTCCATCATAGCTATCGAAACCCAGTCATGGACTGACCACTTTCTAATTTCCTTCACCATAAGCGCCAATTGACCAGCCATTAAATCCAAAACAATTGCAAGACCCCTCCTGACCAGAAACAAACAATATATCACTACTGACAAGCTGATGCCCATCCAGATCCCCACCTTAAACTCAAGTAAATAGCAAGACCCTGCAGAACATATTGACTTATTTAATAACACTATTACCCATGCCTTAGACTCCATTGCCCCACTTAAACTTCGAAACAGTAAACCAAAAGCACACCTCAACACCCGGTTGCCCCCTCAGTTTAAAGCCCTTAGGCTAGAAAAAAGGAAAATGGAACCCACATGGAAAAATCTACCCTCGAAAGAAAACCAAGACAAAGTGAACGAAATATCCGCCATCTATAAAGCTAAGATTATCAGGACCAAACAAGAAACCTATAACGAAAGGATTCAGAATGCCAGCTCTAGTACTAAGTAACTATTTGTAATCCTGCGGGAACTAGAATCGCCTATAGTCCCTGACGATTGTTGCCCAAAAAACAAAGAATGGTGCACTGACATCCAAAATGCTCTCTCCAACAAAATAGCAGCCAAAAGGCTTAACCTCGCTAATTCAGAGATCGCCCAGAGACCACTAAAAAATCCTGCCCTCAACAAGCTCCAAGAATTAAAATTTGCCCAAGTTACTACCCTAGAGGTCGAAAATCATTGTTTCCCTGAAACCATTGAGATGCCAAGGCGACATATGCCGGGCACAAATAATTAAAGAAGCAGCTAGAGACCTTATCCCATTTATCACCAAATTAATAAACTCCTCGTTTAGGACTTGCCAGGTACCTTCAAACCTTAAAGACACTTGGGTTCTACCCTTACCAAAGAAAGCTACACTTGACCCAACCATCCCAACTAATTACAGGCCCATAACGACTGTCCCCTTCCTACTTGAAATAATTGATAAAGCAGCATACATCCAAATCCAGCAATACCTCAAGGCTAATAATCTCCTATGGCTCAGAAAATCTGGATTTAGGCCTCTCCCCAGAACTGAAATTACTATGATATATCTGAAAATGCAAATGGATCAATTGAAAGATAATAGACAATGTGCACCTCTCCTCCTATTAGACCTATCAACTGCTTTTGACTTGGTGGACCACAATATTCTTTGTGAGCACCTTTCTTCAGTGGCAAACTTCTCACAAGAAGCTGAAGATTGGATTAAATCCTTTCTAAGTAACAGATCGATCAGAGTCTTCTCTCCTTCTGCTGCTGTGGACCCAGCCCCCATTACATGCAGAGTGCCACAAGATCCTTGCGTCCCCCCAACCATGTAAAATGTATTTACTAAGCCATTATTTGACAAATTGGATCACTTGGGTATCATTTACACAAACTATGCAGATGAAACCCAGATACTCATACCTCTCTCAGGGAACTATGACCTGGACCTTGCCCCACTAAATAAAATCTATCTCATCATCCAGGCATGGATGGCAGCCCAAAGCCTCTGCCTGAATGATGAGAAGACTGACATTTTAATCCTTGGAGCCCCTATCAACATTAATAAACTTGACACCCAATACTCTTCTTTCAACACAGATGGCAACATCATTAAAGTTGCTAAGGAAACTAAAACTCTTGGTTTTTTACCTAGACTCCACTCTGAACCTGAGCAAACAAGTTAATGCTACAGCATCGGCTACTACATATACAGGTAAGCTTATACATGCCTGCAAACCTTACCTCTCAACAAATAGCTGCATTATACTAGCAAGAGCATTCATCTTGTCAAAACTTGATTACTGCAACACACTTCATGCAGGAGCTAACAAACAAATACTAAACACACTCCAAATACTACAGAATAATGCTCTTAGAACAGCCTTGAGCATCCCATGGAGAGACCATATCTCTGAAACTAGAAGGAATCACAAATGGCTATCTATTAGGGAAAGGATTTATTTCAAAATAGTCTCCATTACTCATAAATGCCTCGATAATGCTGCTCCTGATCAAACATTCCAATGTTTTAGGTCCAACACCAGAAAGTGGCTATCTACGAATGACACTACTCATTTGAGTGTTTAGATTACCTGTAGATATCTACCTCCTTTCTCTTAAATATGCACTTGTCCTTCGACCTCATTAAACTCGTTGCTGAAAACCTGCTCAACCTGTCTTTGTTTATAGCTTCATTTGCTTTTCTGTACTCATTTTTGCTTTGCTATGACTATTGTGTATGTATCGATTTCTGCATCTAAGCTGTCTTGTAATGTGCCCAGATACCCTGTGTTGTGGTGCGCTCTATAAATCAATAAAACAAACAAACAAACAAACAGTATGCTATTGCAGACGCACTTTGAATTGAAGAACATTACGGGCCCATGATTTGGCGCCTGGGCTCCTTGTGCCTGGAACAGTCTCTACCTTAGGTGCAATTACTTGTCTGAATAGCATTAGAGGAGCGGTCAAAATGTATCTTTTCAACAAGATGGATTAAGAAGTGTTTACGAGTTATGTTTGTCGCTTCTCTTGTTTGTTGTTAGTCTGGTCTTGCATACATATGTCTTTTTGTGCCCTCTGAGGCCTATGAGCATGTGGTGTGGTATAAGCATTAAATAACAAGAAGAAGAAGAAGAAAAAGAAGAAGAAGAAGAAGAAGAAGAAGAAGAAGAAGAAGAAGAAGAAGAAGAAGAAAACAAATAATAAGAATAACAATAATAAAGGCATAGGGCCTCATTACACAGTAGGCGGTAAGGGTTAACGGTCACCGGTAATGGTACCGGTGACCGTTAACCCTTACCGCCTTACTACGAGGTCCCTTAGCGGGTTGGTACTTTAACGGCTGCTATTAGCAGGCGTTAAAAACCAACCCGCTAAGGGACCTTGGTGCTAATTACGGCACCGCAAATTTGCGGTACCGTAATTAGCACCTTCCCCATTCCCATTATGCCCTATGGGGCAAAAATGGGAATGGGGAAGGGCAATGGTGGAAGGGGGAATTACCGCCCCGCCAACCTTGGAATAGGGCGGTAATTCCCCTTTCCACCAAGGCGGTGCCGGTATTTTACCGGCATGGACCAAGGTGCTATTAGCACCTTGGTCCACCGCCTACCGTGTAATGAGGCCCATAGACTGGCATTCTTATTGTATATTAAGGTGGTGGTAAAGCTAATGAAGAATTTACAATTTACACAAGCAACACTGTGGGGCCAGTGATGTGTCACCAAGGCATGAGACCCAAAACAAAGAGGGGAAATGTAACACATGTGGTGTCATGCAATCTGATGTGTCAGGGGGCGTCTCATCTCATTGCAGTATACCATAATTTGTCCCGCTCTATTACATGCCATCTCAATACAAGATTTAAACAGCCATTTAATGTATGGCACATAACAGATATATATTATGTTCATCATAGGCACACCATCATGAATACCACAGACTTAAACTCACTGCCATACTAGCACCATCTCACATCCCCTCAGGTATGATGGGGAACAATATGATGTCAGTAACCTGTGAGCACAACTGGGCTCAATTGTCCAGAAAGCTCCTAGGGGGCATTACAAACAGATGGTAAGTAAATTAAACCCAAGCATGCAATGTAAACGTCAACTGCCACATGTAACACAAGAGGCCAGTACATCACACCACATCACCATTTTTGTAATGCTGTTGGGAAGGAGACAATCCTAACCCACCCCACTCGCAGCACACATGGTAAATAAACCACATGTGAGCTAAGGGGGGAGATGCCATCTTTTTACAAGGCCCAAAACTCATCCCTCTGTAAACTCACAGCTCTCCCATCCCAAGCATCTCTCAGTGAGGGTCCAAGCCATTGCCACCTCAGACCTGCTCTGCAAAAGACTTGTTCTCATGGCAGTCCAGGCATTCACTGTTGCAAATGTTTAGTATCCTTTCAAAGAATGGGTGCTCCATAGAGCATGAGACCGAAACAGGCCCCAGCACAAGTGCCCATTGGTCTCCACTAAATTGCCCATGCCCTCTCAACCCCCACCCCACCAGGCCAGGGTCTACCAGCTCCAAACACCCCAATTCATTACATGCTGATACACGTCTGAGCCCATCGCCTTGACCATCCCAGAGCACCCACCACAGATCGAATCCCATGTTGCAGTATTATCTTCCAAAAGCAACACACATCTGTTTGTTTTATGAGGCACCAGGGAAGGTAGATGGTAGATCAAACCCCCAGGGTGAGGCACCTGGGAGCGGGGACCACAATATCAATGAAGCCCTGAATTTAGAGGTCGGCATGCCACTATATTATCACATCTTTTCTAAGTACCCCACATTCATGCTGAGCCCAGTGACTTAGGGCCCTTTAAGACGAGGTAGCAATACTTTGAGATTGATGGGGATGCAGAAGTTAGTCAAACATCAATAATCAAACCGACTCAGGAAGTTGGCATAACTGGGTGCTGTTCTATTTGCAATTGTCTAAAACAGGGAGTTACAACGTACATCAACAAACATTTGCTCTATTTCTCTCAGCGTGTTACATGAAAAAACAGTTATATAATAAAAACTCATCATAAGTGACATCACACTACACGGCAAACTACAAAATCTACAAGGGGATGTGATAGGATTACAGGGAACATCTAAGCTTACGTTCCATACTGACGGGGTTGTGATTGGGTCTCTACTGTCAAGTGGTCAACTAAGCCCATCCCAAGTGCAGCTCATATTTCGTGTCACTCTAATACTCGACACTTCATTGGTTATACAAACTATAGGGCTCTTTGATACGTAGCCTCCTATCATTGGTTTTGCACCTTTGTACCCTTCTGGAATATTCCAAACGCTAGCAGCACACAGACTACCATACCAGGTGCATGGAAGGTCAGCATGATCATGCCTCCCCTTCCAATTAGCCCCACATCTATCTTCACTCTTGCAGTCTGCCAGTCAATTAGGCTTTGAACTTGGCCTTCAAGAGGCTCTCTGTGCCTGAGAAATAAAGGGAGTATATTCTTGGTTTCGGTGTAGCTCGACCCAATGTCTAATTTTGATCTGACCATGTGACTGGGAGACCTAATTTTCAAGCCTTTTGCAGCATTTCATTCTATTAAATAAAGAACTTTTGACGCCTTCAGTGTTTTTCCATTCCAGTTCTCACGTTCAGTGAATCTACTGGATGGACACCCAAGCTTTCGGTGGCCTTGTCTTCTTGGTGCTGGGCCAGCCAAGCCTTTCTTGAATATCTCTCTCATCACCAGTACATTTCCAACTGCTCCACACTGAAAGCTCTTTCCAATCACGGGTTTCAGCCTTGCTTTAAAGTGCATTGTGGAATATCCACGTTCTATACATTCCTATGTATTATACAAAAGCGCATTGCTGCAAAACTATTCACTACGTAGCTAGCCTTAAGATTACTTTGTCTACTTGCATTACTGCGTCCGTACAAGTGTAAACTGATTTACATATTCTTCAGCATTTCTGTAGAATGAGCATCTTCATCTCAATCCCGAAATGTTGCTCATCTTTACCATCTCCTCTTCAGAGCTTATAGAACGTCTATGTTCTTCTGCCTCGTGCACCTCTTCTAAGTGAGTGATCATCTGCTCTGCATGACGTCCCCAGTCTTCGCTTTTGCTCATTTTCAAACTTCTTCCAGGACTTTGTCCAAGAGGCCATTATTTCTTTGTGAATGCATACAAGGTTTTCTCAATGGATACCTTATTTCCATGATTTTCTGTGGTACTGGCATCCTTACTGGCACTGCACGTGTTGAAATTTCTGGGTCCCAACCTATAGACAGCATGGGGCAGAGCTTTTGGTGGGGGCACTTGACTCCTCCTCTACAATGCAATGATTTGGAGTTCACCATTATTCTGGAAATGTCTCTTCCTATTGTTTAGCTTAGATTAGTTAGTTGTGTATCACATTTGCCCTGATCTTGACTGTGGAGATGAGCCTAGCTGACCCACATGCAACAAGATCAACTGGGAGGCGATGGCCAATAGGTGCTTGGCATCCCTTCTGGAGCAGGCGCCTTCATAGGTGCACCACTAACCAGCAACCTCACTTCTAGTATAGTCGACTGTTGTCATTGATGATGCAAATATCTTTTATAATGTGCTGCCCATGTAACTTTTGGCAGAGCACTCTCGGACAGCAGAGTTCTTTGCAGGCATTTTTAATTTATATAAACGTTGTCATCCTTGCAACTCACCTCTTGGGCTCATTCTCTGATGGGGTGTGTTATCTTTCTTTTGCATTTTATGAGGACACCTGTATGAGTGGGTGCCTTCAATGCGTACGCCCTTATAATCATGAGACACAGTGAGGACACAGAGAGATACCACCAAATTCCATAAGTGTTATGCACAACAATTCCATATTCCATGCTGCAATTATCAGAATGTGGTAAATGCTCCCAAGGAGGCCAGGAGGAGGAAGAAAGTGCCACTACCACTGGCCCATTACATTCTGAAAACATCCCCCCTTCCATCGGCTGCAGAATCATTGCTGACAGGCATGGCAGAACTCCAGGGAAAACACCATTTGCTACACTTGACACTTGCCACCAACAGTGCCTTATGCTTGCCTGCTGTCACACCCTTTGAAATGGTTAAGACCTCTGCCTCCATTATACTTGCTGCCACAACATCCACTATGGCAACCGCCACCACTTTCACCCAGCCTGCTGCCACACCATCTAACGTGGTCACCTCAACCACAGTACCATGCAATCCTAGCACTGTTAGGTTAGGTATTTACTCCACCCCTCATCTTACACTGTCCCCCTCTTTTCATCACTGGGGTAGGTGGAGTTTATGCATTCTGGCAAATAATGTTCATTGAGATACGAAGCAGATTGAAGAAGAATGTATGTACATAGATGCCCTTCCAAGATGGCGCCGCTTTTCGTTGAGCAGGGACTCTCGCAAGTCCGTCTCCTACTCCATGACTCTTGCCGTGCATGCATATCAATTTTAATGACGTATGCCAAATTTTTTTAAGGGTTAGAATGGGTTGGGCGGCTTCTGAATACTACGGCAGACATTCCGTATCCCGCTGCCTTGACATGAGGCAGATTTTCTCACCCTACTCACATCCAACTCAGCAGGTAAGCCGTATGGCCATTGCCTCGCCTCCCTCCTTACTCATGTGAAGGGTGGAATAATGTCCTGAACGATGTATTGTGTAAACATGCCCAATTGGACACGTTTACTCAATATACACACTAGAATAATTTTTAAAATACTGACGATGCGTGTTATGTGTGTTATCTGAATTCCCTCGTTAGTTCCCTAGAAACTGACAGAATTGTATGTGCTATTGTAGGATGTACCAGAATGCAAGATTATACATGCATCCGTGAAAATGACCAGTCACCTGATCCAATCTTCGGGTCTGGTATAAGCAAAATAAGGGTAAGAAATGCTACCTCTCCACAGTGTATAGAAGTTACAAAAAGAGAATGGGCCTCATTACGAGTCTGGCGGTAAGCGCAGCGGTAAAACTGCCTGTTTACCACCAGACTCGTATTACCATTCCGCCTCTGTGACTCCCGGAATTACCAGGGCATTACAGCCCCAGTGTCCCGGGAGTCACGGAGGCGGAATGGTGTTAATCCCCATTCCCATTGAGTTCCATAGGACTCAATGGGAATGGGGAAGTGGAAACTCGTGATGGTGCTGGTGTTTCCACGTCCGTCTGCAGGCAGGAGGTGTTCAACCCACCAGGTCAGACCTGGCGGGAAGATCACCTCCCGCCTGCAGGACTCGGGATCGGGCGGTCCGGAATTAACAGTGGCGGCCACTGTTAATTCCGGACCGCCCAACCCGTAATGAGGCTCAATGACTTGAAAGAACACATGAGTAAAACAAGCACTTGTCTCTTCCATTACTCCCCCCCACCCCATTTATGCATCATCTACAGTTGGGGTGATTTACATTTGGACACAATTGCAACTCTCTCCATTTTTTGGCAGCATGCTAAACCATGATGTGGCCCTGAAGAAAGTGGGAGAATAATAGACACCACTGAAGCCAGTAGGCCTGATATGACACTTTTCAGAAAAGGAATACACCATTGGCATGGTAAAAGGGTCTCAAAGTAAAGAAATTGTTTTTAACTCTACACCAGGAGGGTGAAGGTTTTTTTTAGAACAACATTGCACATGAATTAATATGGTTGCAATGTGTGTTCTGGAACACCGACAAATGGTGGTTGTTACAATCAATCAGAGCAGACTTTTGTTTTGCATGATGTTTTACGGTGTGTGAATGCAGAGCAAAGAAAAAGAATAAAAGTGAAGATTTTCATTTGCGAAGCAAAGAACTCATATGTAGAAGAAGTGCTTTGTAGAATTGATGGTGGCTAGAACTAGATAGGGCCAGTTCTCTTCCTATCCCCTCACATAAGATAAGCAGCCCATCAGCGCAACCTAGGGGTAATTATTATAAGAGAGCTTAGTTAGATTTGTTGGAGGTCTGTTCAATCGCACCTGCTGCAATTGCACAGAGCCTGGAGCATATGTCATGGTCAGGGACTGCATCTGCGGAGCTCCCACATTAAAATACTGCATACCCATCCGTCCACCCTTGTGTCATACCTGATTCACCATGTCCCTGTTGTCCCAATTGCCCCTGCTCTCCCTCCATGGAGCTGTTAATCACACTCCCTTCCTAACAAATTTTCGCAAACATTTTCTGATCAAGCGTGGTCTCTGACTTTTGTGTCGGTTCTATACTCTCCTTTTCCTTGCCTTTTCCTTGTCTACTTTTACAAAAATGAACAATGTGTGCCTGAATTTCTGGCCAACTCATGGCCTCCATCTCTACTACTTTATCTAGATTGTGTTGGACTTCTTTGGGGAGTCCCATCTTTAGCATGTTGTAAAATAAATTGCCACATTCTTATCCCTTGCGTCTCTCGTCTCTGCCCTCCACATCTCCTGAATTAACTGGATATGTGCAGCAGGATCATCATCCAACTTCATTGTTTAATCTAGAATTAAATTTATATCAGACCTATCAGGATCCATAATCTTCAGGATCCCCATACCTGTGCTCTGCAATTATTGAAAACTTCTCCATTGTGAGCATTTGAATACAACTGAACTTCCGGATATACCCCTCTCCTCCCCATCAGAGCCGTGAATATGCTTTTCATATGCCTTATGGCCAACATGACACCAACATTGTGTTTCTCTAAAGCATAAGTCCACTTCCCCACCACTGCAGTGAGCGAAGGGAGCGTCTTCATCAAATTATTCTTGACATAATACCCCTTTCACAGAGCCTTTCGGAGCAATGGAAACTGAGTAACACATGCTTTTACTGGAGCTGCCCCATCTCTCCCCTGCTACTTACTACGGCCATACAAGTACCACAGCGCATCCTACGATTCCATGGTATACTTTCTGTCGCTCCTACTGGAGTGGGAGGTGGGGTGGCAACACCCTGCTCATCCTGCTCTCCCTGCTCGACATCTGATTCCCATTCCTATTTGTCTCCTACTGCTGTTATTACTTCCCCTGACACTTCTGCAGGCACGGAAGCATACTCAGCACTACCGTAGGCTGCCAGCTACCTTGCTCTCCCTGCCTGTATCCTGTACCCATAGCAATATTTCTGTTCTCCAAGTCCACATTGCCCTCTGTGATAATTGATGTATACAACTTAACAAGAACTTTCCCATGCCTCCACCTTCCTTCCTCTATGTACTTTGCCTGTCTAGTCACTTCTTCCTGCTCTTCATATCTCTGCCGCCGGAAAAGCACTACTTTTTCCACTGTTAGCCTCAGTGCTTCTTCCAATTTTCTTCCAACTCCTGTGCCTCTATTGCCACTCACAATCTATCCTCTATCCTAGCAGGGAATGGGAGAACTCTCCTCTTTCTCCCTCATTCATAACCCTTCATCTGCTCTTCTAACTGCCGGCCTCTCTCTTGTTCCTCCACCCTTAATCTCTCTGCTAACCTAGCAGTCAGGAAGTTATTCCCTTTCTGCTATCCAGTCTCAACCTTTCTTCAGACCTAGCCATTGAAGGAGTTACCCTTCCACTTTCCTCGCTACCCCACCTCCTAGGTATTATAGCTTATGGAGGTGTTACCTGTGTTCATCTCACAACCGCTAGAATGGCTGTCGGGAAAAATTGAGGTTTGAACTCAAGGTCTGTATACCCTCCTCCGGGCGGTAAAAGATAGCAACTATATGGGGGCGGTGCAGAAGGAATTCCTGCACCCTCCTTTTTTGGCCCTTCCTCTGAGACTTTAACACTATGGACCCTATTGCCTTTTAAACACATCCTCCATAGTTCAAAGGTGTTTAACCGCTTCTCTAAATTTGAGCCTTTGTCGTAAATTCCCTCAGTAGGCCAAGAATTTAGCATTTTACCCTTAGTATCTGGCAGCCATTCCAAATGGTATTTTAGACTCTTCACCTTTTAACCAGGAAGTACCTGACACAAATGATTCAGCTGAGCCCCCAATTTACCCAAATTTATTTCACAAAAATTAACACCAAAGCTGAACCTGTGGCACAAAATGTCCTCCCAAGGAAACCCCCTTTTGATCCCTTCCTGGTTTCTTACTGTCCCCCCACAATCACTCACCTTACTCTCTTCACCTTGCTTAGCTATTTACTTTAGCTATACTTCTCACTCTTACACAAAAGACAGCATATTTTCCCACAAACATACACCAGCCAATATCTCTGGGATATCGCTGTCACTCGAGCATAGAAGGAGTGCAATATTTTCTACTACAACACTGCTGCTCTCGCTCTCTTCATCACTAGTATGGTATTCTCTACTACAATACTGTTTTTTGCTGACTACAGAAATATTCCTTTTACTACTTCTACTAACCAAGGAAAGCGAGACAAGGGCTCTGACCACACAGTCAATACAGATTGAATGCCAAGGGCATACTCCAGGAAGTTATCTGCGGGTAGACTTACCATAAAATGCCACCCCACCTCTAGGCGAGGTCTCCAACGAATCACACAAGCAAACTGAAGGGTATCAAGAAAAACCTCACACAGGACGTGCTGGTGCAAGATACCACCTCACACCTCTCAAATAACAAACTAGGTACAAATATATACAGGTGACTTACAACATAAACCAGTTCACTCACTCCTTCAAAGCATTCACTCTTTCAATCCCCTTAAACACAGCTAACTCCACGCACAGACTCCAATTCTACCCTTAACAAAAACCCCTTAAATCAAAGGAACAACCCTCTTGTTTCCCTATTTCCCCCCCAAAAGTACACTCACATGAACCCGAAAGCACTCCAATGTGGTGCTCCGTCAATTTGTCCTGCACAGCTGGACCATGGTACCATGGCTCCAGGGAGCACATAGGCCTTTAACCAATATGGCCGACGTAAACCTCTCTTTTTCACCATGCATGGAAGATTTTGCCCACCAGAGAGACGCCACAGCCGAGTTGTGCAAAGGGGTGGCCCCTAATGTCTCAGAAAGCCTGGGGTCCCCTTGTGGTCACCAGAAATGTAGGGGCGGGCCTCCAATCACCTTAACCCAGAGTCGTCGCACATCTTAAGAAATGATTGCACGTTTTTGTCCATAAAGCAAGTTTATTGTACGAACAGCCGGGAGGGGGTTGACGACCGTATGGAGTCAAACTAACCCAGGTCTCTCTGAACCACACAAGTTGACACATTATGTACATTTTTGCAACAGTCAAAACACTCCCATATGTTTTATTATAAACCACCCGCCACACGTGATTGGTTAAAACCTATACAAAGAAATCCCATCTTTCTCCAATTCCCCCGTTCTCATTGGTAGCCATTATCTTAACTACCATCTTTAGCTGATGTGTAGAGCACACCTCTTTTTAGGATTAATCCGTGGTATTTCATGACATCATATATATTCACATACAATCATATTTCAATACAGGTTCTAGCTGCTCTGAGAGCTCTTTTTCCAAAATGTAATTTGCACATGGTTTGCACAGATACTTCAAACAACATGAGAGAGAGCAGAATAAACGGGTTCCCTTTGAACTGTCGATAGCCAGCTCACGCCCCCCTGCTTACTGGCAGCCTTAGAAAATTCAAATCTAATGACTACCAATTCAGCACACGTGGCACTTCCTGAAAAACAATCAAAACATGCAGTATCGGTCGACCCTGGCCTCTGGTGTTCTTCACTTCATGTTTATTGTTGGTCAAAACCAAATATTTGGATTGCTATGCAAGTCCCCATACACTTAAAAATGATTAAATCTGCCTTTGCGATACTACCAGGCCATAGGAAAACCTTAGTCCGTTTGTTAGCTGAGCTGACCATCTGCTAAGGTTGTAGTTACTCATTTACCCTTCATCTGGCCTCTGAAACTCTGAAAAACCAGTTCCTCCAAGTCACTTAAAATGTATCTCACGAAACCCTGACTTCCGAGTTTAATCCATTTATTAAAAAAAGGCCACTACATGTAGATTTATAATTCCCTGTGTATGTATATCAGTGTGCATGCATGTTTAATACCTGTCATGTTTTCCTCCTAGTGGGTTCTTTTTGACCAGTCCTAGCATGCACATTATGAATATTCTTGTTACCCAGCTTCTAGGCACTTCATTGCACACCATATCTGGATCGTGTTTATAATTAATTTGGCAATGTTGAGATTAACCTTCCTTCGTGTGTGTAAATCTAATATGTATCAACTTGAACACAAAGTAACACTTAAAGTAACATATCACATTAACATTTAACTACACTGGATACATATATAAAATTGCAACCCAGCTCTTCCTTTGCCACACCCCATTCACAAATATGGATCTCGCAACATGAACCCCTCTATCTCGGTGGGACCTTTCCTGACTACCCCAAAACATCCATTGCAGCTTTATGAGTCACTATCCCACTAACAAACCTCCTCTTTCCACCCCTAGTAATTCCGGGGCCGTGACATCTAAACCAAACATGTCCAATTCAATTCTCCCATGCCCTTCACTGTCTCTCACTAATGAAAGTGGTTCTATGTGAAGGTTTCCCCAGGAAAACGTAGTCATTCAATGTAAGCAATCTAAAGTGTGAAATTGTTGCCAGCAATAAGGTCGCCCAAAAAGCTATCTTTAAATACACAAAAGTGCAATGCAGTAACCCTAAATTTGACCCAAACCTCTAATAAAACCTCAAAAATCACCCTCACTCCATTCCTAACTCTTCCCCTAATTCTAATTACAACCCTTATTCTGCCGTGAACTCTGACTTAACACAAATACGGAGCACTAAAGCATTTTTCTGTATGTTACTCAATCCAAAATAAATAGAAAATGCAACCCTTTCTTCAAGCCCATCACCAGCTCACCACAAAGTAGATAGCCCTTTCCCTAACACAAACCCTTGGTCTAATACTAACCTTACCCTAACCGCAAAAATACCACTTACCCTAATGTTTACTTTACCCTAACCAATAGGTGTATCTTTACTGTTACCCTGTGCCAGCCCTCTCAACCTCGCGTTCCCTTTCTTTAATGCTTACCCTAACCATTAGCCCTAGCCTTACCATACCCACTACCCTAACATTACACTGACACTTCATCTACCCTAACTGCTATCCTACTCCAGTTTCACCAGCCTCTCTAACCCTTTCTTTAACACTGGCTCAAAGCATTTCTCTATTAAGCCTAGCCTTACAACAACCCCTACCCTAACACTAACCCTGAAACTTAATCTACCCTAACAACGAACCAAACCCCAGCTTCTTTATTTGAACCCTTACCTTTTTCCCAAACTCTATCTTAACCCTAAATAGGCAATCACAATCCCACTAAATCCTCCTTAACCCTAACAATTACCCTAGCAGCACTACATTGTTTGCTACTGTACTGCTGCATTTATTGACTACATTTTGCTTGGCAACTTTTTCACTGCAGAGGTATCTTCACCACACCTTTTTCACAGACTACATTTTGTTGGCTTAATTTTCACTGGTTACCATGGAAGTCTGTGGGAAAGGCCTCAGCTGTTTGGAAGTGGCTAATTTTCTTTATTAGGAGACAATGATTATTCTGCTTCATCATTCAGTAATTGATTATAATGATCATATATTGGCTTAAAATGTAGAAACCAAACCTCCTCTGAAATGGCCATATCTGGCAAGACAGCAGATTGCACCTTTCCTTTAGTGTGAATTTGCCAAAACCCTTTTTGATTTTTAGTATCAACAACACCTTTTCTTTAGCTTTGATTTGTCAGAAATCCATTTGATAATTAGTATCAACTGTGAGGTTTAGGGCTTCCCATCTATGTTTTTCTAGCTCCTTTTTTATTTATTAAAAGTTGCCATTGCTCCTCAAATGTAAAATCATTTCCGTATCAACTCCTTTATTATTCTTAAGAGTAAGTAAGTGGGCTGTTTTTACCTGTCTTACAGTTACCATCGAACCAAGTAATCTGTTTTACATTGAAAGTCCTTATCCTACACAGAGGTATCATGACATACGGTATTATACACTTAATCAGATGGTTAGTGAGCCAAAATCCGTTTGCATATTCAGAAAAAAACATTGATAAGAAGAGCCAGCAAGGTTTTGTATACAATGGGTATGTGTATCTCTGAAGATAGCCTAGACCAGTGGAGTCTACAATCATTGTTTGAAGCAATTATGAGATTTGATGATTGCCATTTTGTACCACGTGCAGCTACAACATCAACTATCTAAATTGATAAGAACAGTGGGTCATGGAGAGTCTCTACATGCTAAATGTCTATGAAATCTAGTATCATCTTCCATCTTGTAAAATGAACTACCATTTAGCCCAATAAAACTACTATAATAGTTGATGTGAAAGGTTGAAGTAGCAGTGGTGTCCCAGTGGAAATGGACATGACAGGAATGAAAACATGTCCGTAAATAATATTTGTTTAGCATGTGGCATATTTATGATGTAGTACGAGATGCAGACCAAATGAATCAGGATTGTCTCACGTCTCATCCTCATACTTTTGTTGAACATTTATAACCAGTAGTGACACATAGGGGATATTTACATCACCAGACATCACTGCATGACTGTCACCTCTGTTACCCGTGGTACTGTTGTAGCCCTTTAGATATTAAATAGGTTTTCAAATATAGATATTGAATCTAATATTGGGCAAGGATATAACAACCATTTCCGTATAAAATTAGATCTGTAACTAGCTCTTAATACTGTTACTCTTGCCCAATTTAATGTTGAAAAAAACAAACAAGGGGCCCACTTGGAAAAAAGAAAAGGGATTAAGGCCCCTTCTCCTTTTCCATGGCATTGGGTGCACTGCCACTATGATGGGAACTGAGTGGAGAACAGGTATGTGGGTACATATGGGGAGGAGGAGTTGCAGGATTTCTTGGGGGCATGAGGGGAGGCAATAATGGGAAGGGAGAGGACACCAGGGTGAGGCACATGGGTGGTCAAGAGAACGCATGGATTTACTGTGGCAATCTTCCTGTGTTCCTGGCCACCTGATTGGTCAGACACATTTCTGAGGGTGCTAATACTTGATTGCAACCAGGATTACAAGACATGTCTAACAGTGACAATTTTAAAGAAGGATTCATAATGATTTTGTTCTACACAATCACGTAAAAGTAAAAAAGTAAATAATTATGAGTGAGAAAATAATATGATTGAAACTCCATTGGTCTTTTGAACACACATTGTTCCTTTAGCCCAGGCATGCTTTTGGTCTAGGTTTTCCACACTCAATCATTGAATGGCCTTGTCTGATCTAATCAAGAAATGTGTCCCTATTAGGGGAGCCAATTGATATCCTGTATTCTTGGACTTGAGTCAGACATTTGAATCTTTAAATAGAAATACGTTCTGGGATACATTAAATAAAGTTGGAATACCAGATAGTCTTCTGAGGTGTATTCAACTAGCATACATAATTTAGCAGCCAAGATAGGGTGAGGCAGAGAGTCATTAAAAGTCGACAAAGCAGTAAGAAATGTATGCCCTTTGTTCCCACTCATTACATGGCCTGCAGTGGTTTTAATGCCAGAATCCCTTCCCTAGAGATTGTTTAGAAGATGAAAAGGAAGCTTGCAGTGCTCATCTCCATGTGCTTGGAGGAGATCGGAATTTGGGATTTAAGAGAGGTATGAGCTGGGCCAGGCTACTATACTCACCTGGTTTAACTATGATGAACGGAAACTGCCCCTCAGACTTTCCATCGCATTTTACCTGGTCCTCTGCCCGTAGCTGTAGTATTATTGACTACGCCTTTTTTTCTACATTGTCTACTTTGGTGGTTGCTATGTGTGTCATACACAGAGAAGAGAGTGATCACTTGCTGCTTACTTGTGCCCTAAATTGGGTAATAACCACAATAATTGCCGGAAGAGTGGTGTGCTTGCAACTAACTCACAGAATATTCACATTACTTGAACCTCAAATAACAATGTGTGGCAGGTGAAGGGACAAAGGAGCTGCTTACCAGTTGCATTAAAGAGTGTGCATGGCTATATCACAATGCTATAAGCTCAGAAATGTCTAACGAGGGGATTGTAAGATATTAGAATTATGTCGAAAAGATCAGTACAAGTATTACTATAGGTAAGAAAACACTCAATTATCAAGGAGCAAATAAGGTATGGTTGGACCATCGGCATGTTTTTGATATTGCACTGAGGGATAGGAAGAAGCTACTAAGAAGAGAACTCAGGGGCACAGCATGTGATATACATGAGCCAAAGAAACATGCACAATTGGTAGGCATAGCTCGTGCACTATACTGACTGTGGTTAAGACAGCATAAATGTGCCCTAGTATGCAAGAAGTGGCGAACATTGGTATATTGTAGCATGAAACTTGACACAAAAACGTTCTGGAGGATCATTAACACACACAACGAATACTGTCCCTTGGTTTGTGAAGAACTGGAAGGGGACTGGGCAAGACACATTGAGCTTACTATGGGTGTCATATCTACTACAACTGCTCCTAGCAACACAGGCACTGTAGAATGGTGGGAATATTGTTTGGAACAACAAAACACTAACAAAAACGTCTCAGTAGTTGTAAAAATTCTAGGGGCCCAGGGCCTGATGGGACTTGCAATCATCTTATAAAAAATGATCCGAAAGGATGGATCGGGGCATTGCATTGGTTGCTTCCTTGAATGGCAACACCCAGCATCTTCCGACTACATGGAAAGAAAGCACTATAGATCCCATCCACAAAAAAGGCAACATCCAGGATCCATGTAATTAGAGGATGTTGTCAATGCTTAATAACTCTGCAAACATCTTTTCCAAGGTACTGCTTGGGAAACTAAACAACGTAGATGATCCAGGATGTTCAACCCAGAGGCGTCTGTTCAGTGCAGTGGAAGAATCACAACCAGGATCATCTACGTCGTTCCACAGGTATTCAGGAATCACAGGGGTCAGATCTTGACAGAAGGACAGGCATAGCGTGGCTTGCATATGCCGATGATCTTGCATTGCTGGATCTAACCATAGAGAAATGCTTCCCTATATCCCATCTGAATGTCATGCCCGGGTGGTATCATCTTTGGTTATTAGTAATATTGATTACTGCAAAGCGCTTTATTTGGCCCTCTGCACCATCCGCTCCATCATCTGCAGTTATTGCAGAATATGGCAGCAAGAGCAGTTCTCCACCCCCCTTTCTTCACTGGCTCCCAGATGGACAGTGTGTTAAGTTCAAATCCCTATGCCGGGTTCATAGAGCCTTCTACAAAAATGAGGCAGAATATATTCAACGTTCTCCCCTTATATACCCCTCAGGTCTCTACATTCCCAATCCTTTAAAACTGTTCCGCTTCGTAGGATTAAACACTCTCAAGTCAGGGGTCGTGCTTTCTCTGTGGCGGCAGCAAAAGCATGGAATTCGCTGCCCCTCTGGCTGCATGCCTTTGAGGTCCATCTTCCTTTCGGACAGGCGCTAAAATCAATTCTCTTCTAGTACTCTTTGACTTCTGGTATGGTTATTGCCTGCAGGTGTAGCGCCATGATGCCTTCAGGCAAACGATGTTCTTTACTAGTATGCATACCATAACATAAAAAGGGGGCTGTAGTCTATGTTGGATCATTTAAAAGATTTTGCGTTGCTCAACTCATTAAAGATCAACGCCAGGAAGACTAAAATCATGGTGTTTACGCAGAGAAATCAATCTCTGAAAGGGCGTAAGCATTGGCAATGGATATTACATAGAGGAATAATAGAGATTGTCAGCTCCTATAAATATCTTTGAGTGATATTTGATCCTATGTTGAATGGAAAACTCCAGCTGCAAAGTGCCCAGCTCAGGACTGCACAAGTTACAGGAGCCATTAAATCTTTGACCTACAAAGTAGGAGGCTATTCTGTAGGAACCATTATTAAGTTGTATAATAGTAAGATCTAACCCATCATACTCTATGGGGTTGATTTCTCGGGCCTACAGACAGTAGCTAAATTAGCCTTACTTGAAAGATGCATGCTGCAGAGGTTATTGTGCCTAAATAAGAACATACCGATAGAATACATTTGGTTTGAGTATGATATCATGAGCATTAATGTGAAAATTGGTCAGTGGAGGTTACGCATGCACTGGAACATTTTCAATGCCACAATTGGCACACTAGAAACTTTCTTAGAGATGTATCCACTAGTAAAAATGCCTACACGAAAACTAGCAATATCTCTAAAATATTTGAATGTGCTAGCTTGTGGCGAAAAAGGACAACTGGTAATGCATTGACCCTACCATATAAAGGGTTTAAGACTAAAATGTGAACCCTTCTTGAAGGACAGAACAGAACAAAATCTAGTGGAACTAGCGGGTAAATCAATTGCAGAGGTATGTGTTACTTACTAACATTAAATTCAATGGAGTACTGACCTATGAAATACTGGGGGCACGCTTGGAGGTATTGAGGAAGGCAAGAATATGTTGAATGTGTGGTGACAACCTTATTGAAACTGTAAAAGATCTTTTGCTGGACTGTGAAGCACTACAAGAAATCAGGTGCAGGTATACGCAGGCCGGGGGCACACAAGAAATTATAATGAGGATGATGTTTGGGAAAGTTTCATGTGTTTATGTGGAATATGCAGAAAGTTACAATTACAATGGCATTGCAACAAAGTGCATGGTTTCTATAAGCGATGTACTGCTATTTGTATGCTAATTATAGAGCCCTATGCCCTGCACTGACGTTTATTGAATGGAAGTGTCTTCTGCTATGATTTATGCTTTAGAAATGTAGGGGCACACAAGAGATTTTGAAGTACCGGAGAAAACATTGCTATGTTTTGGCGTAGGGGTGCCAAATGGCGCGCCTGCATGTGGATTATGGGCGGACACAGACGTACAAGAGGTTAGCTGGTGACGTGTTTAATACAAATAATATTGCAACTATTCTAGCTGTGTTTTTGGTTAACAGTGACAAAGGTGAAACTTGGAGTTTATATCAGCTCCCTCGCTTCCGCATGAAGCTGGCAGATATATTTGGGAGGAACTTGAGAAGGAGATCGATACACTGTGTATCTGGTTACAGGATTGGGGAAACACTTCTAAAAGGAGTTCTGTTATTATGAATGCAGAGGTATACAATCCTTTTATAAATGAAGACTATTTCAATAACATGAGATCTGCAGTAAGAAGATTAGTCACGGCTCATTGTTTGAATGCCCCAAATATGGGTGGGAGGGTGTTAGTTACAATGGGTTTTGCAATTCATTATTGGGACCACAAAGACATCCCATACGTCTTCTCTCTCGTTTGTGTAAAATATGCACATTTAAGGAGAACATGATAATATCCAAATGCTCCTGAAATGCAACATTATACAATATATATAGTACATTATACATAGGTGCATCGAAGCAAGTTCGAAGAAGTCCCACTTGGCCCGAGTTCCTGCTTCTTTTGTTTTTGAAGACTTGCAGCGTTTTGCTTATCAGACTTATCAGACCCTAAAACTACACTGCCCAGAAGGTGAACTAAGCACTAATTGTGCTAAGGACTTGAGGATGTATACCTCTGTTTACTTTGGCAGTATTATTATATATCTTTTTTGTTTTGTTTAGGCTAATTGCACGTAATACGTGCACCACCTACTTAAGCAGACTCCCGCGCGGATTGCGCGTGCGCATCGAAGCAAGTCCGAAGAAGACCCGCTTGGCCGCTTAGACGCAGCAACACGGTGACTCGGTGACTCGGTGTTAACAATCCGAATTTGACGGTTTTAGGCTTTTCTTTCTCTTATTCGTATGTGGCAGTTTAAAGTGCGAATTTTATTGTTTCAATCGGTGGTGTATTACTTTTTTGTTTTTTCTTTCTTTGCTGACAAACCTGAGTGAGTAAAAGTTCTACTCTTACACGGGTCATTATCCAAGGTTACGGAGTTTATTCTTTGTCGTGGAGGTTCGGAAACGCAGTTTTATAATTTATAATGTCCCGCGTATTATACACCCTAAAATCCGGTATGCCTATCACGCCGGACAAACTTGGTTCAGAACACAGTGCTTGTGAGACTCCTGCTAGTGGTGCACTGTTAAAAACTGGTGAAAAAATTAAACGTGCCACACGGACTTCAAGGAAAAATATCACCCTCACCCCTGTGATACAAACTCTGCCAACTAACAGGGATATTCAAATCTTTTGTAAAAAAAAAATGCCAATTGCCGGCAACTTGTCAAGACTCTCTGCAAACAGAGCTTTTTGACTCGTTACACTCTAACACAAAACCACCTGGGGACCCAACAGTGATTAACTCCAATATTAAAGTGGGAATTCCTAGTGTTGTCATTTCTGATCAAACTATTTTGACTATTCTGCAGACTCCTTTGAAAACTAATCAGCGCATGATAACTTTTTCTATAGTACACGAAGAAGCCATTACTGGTATTGAAACAATGGCTGATTCTGAGTGTGTTGTGGAAGTATCTGATGAAAGTGTGAGTGGTACTCCCTTGGGTGGTACTCCCATGGGTGCTATTTCATTGCATGCTAGTATTGGGGATCTTGAAAGTTCTAGGATGACTAATGTAATTGATTACCATCTTCCATGCGCTATGGACTCTACTAGGCAGGAAGTGGATGATTCTTACATTCAGCCCACCCCTCTGCGATGTTTATCAGGTGGTAAAGTTGGTGATTCTGTTGGCAACTTGGCACTAATAGAAATCACTTTAGGGGCGATTAACACAACTGTAGCAAGCCTTTACACACTCTTTGAAGCCTTAGACAGGAAGATTACACAACAATCTGTGAAAAAAGATCAAATTACAGAATGGATGAGATGTGTTTCCCTTGACCCCTCGAAGCTAGACATGAATAAGAATATGATTGAGAGAATCACAGCCTTGGAAAAAAATCTAGAACACATTGAGTTGCATCTCCATGAGCCTTTGACATCGGCTCTGCCCATGTTCCCTAAGGTGATTCGACCTGTGGAGTGTGTGGAAAATATGAATGGCAAGAATAATGATTCTTGGGTCAGTGGGAAATGTGCCCATTGATGTTGGACATCCCGCAGATGATAGCCATTTTGAAGTGTTCTCCCAACAGGTACACAAGAAATATAAAAAACACTATTAGTGAAAAAAAACAAAAGCAATACTGCATAAGCCAATGTCTGTGGTGAAGGTCAATAAACCTAATAAAAAGAGTACTCAAGAATGAGCTATGCCACCTTCTGAGATAATCCAAGTAGGAATATCTACACATGTGGTTCCTCAGACAGAAGCAGTGGGAACTTCAAATGTGACTTACAAAGCTCCAAATGTGGTTAAGGAGCCGTCGAAGGTGACAAAATCAAGTAGTCTTGAAAAAATACATGAGCATCCTGCTCATCCCCTCCCCTCTGGTTATGAACCCGTAAATGCGCTTGTAGAACTACTTGAAAACAAAACATCTGCGTCTAAACAGCCTCAAAAACCTTCTTTCGCTGTCGCTATTTCGAACA
Organism: Ambystoma mexicanum; assembly: GCF_040938575.1. Lineage (NCBI taxonomy): Eukaryota > Metazoa > Chordata > Amphibia > Caudata > Ambystomatidae > Ambystoma > Ambystoma mexicanum. The sequence goes on along the minus strand of NC_090927.1, from coordinate 499,809,112 downwards.
ACCCGGCTCAAATAGGTACACCTAATATAAACAGTAACTCTACCTCTGTACCTGTATGCAATTTAGGATCTGAGGACCGCATGGCAGCAATTATAACTGCTGTGGATGCCTACCTGCGCCAATGCATAGCAGAAGCATTGCCTTGTGCTATTCCTGTTAACGCATCTGAAAATTTGCGCCCTGTGCAGACAGATGGCAAGCGAGTATTTTATGCAGAATGTGTAAGTAATGAGGCCTTGACTGCACATTCAAAAATTGCACTGGATCTAACAACAATAATAACATCTGTGGTTCCTCTTTCAAAGAGAATCCAATGAGAAGATCTGAAAGTGATTTAAATTTCAAAGTCAAAACTAATGAGCAGAAGAAGAAAAACAAAAACAGTTTTGACTCTTTTCATACATTGATCCTGAAGTGCCGGGATGGCCCATTCGAGAAATATGATCTATGTCGCTCGAGTGTTTTAAATATCTTTGGAGATATTCAGGCTCTAGAAGATCTGACCTCGAGTGACTTCGATCAAGTTGAATTTTTATGTGAAAAAAATCTTTCAATAGTCCGGCTTTGGATTAAATCACAGTTGGTTCGTAACACATTATGGATGGCAAAAATGGATCTTTTTAATATGGGCTTTTTACTAGCCCTAGATCCAGGTCGTCAGGATCTGAATTTGGTTGATGCAAGCTCGGCTAAATCTAGTTCGTTGCCAGAGCCAGATTGCTTATGTCCATTCTGTGTCAGAGGAAATAGCTCGCAGCAAGTTTCTACAACTAATGCTCAATCGAAACCACTAATTAGAGAGAAAAGAGAGGAACTCTCTCTAGGAGGTTGGAATACGAGAGGTTTTTTGCATTTACAGTCGACGGAGGATGATGAGTTGAATTGTTTTGACATTGTGGCACTACAGGAAACATGGATGTTGAAAGTTGCTGTATGGGATGATCATGACCTCATCTTGTTACCAGCCGTCACAAAAGGCAAAGGCAGACCAACTTCGGGCCTGATGGTGGCAGTGAAATCTAGTAGGGGGTTTCAAATGTCTGCTTGGGCATCACCAAATAATTTTATGCAGTTAGTCAGAATCACGTATGTAAAACAAACCTATGCCTTAATCAAACTATATCATAACCCCGCCGGGATCACAGGTGACGCCTTTTACAAAGCCTTGTCTACCCTCCTTGTAGAAATTGCTAAGGACCATAATATCTCTGCCACCTTCGTGGTGGTTAATTTAAATCTCACGTGTATGCAGTTGAAAATAAAAAGCTAAGCCGAGAAAGTCAGAGATGGATTACGTTTATGGATGAAATAAATCTTAGAATGGCCAACGGATCCATTCAAGGTGACATCCCGTCAAATCATACTTGGGAAAGAGGTGAGTCAATGTCCACGATTGATTATATTTTCATGAGTGATACTTGTAACTGCCAGTAAATTTGCAGTTGTCAAACAAATCAAAAGTGATCACCATTTGCGATCATTGTATTGGACTATATTAGACCACAAACCCGTCAAATTACAGGAATGGTCAAAACAAATGGTAACGGTTAAAAATGCTAAAACCGGTTTGGATGGTCAAAAGATAACCTAACTACATTGAATGCTGCTATCATGACAGGCCAGAGGTTGAATGAGTTTGAGTCTTATGTAGACGTTCTAGACACATTTGGGAATATTCTAACATGTTCTAGTAAACAAACCAACACTCATATTCATGGGTTTGATCCTCTACTCCAACAGAGGAAAGCTGCTTATGGAGGAGAACTTCTGAAATCACGTATATTATCTCTGGTAGCGAGAGAGAAGGCTCTTAAATCGGCCAAATGCTCTTACCGTAATTGGGTACGCTCTAGACAAGCCAAACTTTTTCAAGCCGATGGTGAACTTTTCATGGCAGCCTGTTATAACAAAAACTCAGCACAGGTTTGGGAACTGTTAAATAAATGTAACACTCAGACCCAAGTTGATCATCAAATCAATGGGGTCACTGAAGTACAGTGGCTTACACACTTTACCAAACTTTATGCTGATGAGCACATGGGTGATTTTATTTACACAAATAGATCTTCCCCTTGTTGACATCTAGATTGTTCTGAAGACATTAGGCCTCATTACGAGGTGGGCGCAAAGGGATACCGGCACCGTTAAGGACATCGGTGCCAGTAACCCCTTTGTGCCATATTCCGAGGTCCCTGAGCGGGTCCCATCCTTTACGCCTGCTTTTACCAGGCGTTATGAACGGGGCCCGTTAAGGGACTTCAGAGCTAATAACAGTACCACAATTTGGGGGCTGAATGGGGATGGGAAATGGCTTTTTCAATGGGGATTTATCGGTCCCGCAAAGGTCGGAATAGACCGGTAAGTCCCCATTGAACGAGTGCGGACTCGGTACCGGTATTAGCGCCATGACTATCTCCAACCTCGGAATGAGGCCCATGTTCAGAGAAGGTATAAATAAATCATCATCATCACGTGCAGTAGGCCCGGATGGGTTAACTAATTATATGTTTAAACAAAGCCTGTGACAATGGGTGGTTATTCTCAATAACACCTTCAAACATATTTTGTTATCCAGAAACCTACACATGTCCTGGCGCTCCTCACTGATTGTCCCTATATACAAAAAAGGAGACCTCAAGGACCCTAAAAGTTATCGGGCTATCGCACTGCTTGATGCGCCTGGCAAAATATTCTCACAATTGGTGCTAAGGGAGTTTAACACTTGGACCATCCAGGCAAATCAGCGGGGTCCAAAACAAACGGGTTTCGTTGCTGGATTGGGGACTGCTGTAAATTTGATCACTTTTAATGCCATTAAAATTCAAGCCCAAGTAACTAAACAACCAATCTACTTCGCCTTTGTGGATCTGCATTCCGCTTTCGATTCAGTTTCTAGATCTAAACTTATGAACAAACTTATCGAAGCGGAATGTCCAGCATCGTTGTGTGATATCATTCATGCACTACATTCAAGTACCTGGGTACAGAAAAGGCTGGCTTCTAGGGGCTTGCTATCAGCTGCGATAGAGACAGACAGAGGGCTAAAGCAGGATGTATCTTACTTCCCCCCTTTTCAATGTTTTCATTAACGATGTCAAATGGATTTTTGAGAAGGTAAGGGTGGACACCCCAAAAATTAATGGCGTTGAAGTAAAAGAACTCTGGTATGAAGACAATCTAGTTTCAGTGTCCAAAACACCTACTGGACTACAGAACCTGTTAACAGCACTTTGTAACTATTTTAACATCAATGAGTTGGTTGTTAACATTTAAAAATCCCAAATTGTTCTGTATGCACCCAGAGTATCTCGCAGAAACAAGTTGGAGTGGAAAAACGAGAATACCATCATTGAGGTGGTCCCAAACTATATATATTTGGGTCTTATCTTTGATGGCCTTCCCTCTGCCCACTCTCAATTGCATAAAATTGAACAGAAATGAGCCTCTGCCATATCCCAGACAAGATTAATTTTGTTTAAATATGGCAGATTTTCAATCAAGTCAGCCATAATGTTTTGGACTCAAAATGTAACATCTACTTTATTATATGGTCTAGAAACACAAAGAGTAATTCCATATGCCTTTTTGAATCAATTGGAGCAGAATTTTGGCGGTCAACCCTTCATTTACCACAGGGTACCCTGGGTCCTTGGATGCGATATGAGCTGGGGTTAACCTAATTGACGGCCATGTATAACTGGCACCTGTGTAGCCTATTTCGGAAATGTTTGCTTTCAGCCTTGAATGATTCCACATTAGCGATTGTATCGAGCTATATGTTGTCGTCCCATCATGAGTTTCCTAAATTGTGGTCTAAAAATATTATGTCTGTAATGGCAAATGCTGATATCACTATTGATACTCTTGTCTTCAATCCAGACCGTGCTAATAAAAAATTGTACATGGTGGGCTGGATAGACACAAGAGCCTCATGTCTGAAATATAAAGACTTTAATAATCTACTGTTTGGCCCAAAGAGATACAGAGAGATAGAGCCTTATCTCTGTAGAGCACCAACTCCCTTTCTGAGAAGTGCAATATTACGTTTTCGTTTTAATTTATGGCCAACACGTGATGTTCAAGCTCGCAGAAAATTAATCAAGGTTGAAGAAAATTGTTGTCGTTTTTGTGATAATCACATGGTCAAAGAAACTTTAGAACATGTGATAGTCGACTGCCCAGCGCTTATGGGCCTGAGACAAATACACTTTATCAAGCATATGGAATATTTTGCACACATGAAGCCAGAAAATAGGTGGTTGGCAATAGTCGCTACTGATATTATGAGTATTAGAATAGCCACAGTTCATTGTTTGAGTGCTTTGAAACTGGAGTAGAAGCTTTGAACTTGAGTCTGATAAACTAAGAGTAATAACAGGAGTTACAGACGTAGCTGTTATAGTAAGATTGTATATTGAAGGAAATATCAAGAGATATTTTATGTGAGATGCTTAAAGTATATCATTTTAAGCTTATTTTATTGTCTTCTACCTTTGATATTCACTTTGCTGATGTTTTAAGAGTGTTTTTTTATTTCTTTGTTTAAATATGTTAAGATATTGTGTATATTTGTAACAGCTTGTTCTCTGTTATGTGTTCTTTTTAATTGATTATTATGTGTATTACTTGTTGCTTTTCTTTTTATATGAATGTATTGATGAATTTATGTAAAAATTGAAAAAGTTGATCAATTTCAGCTAAATTCAATGAAAAAAAATACACTATACAATATACATGTGGAAGTAATCGACGCATTTGGAACTTGTGTAAGACAAACATTGTTATTAAAGGTTTGGCATAATGCCCCGTATCTGTGCAATGTTCTATCTGTAACGATTGGTTTCAATGTATTAAATATGACTTTAGTTCGGTATGGTTTTGCGTGTTTAGTATGAGTCGGTGCTTTTCAATAGACAAATCTTACGTGCATGTTTTGATAATAAAATGCGAACAAGTTGACTCTCGACAACTAGAATAATCCGTTTAGTCTTTGTCAAGTTTAGCAATGATTACTTTCGGTTTTGCCAGCTTCACGTCTGCATTTTGTCCCTTTGCATTGACGAAGTCTAATTTGTCATGTTTCAATCCGTTTCCTCCGCACGTCGATTCTAAATGTCCCACCCAGAAACCATGATCAGCCAGGCAGGCCTACAGAAACCCCATGCTTGCAAAATCTTATAATAGCTGTGACGCGGCATGGAACGCCATCTTTTCACCAGCTCTTTCCCTAGCGAGGATTCTTTTTCACTTAAACGCAAGCCACGGTGAGGCTTCATTGCACATCAAAGACGCAGCTCCACTGGAGGGCAATCAGCGTGCACAGTCTGTCTGGCTGCTGACAGCCTGGGGCCCTTTGATCAGACACCTTCCAGTGCAGACAGGCACCTTTCGCCTTTTGTCTGAGTCAGGAAATGAGTGAGATGATAGCCTCTATTTGTCCCTAATCCCCACCACACCACAAGGCAGCAGATGAAAGATTCTCCAATTACTGCTTGTACTACGCGAGTGCGGCATGCATTCATTATCCGTGTTAGTTTAAATTATATTGTCTGGTCTACTTATTTGTTTTATTGAGTTAAATTCACCTGGTGGCAACTTCTAGTGTTAATGCACCTATGCTGCAAACACTGACAATCTCGAAACCCTGACCATCTAAACAGATGACATCATCATTTTCAGGAGTCAAATCCTAAAAATTAAAGTGGGGGGACTCATCAACAAACGAATGAGATGTGATGTCACCAGAAATTATCATATCAAGGTGAAATATAGAGATAACCACACAAATTGCACAGGACGAAAAGCATTGCCTTTCATATAATAAACACGCACAAAACCAAGAGAGAATATTTTCTTCTAATAGTGTTTTTGAAAACGTGAAAAGGTGTGCATATTTTAAACTCCCAGAACCAATACAAATGTTTTCACTGGGACTTGCAGTATCGAAATGTGACATTTCACCTTTAGTTGTTTGTTATTCTTCATCAGGTTACAAAGTGCAGTGGTGAAGTGTCCGGTTTGATCCACGAGGTCGGCTTTACTTTATAAATTCAAAGAGGACATTCACTGTTTCTCTTTGTAGCTGGGGAGGCCACTGGGGGGACCTGGGTAGACTGAGTCCACCCTCTGAATAAAGTGGATGAACTCTGTCCCCTGCGTTTACCCTCGACTTGAGCCCTGATGATTTTGTAGTTTAACATAGAGTCACATTGACCGTTTATGACTTCCCTGTGGATGGGTTTTACACCAGTTAAATACCCCTACAGAACAGTAAGTTGAAATGTACTGCTGTGACAATAGTAATGTTCCTGCAGTTTTCATTTTGAATAAACATCACGGAGAACACGTATTTTTGTATATTGCGAATGAAAAGCAATTCTTAAACCATTAAAGTTTAATCACAGCAACAGTCACAAAGCAGCTATAGACAAATGTGTTACACATTCCATTGTGTATTAGCACATGGATATTGTTATTTATATCCACTCAGCCAATGCGAATGTTCAGAGTGCAGTCAATAACTACTGGTATTGACTACATTCTGAACATTCTGACTTCAAAAGCAGACACTGAAACAACAATGCAATCTACAGTCAAGAGTTCTTCCATCAAGACATTTCTTCTTTGGGAGAACTTTTTTATTTTTGTTGCTGAAACATTCTGTTTATCTCACTAAAGAAAAGGTAAACTAAAATATGAGAAAATGCTTTAACTTTTTTATAGAGAAATCGTTTAATTTGATGTGACTCAATATGCGTGCTCATGTTAAATCCGCTCCATTTTACCCAGTTTACTATTATAATGCTTAATCTATGAAGACAACCTTGTTATTGAAATGTTAGAACAGAAACCACATTTAATTTACTAACTCAGTTTGCCTATTTACTTTGCTCACTAGTTAAGTATTTTTTTTTACTTCACCACCAAAACTCCAAAACATGTACTACTGTTCCCACCATCCGCTAATAGCTTTACAGACCTTGGGAAGGGCCAATGGTGCTTGGGATAATGACCCTTCCCAAATGTATGGCTCTCAAGATCGCGTCAGGCCAAAACTTGTTGGCGGGCCATAACTTGCTGGTGGCTCATTATTCAGCGATAATTACCCCTCAGTTTATACAGCTATATTAACACAACAGAGATACATACAACAGTTACTATATACATCCAGGCAGTAGCAACACATCATCCGACTTCCTAATCTCACAACATTCTAAAACACCGGAAGCTTCAAATATGTGATTCATAAACATTCTGTTTTAATCCTAGAATATGCTTTGCTAAACTATTATCCCAATACCCCTGACTACCTGCCTACAAGTCTACAAGGGGGTGTTCAGTCTCCTACTTGGGAAGTATATTAGCACATATAGTCAAATATAGGGGTGCATTTGCTGAGTGCAGTAATCTGCAGGAAGGGCCTCTACTTCGCTACTTCAACATAACACTTCTGTGGACTTCTGTGGAGACATTTAATTTAATTTTAAAAATGTTTTTGAATCTGGGTCTAAAATCTTCTCCCATGCAGTTGGTTCTCCAACAGTCATCAATAGAGTGTGTTTTTTTTGCCATTTTAATCCTGCCTAGGTTATTAGTTCTTTGGTCTGTGAACCCTGTGCAGCTTGTAACTAGATGTTTCAAAGTCTCTGGATGGTCCTTCTCTTTGCAAGTTCTGCAGGTAATGTCCGCTGATGGCATAGCAAATATTTTCAATGATTCAGGTAAAATATTCAAACCAAATTTCAGGAAGACATTTTGATGTTGTATGCTCGGAAATTTTATGAAGTACTTTGGACCATCGTTGTGTGCTTTTGTTTGGACCAGAGGCTTTGTTGCAGCTCGTGTTTGCTTCCTGCTTGTTCAGTCTTGATCCAGTCCTCCTGCCACAGCTTTCTTTTGGCTACGTCCGGATTGGCTATCAAGGTTTCTTCCATGATTCCTGTTTGTGCCATGATGTCCTTGCATCTTTTTTTCCAAACCTGCAGTGGAAATTCTTCGAAGATGACATAGTCCTTTAATCATCAGCCATGGCATTTAATACATCTTTCTCAAGTTTGCTGCAGAAACCGATGGATAAGTAGGATTTCCACGTAAATTCGGTGAGTCAAATGTCACCTATCACCGTAGACAACTCTGGAATACTGTGTTCCCTTCCTTATATTGGCCAAATTATCAGAGAAAAAAAAAATCTTGATAATGAAAATTTTGCGACTGGCCCTCCGATTGCGACTGTTATTGTCCCAGCTCAGGAGCCGTACACGATTTGCACTAAAAACCCGCCTCCACTGAAAAAAAAAACGGACTCCAGCTGTTGGGAAAAAAAAAATGTTAAAAGTACTACAATAGGCACCTCAGCGAGTTCGAAGCATTTTATTAATATGCTCACTCTTCCCAGTAATCACAGCCAGCTGGCTTCCTCAGCGATAACAAAAAAGTACATGCAATTGAGTCAAGTTCGTAAATCAAAGCTTGCCATCTCAAGTAATAATCCAACATCCATAGTGCCCTATGCTCCACTGGATAACTTAGTTCAAGCGGTCCAGAATCACGACAATCAGAAAGCTAGGTCAGAAGCCCTGCATTCCACTCAGGTGATTGGTGTTAATCCAGAGCAAGCTTCCTTGAAAAGCACTGATGCACTGACTTCCAAGGAGAAAAAAGCAAGCCAAGTTTTGCCTCCCAAGTCTAGTTCACCCTCTGAAAATGAACAAGCTGCTCTAGCTATTCGAAATTCGAAAAGAAGTTGATTCCTATATGAGAAGATTTTCGTCCATATCGACACTCCAAGCTCCTTTGCTTGGGCCAGTGAATCCTAATACTGAAATAAATCAGCATTTTACATCCAAGCCCACGGTCACATTCAAGTGTAACAAAAACGCAGAAGTCGAACTTTCTGTATGCACGATGCAGAAATAGCAAAATTGTTGCAATCACTGTGTCCATTGCTAAACAAACCTGTTCCCTCTGTTGTGCCAACCCCTCCGACTAAAAACCCTCCTGTAAAGTCAATACTGAAAACAAAAGTGCAAAAGGAGCATAACATTGTTTTAGTATTGGGATGTTGTCCACCGCCACATCCGCAATATGTTCTTAATCGGCATAGCATCTTAGAATTGTTTTCAGACATCCCGTCACTGCAGGATATCGGGTCTGCAGATATTGCCCAGGTAGAGTTTTTTTAATGACAACTCTGTGAGTACGGCATGTCTGTGGCTCACGTCTCGAGTTGTCCGGAATCTCATTTGGGAGGCTAAAGATCAGCTCCTAGCCATGGGCTTTATCCTATTATTGGGACCAACAAGCACCCCAAATGGACTCCCAAAGGTAGAGGCTTGGATTGAATCAGCTACAAAAGAATTTAGTCATGCTCTTGTGATTTCAGAAGTTAACTCAGTAGTTGAAGTGTCCTCCAAATGCTGTTGTAATTGTGATTCCAGAAGTTAACTACAGCACAAGGTTGATAATGAACGTCTTATAACGCTTGCATCTTGGAATACTCAGGGTTTTCGTCATTTGCTTAATAACAAGCAAGACGCTCTTAATAACCTCGATGTGATTTTATTACAGGAAACTTGCCTAACGACCGTACCTTCTTGGGATAACCATGCGCTCCATTTTTTGCCAGCATTGAAGGGAAACAAAGGTCGGCCTATGTCAGGTCTCCTGACTGGTTCCAAATTGAGTTAAACTAGCATAATTTTTACTTATGCTCCAAATTCCTTTGCCCAATTAACTGTTATCTCAATTGAAGCAATCTTGTACGCCATAGTGAACTTATATTGGAACCCCAAAGGCATTGACAATCGGAGGTTTTTAGTTGATCTTTCTACTATGCTGGATTACATTGTACTTGTGCCGAGAATTTAACACACAATTGTGGCTGGCGATCTTAATCTTCATTGTCTTACTCAAAGAAATGCGATAGAAGACTCGAGACGTACGATGTGGGAACAACTTATGTTTGCGAGAGGTTTTTGTATGTTAAATGGGAGCAGACTTGACAATAGTGACTTTAAACACACTTGGAAACAGGGAACTTTAAAAGCCACTATTGATCATATTTATGTGGACGACAAATTATTTTCTAAAATCAAATCTTTCCACATAGAATCAAAACTAAACAGTGATCATCGAATGCTTATTGTAGAATGGTTGGTCACTGTGGCCCCGATCAATCTGTATCCAATAGTTACCACAGGTATATTGTATGTTTCCAACCAGTTAAATCGTATACCATGGAATGAAACAAACCTGAATGATTTTGACAAATCTTTGCAAGTTGCCTTTTGTCACTCTTGAGAAAACATATCATCTACTGACACTCCCTATTATGATCTTATGCAACGCTTTGTGGACAAAAAGGCACGTATGTCTCGGACTTTTAGAGGTACCCATATGTTTGATATGGAAACAAAAAATAGGAAAGCAGAATTTCGCTTCCAAAAATGGGAAGCCATGAAGTTACCCTCGAGTGTCAGATTCAAAGCCCTAATTAAAGTCAAAACCTCATATAGAAATTGGCAGCGATGTCAACGTAGTAAATTATTTTAACAGGAAGGTGAGCTATTGCTACGAGTTTCTCGTGAACAGAATACAGCTCAAATCTGGAAAGTATTGAATGATGCCCTATCTCCTGCGCAGACTATGTCTTAAATTCACAGTGTTCCAGAAGCGAGCTGGATTAGTTATTTTCCTAAAATCTATGCGCTTCCCCCCAATTTAGGGTTGGACTCTAGAACGATCTCTCACACCCCGTTTCATATTACTATCTCTAAGTCTGACATATTGTATTTCATCAACAAAATAAGTCAGTCAAGAGCTCCGGGCCCTGATGGCCTGTCTAATAAAATCTTTAAACAACATCCTGAAATGTGGTCATCAATTCTCTACCAAATTTTTGAACACATTAACATCACGCAAAATATACCTGCTTCTTGGGGACACTTCTTAATTGTTCCCATTCATAAAAAAGGCGATCAATGTCTCCCAGAGAATTATAGGGATATCTTTAGCGCATTATTTTACAAGAACTGAATATGTGGACCAATAAAGAGTGCAAAAGAGATCCGTTTCAAACTGGCTTTGTTGCCGGATTAGGGACCTCTGTGAATCTAATCACTTCAAACATGCTAAAGTCTAAATATGCTGAACTCAATCAACCGATCTACATGGCATTTGTGGATTTCCGCTTAGCGTTTGACTCGGTTGATCGAATGTTCCTATTTCATAAATTACAAAACTATGGTTGTCCATCTTCCCTACTAACTGTGATTAAAAAACTGCACACAAACACTATCATGCAAGTTAGACTTTCACTTGATGGCTTATTATCTGCAAATATTGAGACCCTGAAGGGGGTTAAAGCAAGAGTGCATTTTAGCATCAACATTGTTTAACCTCTTTCTGTTGGATATAGGAGTTTCTTTTGGAGATATAGGGCCTCATTACATGGATGGTGGTAAGGATTTACCGGTAGCGGTAAAATACTGCTTTTTGCAGGCGTTAAAAACCAACCCGCAAAGGACCCAGGGAGCTAATTATGGTACTGCAATTTGCGGTACCGCAATTAGCGCCTTCCCCATTCCCATTATGCCCTATGGGGCAAAAATGGGAATGGGGAAGGGCAATGGTGGAAGGGGGAATTACCGCCCGGCCAACCTTGGAATGGGGCGGTAATTCCCCTTTCCGCCAAGGCGGTGCCGGTATTTTACCGGCATGAACCATGGCGCTAATAGCGCCATGGTTCTCCGCCATCCGTGTAATGAGGCCCATAGACTCTGATTCACCAAAGTTGGGACTACAAAAGATCATATGGCTTTTATATGCCAATGATCTTGTATTACTCTCCCAAACCCCTAAAGGCTTGCAAGGTCTGCTAAACAAATTGGACGAGTACGTCTGCAACAACAATTTGACCATCAATGTGGCTAAGACGCAAATAGTAATTTGTCAAAAACGACGAAAACAAAAATGGTAAACTACCAGTGGTGTCTGCAGACTACGCCATTACAGGTTGTTTCCAACTATAAATACCTAGGGCTTCCCTTCTCAGGCTCTGTGAAAAATCAGATCTATGATGACACTCTGAAGGCCAAAATTACGACTTTAATATCCCAAGCAAAAATAATTTTGCATAAGTATGTCAAATTTACTTCAACTCATGTTGTTACCTTCTTTAATCATAAAGCAGCACCTATTCTCTCCTATGGAGCGGATACTACTTTACCGAAAATAAGAACATTTTGGGATTGCTTAGAAGGGAAATTTTGGAAAGCTGTTTTTCGTTTACCCTCCTGTACTCCTATTTGCTTTCTTAGATACGAATCGGGCCTAATTTCATTGTTTGGACGGATTCTCTGGAAACTGTGTAACTTTTATCGTAAATGTCTATTGGGACGAAATACTCCGAACATCTTAGGCTCAGTAGCGATGTGCATCTACTCTTCTAAAGATGCGTTTCCTAAGAAGTGGGTCAAAGTTATTTTGATGACGCTTGTTGATGCTGATATCACAATTGATTTATTACTTACTAACCCTGAAAAAGCTAAGAAACAAATGTATTGGCATGATTGGATTCTGACACAACAAATTTGCACAAACTATGTAGATTTTGATTTAAACTTGTTCCCACACAAGAAATTTAAACAAATGGGTCATTATCTCATAAAGTGTCCATCACATTTTGTGCGTGCTGAAATGCTAAGGTTACGCCTGAATCTTTGCCCGACGAATCAGATCCTGCCAAGACGTGGCTTAATCTATGAAACTGGGAGTTTTCCTTTTTACTAAAAACTTGTGTGTTATTATATGTAAATGAACTCTTGAACACATTTGCGTTGTTTTTCCAGAATTGTATATAATAGTGGTTACTATTGTAAAATTGTGGAAGAAAAATATGATGTTTTGTTGCTAATTAATTGTTTAATTATGTTGTAGTTATGTTGTAATAAAGACATTTTGAAAGGTTGAATTCTTCAGCCAAACAAACAAATAAAAATAAAAAATTGTCCTTTAATATCGAGTATGGGTCTGGAGTTTTCAGGCATGATGCATTTTCTATACAGGGACAAAGTTTTCCATGCTGCCATTCCATGGATGGAAAGTAAGGCCATTTCATGCCTTACTGTGGGTGAAACCCTTCCTGGTAGCTTTAAAACCTGTCTCCACAATATGCCTTCTAATGTGTTCCACATTCTCCATGGGATTAATAGCAATGCCAATGTAAGTAGTGGCACAATTTTTATCTTGTAAAAATCCAGGATCGGGGCGAAATGTATACTTGCAATATTTGTTGTGTATTACTATAGCCTGCACTGCAAGGATTTTTACATGTGTCCTCAATTCCTGCTGTCTGGGCTTGTCTTACAAACTTGAGCTTATAGAAACTCACAGGCAGGCCATCTCCTTTACTAGAGGGAGTTCAACATGATTCACAGTCCATTTAAAAGGTGTCTTGTGTCTACACCTCATTTTCCTTAAAATCATGATGTTTTAGTTCCCTGCATTCATTTGCAGTCCTTTTTTGAGAACATATTTCTGAAGAATGACCAGTGTTGTCTGTAGGCCGATCGATGTCTGGTCCATCAATCCTAAATCATTGGCATTGAGGGACCATGCTAAGGGTAATCCAGTAATTCTCTTGATAACAGACCATCCAAATTCAATCTTATCTGGACTTTGGTGTTTGTATAGAGTGCTTTTATTATTCCCAATAGGTGTGAAGGGCGATTCCGGCTAACCAATTGTTTCCATAGTAGTTGCCTTTTGACGCTATGAAATACTTTATTAAGGCCAAATATATTTCAGTCTCATTTTATATTGCCTTCAATTTTAGAAGATTGTTCAAAAACAAGTTTAAGTCTGTTCCTACTCCCTTAATAAAGCCTGATCTTTTCTCCTTTATTGTCCATGTCCGCAGGTGTTTCAATAGTATGGCTGCACATTCTTCCCAGAACATCCAGCAAGGCGATCGGTTGGTAGTTGTTTGGGTCCATTTTGATACCTTTCTTGTAGATTGGTACTACAATGGCATTTTTCCAAGACTCTGGTATATTTCCCCTCGTCAAAAAAACTTGAACAGTTACAAAATTAATGGTATCCAAGCTGCCAATCAGATTTGATGGATCTATAGGTCACATCACCTGGCCCCGGGCCGTTGCTCCATTTGCTCTTTTTATTAAATCTTCCAAGTCTGCCTCATCAAAGGGTATGACCCAGTTTTCATCTTTTTGTGGTGTTAAATCTTGTTCCATTGTTTCCCTTGATCCAAATAGGTTCTGGTCAAAAACATACCTTTGGCTGCATCAGGTAGGGGTTGTTTTAAAAAAAGCACGCAGAATGGATGCTTGCGTGCATGACTTTTCCCGTTCTGTTAGTTCCGGTCCTTTCTTTACGTTTACATAAATGCTGGGCAGCCATCTTCTGTTATGTGTTCATGAAGATGAAAAAACCCTCTCTAGTTGATTTTTTTGTCTTCAACAAAACTGTGCAACATACAAGGGTAGCTGTTTGTGGATTTTCTGTTTTGCTGTACATTTGAATGTCCTCTCACAAACAAGCCACCTTTCCTAAAAAAGAGGTCCCTTTTGTGTGCTCATTTTGAGTATATATTATTTAGGACAACCCGTATGGTCAGAGAGCACTGCCAAAAGAAATAATGGAAAGTGTAAATATAGTCTCTTTTACCAAAGACATCTACAAAAAATGTTTAGGCATGCCATCAATTCTTGGGACCCCTAAAGCGGGACCTGGACCCACTCCTCCTACGATAACAAGTGATGTAGAACTCCTTACACAAAAAACAAAAAAACGTATTCGACTCAATCTCACGGTCAAATGATGATTGAGGATCTGTAGGCCGGGTTATGCCTGAAGGGCTTCAGATCAAGAATATCCCAAGAGTGTTCTTAGAAAACCCAAAGTTCATGAAAGGGTTTAGTGGAGTGGGGACAAATGTTCCCGGGATTGGGTTATCCTTATAATTGGGACGGCGGAGGAAGAGGGGAAAAAACAACAAGAAGGACTTGATGCTCTAGAGAAAAAAATCAAGCATGATTCACTAATTCCAGATATTAAAAGTGTATTCGAGAAAATGAATGAGGAAAGGCTAAATGTAAGACCTTCATGCTAGAAAAAAAGTTGTTTCTCTGCCCTTTGCAATGTTTCATTTCCAGTTCTTGGGTCTTTTTTGCTCCCCTATCTTTCCTCCATCTATGCTTGTCATCCTCAGTTTGGTGACTCTTTTGTTCTTTCCATTTTCCGAACTGTTTGATTTGAAACTTGATTTCTCCTCATTATTTCTCCACCCAGCCGCCAACTCCTTCCTCGCTTTGTTTTGGCCGGTGTTCTAATTGCGTTGCCTTACTTCTTTCACCTTCTGCTTGTATATTTTGTCCACTACAATCCGTTTTTTCTGCTTTTGTCAAGAAAGATGTTAGTGGGTCCACAGGCTTTATTTCATATTCATGTGAGTGTTCCCTGCTCTCGATTATTTCTCCTTCATACCTTCTCTCATAGAAGGTAAGATTGTTCTCTGTTCCATCCTCTCCATCTTCTATCGAATAAGTTGAAAGATATGTTAAATCCACTTCTTCATTGTCATTTTGATCCTCCTGTGTTTTCCTTCTCTGTGGGTTCTCAATAGAGAGGCACCCCTTATCCTAAGAATGCTGAAGTACGAGTTTGTTAAGGTTTTATTTATTCCTGGATCTTAGTCCGGAGTTTGTGTCCTTTGATGGATATAAAATGTTTCGGAAAAAATCTTGTGCCCCATTAGAATTTGGCTTTCTAGTATGTGTGAGGTTGGGAATTTTCTTCATCTGTTTAATTTCCTTAGTCAAATCATTTGGTTTCTTCTTCTCTCTCTCCTGAAACACAGGATAGGGGTTTTCTGTATTTAATTTTTACATGCTCATCACCCCTATTTGTTGCTATAGACAGTTGTTTGTTTTGATTTTTACATTTTTTCTGGTCTGGGCTAGGGTCCACCTCATTTATCATATTTGTACTTTCAAAGCCAGGAGGATCTTTCAAGGTTTTCATGTTCTTGTCAATGATAATAAACGGACTGGGCTTTGTGGTTATATTTGGTCCTTGTGTTTGTATGATACTGTCTGGCGCTGCCCCAATTGGGTTTGTGTTTTCCATAGATGTGAAATTTGTCTGTTGGTTGTTTTCTTTCCCTTTTTGCAGGTTGATTTTTCTCGTTCCTTTATTATTTCCTACAGTGAGCTCAATAGAAGTTTTTTGTCAGCTCTCTCTGCATTGAGAGTTTCTTTTAACTTGTTTTGTAATTTTGCTGAGCTAGCCACTTCCTGGTCAACTCTTGATTGCAATGAGGATATGAAGGTCTCCACAAATATTAGCTTTGAGTGAATCATTGCCAGTAAGGTTGCCTGGTCTTTGTAGTTCTCATTAATTGCCTTGTACAGCTTTGAGAATGGAGCCAAAGATATGATTAAGGCTGTCATCATGTTACAGTGTGTTTGGAAAAGAGTTGAATTTAAGAGGTATTGGCTGTGGTTTGGATTTCTGGAGAAAAAATTGAGTCGTCAAGTGAAGATGGCAATGAAATGGAAACCAAGTTCTTATTATTCCTTCCGTAATTGAATGTTACAGGGCCTTTGTTTAGTTGTTCTTGAGCCGGCTACTTTTCCACACTGTGTGAGTACTTTTTGGATTTTGGGCATCAATAGGGCTGTTGCTCATTGTTTTCTGTTTTCTCCCAGGCAATTCCATGCAGTCTTGCAATGTCTTTGGATTTAATAGGTCCTTCAATATTTCTTTAGTTGGACTCAACTTAGATCCATATTTGCTGGTGTTGCTAGTAAAAACTTAATTTTGTTTCTGGGCTTCAAACCAATTTTACTAGTGCTGCAGTGGGGTTTCCTGTCATTTTTGCTGTTTCCAGCTTCTCCTTATTGATTTCTTGTTGTCCAATGGTTTCGTTCTGGGTTTTTTGGATTTGTGACTTGCACCAAGGCACTATCTTCTGGATTGCTCTCTTTTCCCTTGGTGTGTTTTTGTCTGGGACAAGATGATATATTTTCCCACTGGGTTCCTTCAACCCGCTCCTGGGGGTTCATTCATTCTTTTTTCTTGCTGGCATCTACAGGCTCATCTTGGTCATTTTTCCCTTCAGCTATTGGGAGTTCGAGAGCCAAGATTTCTGCATCCGTCAGATGGTTTGCCTCATAAAATGTTGCCTCTTCTTTGTGTTTACAACCCGGCATTTGGGCCGTGATGACTGTTCTATCCAAGCCGTTACATTGTTCTAGGATGCGATAAAAGTATGAGTTAGAAGTCTGGGGAAAAGCAAAATTCTCCAGTGCATTTGCAGAGTCCATTTGTTTTTGCTTTGAGGATTTTGCTTAGGTTGTTTTCTCATTCCATGCCTTTGTCTGAGTCTCCCTGCCAGCTGGCTGCTTCCTTTACTGGTAATTCCCTTTCCCGTAACGGGGCAGATGGTATTGTTTTGGCTGGCTAGGTTTCAAGTATTGTGTCAGCCATCAGGCAGGCTTTACGCCTCGTTCAGGGTTTTGCCGACTTGAATTCCATGTGCGGTTATGTAGTGTTTACCAAAATCTCTGTTTCAAAGGGTGAGTGCTTGGGTCGATGACAGGTCAATAAGCGTATCCTTTGCTAAAGTCCGGAGGGTGTTTTGATGGTGCTGCCGCTGCCTTCAATGGAGAGTAAACAGACTTTCTGCAGAGGGTTCCCACAACACTAACACCAGGGAACACTCTTGCTACACTGATATTTGTAGTGTTTGTTGAACAGCGCGATTACGTAGCCGAGAGGATTGGATGACAAGAGTTTTATGACAAAGTATTCCTGTGGGTTGAGCCTTTTAGCTTGGGTCATAGATGATGGTATTCCCATGAGAGTTAGCTAGAGCTATCCTAAATTGCGGAATTTGAGTCGACAGGTTAAGTCTCCTGGAGAGAGGCGTTTCACATGTTAGGTGATACAACGGGTGCAATTCGATCACAAGAAAATCGAGGTATACTCTGTCCTGAAGAAGCAGGAAGACAGCTGTGGGGTTTGTGTGAGGTTGGAGTAACGGTTCATTGTTGTGTGTGTGCATGATCCTCCATCTATCTGTCTTGTGACTTAGTTTGGTGATGTCACCTTTAGATTGGTGCATAGGACGGTGAGTTTGACGGTGAGGAGCTAGTGTTGACAACTTGGGATTGGTGGATGAGGTGAACCAGTGGCGGTGCGCGGAAGGGCCATGTGCAGAATTGTGGTTGTGTGTCTGAGAAGGCAAAACCTGTGAAGGAGGGGCTGTGCACAAAGCTTGTCACTTAAGGTTCAGAGCCAAAGTGGCTTGTAGAAATTGAAAAGTACTATTATTGCATTGTGACTTTTAACCCCTGAACAGCAGATTAAACCTTGATTTAAGGTCAGGTAAAAGGTGACAAAATGTATCAGGGAAATAGCGGGGGAGTCACCCTCTTCAACATTTGTGCAAGACATTGCCACCTTATAAAGGCGAGATTGTTAAGTACAGTATAGAGTGGTCCAAAAACACAGAAGGCAAATTAACAAAGTCATGGCCGCCTTGCAGCAGTTTCTCCAGTGACGGGCAGCAATCGCTACTGACGCACATACACGGTACCTTTAAGGGATGTGATCAAGGTGCAATAAGAGAATGACAAGTGCCTGAAGGAATGGGACATGAGTGGAAACTTTCTGACATGGGTAGAGAATGAACCTGGCCAATGCCAATAATTCCCCTGAAGACACCAGCGGTGTGTTGCCAGCACAGTGGCGATGTGGAAGTTGGTGAGGACGTGGGATGCAAGACGATTGAGAATACCCCGGCAATGTGTCATGATGCCTACCCCCGGAGCACCAGGACAGGCCCAGCACCCCCGGGAGCAGGCATCATGCCCTCGGGTAAAAGCCCAGCGGCCCCCAATAGGGGCTCTTTGGACTTTGTCCTGGCGCCTTTGGCGCCAGGCTCATGTTGGACATCAGTCCTGGTGCCATAGGCGCCAGGCTCATAAAAGAGGGTGTTTGGTGCACTTACCTGACGCAGACCATGCTGCATGAAGCCTCAAGCTAAATGAGGCTTAGGAGGGACTATTTTATCAAAGGAACTATTTTACTTGGGTGGGGACCATGGAAGAATACTTACCTGGAACTTCTTCCAAGGCTATTTAAACCACGCCCGGACTGCCACACGTGCTTCGCGCTGCTCTGCATCTAGCAGCTGAACGCTCACCGTGCCTGCTCCTGCATCTTGCCTCCAGCCACGCCCGCCTCGATCTTGGGATACCTGAAAGGAAGGAAGGGAAGAGAAAAGGTGAAAACCAAGAACTTAATCTAACTTCCTACCTGTGTCCGGAACCATCACGCCAGTGATAGACATTCTTTAAAAGCATTGCGCTACTTGATGCAGCGCCGCGCATCACTCACCTGCCTCGTGGGCTCTTCACTATCCACCGCGACCTTCTGGGCATTCCGCCACATCTCTGCACCTGCAGGGGAGAAGAAGAGACAAAAGGTGAGCAGGAGGAACAAATGAGGAAAGCCTGATTTTCCGTCACAAGACTTACCTGGCCATATTTGACGGAACCACTCCTCATTTCGGGTCAGCGCCACTTCTTGGCCTGGTACCGCACCCCGGCCCCTAAGGGGAAAAAAGAAAGACATTACTAGAGGGATTCAAAGACATTTAAAGGGATCATTTTATCACGAACTCACCTGAGTTTATCTCCGGCAATATCCCTCGAAGCATCACTTCCACTCTGCACCTGAAAATAAGGACAGATCGCAGGTTAAGAAAAGCAAACAAAGAGAAGACTCTACTCTGGAACTTTTTAAACTGCATACTTACGGCATTTCGCCTTCCGAAACCAGTGAAGTAACTGGTCATATACGCGCCCCTGCACCAGAAGCAGGATGGAGAGCTCATCCATTCAAACATTAAGGTGAGCCTTGATTGGGGATTTCGGAGGTGGTCAGAGAAGAGCAAAGGGGAGGTGGGAAGCAATCACAATACTCTGCAGATCCCCTTTCTCCACCTACAGAAAGATTTTTCTACGGGCCAGACAAGCCAGATTTGGGGGTCCAGTTCAGTCAGTGTTTCGAATCCTGCGCATCACGCTTGAAGAGGTCACAGCAATCCAGACCAGGTAAGCGCCTCCGTGGGAGCCAGGTGAGCGTTACACAATGGGAGCGGGAACGGCAGTGTTGATGGATCACTATTGGGCATGTGGTTAAAAAGCATACATGAAACTGCCACCTTACTGGGGTGGGGTATGCTCCCTGGCACACATCAACATGCCTTCATTGGTGGTACCCAAGAAATACGTGAAGCTTGATGACTTTCCGAAGATGTAAAACAACAAGTGGACGATAAGGGCACTAGAGGTATCACCACCTGTCCAAATCAAGAAGACTAATAAGAAAGGAGGATTGAGCAGGATGAAGAGAGGGGGGAATGACTTCTCAGGCAAATCAGAAGCAGCATTGGACAAAGTACCAGCAGAACACAGGCTGTTCAGCAGCATGCAAACATTCTTTGCCTCGCTAGTACCAGGAATACAGACATGTACAAATGCCAAATGGTTGCAAATCATTCGCTGGGAGCTGATGGTAATGATTAATTCAACAGTGAATGGGTTCAATGCCATAAAAGAGGAGCTCAGAGCAGTAAGGTTGGTGGCATAACAGAATAGATACATTTTGGATCTCCTCACACCAATGGAAGGAGGAGTTTGCGCAAAGATTGGGAGGCCATGTTGCACATTCCTACCAGCTAACAATGAAGATAATGGAACACTCTCAGATGCAGTCACACAATTAGCACAAATGCATGTAAAGATGGAAGATGAAGCACGTGGGGCAGGGAAAGACAAGAGTTGGTTGGCATACCTGTGGTTGTAGATGTCATCATGGCTGTCAGATGAACTGAAAGTGATAACAGGATCCCTCGTGCTTGGAGCAGCATCTCTATGTGGGATCAAGATATGCAATGGAAGGTGTATGAAAACAGCAGAAGAGGCTATCCGAATGCAGATACAAATGGATGTGAACTTAGGAGGAATGACGGATGACATTGTGAGAGAGAGACCGACTGAGGGAGAGAATCACACTGTGTGACTTATTTCCGGCAGGGAAAAAAGGTGAACAACTCCAGAGATCCGAGAGCCTATGAAGGGAAGACCGTCTGGTGCAACCCAGAAGGAGTATGCTGTTACATGTACTCGTCCTTCGATGAGCACACAAACTACTATGGACACCTCAGAGGAGTAACTAAGATATGGAGACCCAGAGAGAAGAATTTGACATTTTGAGATGTCAGAGGGGGGACTGAAGAGGGGTGGTCGAATCCTAACCCTGCTCTTCCTCCCATGAGATATGTGAGTCAGAAGAAGAACCGCAGGAACCATGATCACCCATGCCATTTCAGACCAATTTCCAGTGTTCCTATGATAGACAAAAATGTCAAAAGGTACCCACTTAGCCATCTCTATAGCCCAGTATCAGAACAAACATTACCCAGAATAAATGAGGAGCCTCTAAGTTAAGTACACTTACGACATTGAGTACGTCTTCTTGGCGCTTTTAGTCAAGGCTGTCAATAGAAGTGTAAAACCAGGCGTCCTTAGCGGGTCCTGCGAGCGATACAGCATGCTGACAACGGGCCCATCATTAATGGGCCCGTTGTCAGCATGCTCCCCATTCTCATTGAGCCCTATGGGGGCTCTAATGGGAATGGGGATGCACAGGATCTGTGTTCCCTGAATGGGGAAATACCGGGCCCTCCAAGGTCGAAATGGCCAGGTATTTCCCCATTCAGGGAACCCAGACCCGGTACCCGATATGGGGGCAGCCTCCATACTCTGAATGACCCCCATGGACAGTGATCACAAGCTGATACATATTGGACTTACTGGTGTGCCTTTCTAGTGCTTTTAAGTCCTTTTAGTTTCTTTAGAATGCACATTTTTATGTTTTTGGTTCAGGCACCACCCTGACCCTAACACTTCCTATATCTTGGGCGTGCATGCGCACTAGCTCGCGTGCACTGCGGAAGTGCACCAGAAGTGTCTGTGTGGCTGGAAGGAATTCTACTGGCTTCCTGCATGGGTTACTGCCCAACACGTGGACTAGCTGATTATTGGTACGAGCATGAAGACAAGGACAGTGATCACAAGCTGACATATTGGACTTACTTGTGTGCCTTTCTAGTGCTTTTATTGTCTTTAGAACGCTTATTTTTATGTTTTTTGTTTAGGCTCCGCCATTACCCTATCACTTCCTATATCTTTGGCATGCACGCGCACTAACTAGCGTGCACTGCGGAAGTGCACCAGAAGTGTCTGTGTGGCTGGAAGGAATTCTACTGGCGTCCTGCATGGGTTACTGCCCAAACTCGTGGACTAGCTGATTATTGGTACGAGCATGAAGACATGGTCAGTGATCACAAGCTGATACATTTTGGACTTACTTGGGTGCCTTTCTAGTGCTTTTAAGTGCTTTTAGTGTCTTTAGAACGCACATGTTTATGTTTTTTGTTTAGGCTCCGCCTTGACCACAACACTTCCTATATCTTGGGAGTGCATGCGCACTAGCGAGTGCACTCTGCGGAAGTGCACCAGAAGTGTCTGTGTGGCTGGAAGGACTTCTTCTGTCTGGCTGCATGGGTTACTGCCCAAACACGTGGATTAGCTAATTATTGGTACGAGCATACTTGTGGACAGTGATCACAAGCTGATACGTATTGGACTTACTGGTGTGCCTTTCTAGTGCTTTTATTGTCTTTAGAACACTTATTTTTATGTTTTTTTGTTTAGGCTCCGTCATGACCCTAACACTTCCTATATCTTGGGCGTGCACTATGGAAGTGCACCAGAAGTGTCTGTTTCCGTGGTCAGGCCGGGCCGTTGGCGGTTAGTCCTTTATAGTTTTTTAACTCAAATACTATTGTGATTGTTTATATCTTAACTCCATGTTGATTTCAGCACATTTGGTTGTTAATATTGATTCGAACTGAGTCAAGTGACTTGTGCCGTGCTGCAGGCTGTGCACTCTGCCCATTCAGCGCCTTGTGAGTTTGAGTTTCGGTTTGTAGCTGAATGCAAAAAGCTGTTGGCGTGGTTGCTGGATTGGTTGTTCCCCCTTGTGGTTCTTCAGTAATATATACACGCTGTTATGTGTGGGTCTTTTTATTTTTGTCAGAGAGCGTCATGACCTTGTAATGATGCCTCGGTAATAAAAGGGACTCTGCTGGCACGCACAGGGCAGTGCAGCAGAGCCCCAGGAAATGGCAGCTCGTGTCTGTGTGATTTACTGGGTGACCTGGGTGCTGCGTGATAGCGGCCTATCCGGCGGCCTTGCCTGGGTGCCCCCAGTGAAAGAGACACTGTCGCTGGGGTGTTCCCCAGGCTTGGAGGCCATACCCAGTGATCCAGGTGCTGCTGGGTGCTCCTAGCCGTCCACACTCTGCGAGGACGCAGTGTTACTTAGCGGAGTCGGGTGCTGCCGACACGATACGCGGCCCGCTCCATTGACCGGAGGCAGGCCACTAACATTGGCAACGAGGGAGTTTCGCCCCCTCGCATGCCCGCAGAGGGAAGCGCCTGATGGATCGGTATTCCTCTGTCGGAATTGCGGAAAAATGGGGTGGAGTCAAGAAGCTACATGTGCGGTCACGGTCTGCGACCAGGCCCCCTCTGGTGGAAGCACATCTGACATCGGGCACCCGTTGCCAATGCTCTTCGACCTCCACTTGCTCAGGTGGGGTTACCATCTGCGGCAGAGCCACACCAAGTATAGTGCCCAGTGGTCACCATGGCAGAATGAGGACATATGTCGAGGACAGCTCGTGCCACTGCACCACTTTGACGTGATGGGCTCCCCCGCCAGTTTGGGACCCCGGTGGACAGCCTGGGTAGAAAACCTAGAGCTATACTTTGAGGCAATGGAGATCAACGATGCAGCAAAACGTCCAACACTCCTGTACTCCTCCGGACTGGCCGGTCAGAGGCTATTCCAGACATTAAGGCCCAGAGACAAGTCATACAATGCAGCCATCGCAGCCCTGAACGAGTACTTCCGACCCATGGTGAACAGGGACTATGAACGGTTCAGGATGAGATGTGCAAGGCATGAGGAAGGGGAGAGCCTTGTTGCGTTCCATGGGAAGCTGTGTAGCATTCACTGTCCTGCGACCTGGGAAACTTCGAGGGGGATGAGATCAGAGCACAGATCATCTACGGCTGCAGCTCCTTGAAGCTATGCAAACAAGTCCTGAGGGACTTGATGCTTACCCTCGATCGATTACTAGACCTCGGCCGAGCCCAGGAACTGGCAGAGGTGCGGGCCTCAGTCATGGATTCCTCCAGACACCACCTCAAGTTGGAGGCCCCCATGCAGCGAGTAAAGCTCGAGGAGGTGGCAGCTGTCAGTAAGTGGCTAGGAGGGAAGCCGATGAGGAGGGAGGACTGGCCACGGAGAGACCCCAGTGCCACGGTATGCCATCAGTGCGGGTGGGATCTGCCACACCCACAGGACTGCCCTGCGAAAGGACACATCTGTGGAAGGTGCAGGAAAGTAGATCACTTTGCACGGGTGTGCCTCGCCCCCACTCCAGCCAGCATAGCGGGGTCATTGGGAGGCTGTGAGTCGAAGGGGAGAAAGACCCCAGAGTGGCGGCGGTCCAAGTGGCAGAGGGTCCCAGAGGAATACATTATGATGTCGGAGAGGAGGAAGATGAAGAAAATGTATTCTTCCTGTCCTGCAGCAGCGACAGTGGCCAGTTTGATCCCGGGATCTTCTGAGCTCAGGCGGCCCGCCGTTGGACCCCGTGGTGTGCGGACTGGAACGCACCTGTTTGTGTGCAGTGCTAAACGTTTAAGTTTTCAGTAGCTATTAGGTGGTGCCCGGACTGGAATGCACCCAATGTTTGCTGTGATGATGTAGAAGCACAGTGGGTGTGCGGACTAGAATGCACCAAGTGTAACCCAGTAGGGGGTTCCCATTTGCAGTGAGGTTGACTTTTGTTTGTTTATAATAAAGGAGGGATGTTATGTGTGGGTCTAGTTCTTTTTGTCATAGAGCGTCATGCCCTCGTCATGACGCCTCTGTAATAAAAGGGGCTCTGCTGGCACGCACAGGGCTGTGCAGCAGAGCCCCAGGAAACGGCAACTCGTGTCTGCGTGATTTACTTGGTGACCTGGATGCCGCGTGATCGCGGCCTATCCGGCGGCCTTGCCTGGGTGCCCCCAGTGCAAGAAACACCGTCTCTGGGGTCTTCCGCACCCTCAGAGGCCATACCCCGGTGATCCAGGTGCTGCTGGGTGCTCCCAGCCGTCCACACACTGCGAGGACGCAGTCTTACTTAGCGGAGTCAGGTGCTCCTGACAAGATACGCGGCCTGCCCCAGTGACCGGAGGCGGGCCACTAACACATGCCTTGCCAGGATTACGAGCGCTTTGCGAGATAGCACACTATTTTTTCAAGGTGCTTGTGTCTGGACGCTTATGCTAAAATAAAAACGAAGTAGTCATATTAACAGGGAACTTGGCTGCCTGAGCATACGAGTGCATGATTATATGTAGTATTGCTGGACAGCTGCAGAAACCTATGGATTAACCACACACTTGCACTCAGCATCTGACTGACCCTTACGCAGCCCATTTAAAGGATTTTGTCACAGTTGTGTTGCTACGAATATAAATGTGATTGTGAATAACTTGAGTCAAATTGATTACAAAGTTGACCTAACACAAAACAGCATACTCAGAGAGTCTGCGCAACACAGATAATCTCTCAACCTGAAAGGCAAACGTGCACCCGAAAAAGGTGCACATATTACTTTAAGGTGAGTAAGCTTGATTCTGCTGATGCATTACATGCTTCATTGGATGTAACCAGTGAGCTTCAAGACTCACTTAGCTGACTTGGCTCGAAACTGGTCAATGACTTACTTGTGCTGCTGAGCAATAGCGCACACATGCCTGAGCTCAGGTCTACCACTGAATCAGAACCAGAAAACGGTGCCAATCTTGTGTAGAATCTGGCCTGGAAACTAATGTAGAATTAGGATGCCTGACGGAACTAGATAGTATACAGTCAGGCTCACATGGTGCTCGGAACACATGTACAGATATAGATCATACATCCAACTCGGATATAGGTCATACATATCCTCCTTTAGCTAATAAACAAGCACATGAGCTGTGTCGGTTGGAAATTAGTAATTCTGGTGGCTGCATGGGCCCCACTGGCTCCACAATTGCTACTCTAACCATTCCTACCACTCATATTACACTCAATATAGATGCTCAAATACATTCACCCACAATGAGCACCATTGATCTTTCAGGCCCTAATCATCATCAAATTGATATCAACACTAGTATGGATGAAATGGAACTGGAGTTCCTGGGTCCTTCATTAGATCACTCTTTACCACCATTATCTGACGCAGTTGATATCCAACAATGTTTATTAAAATTAGAGGCTGGACTAGAGGATACAATAGATTATTGCAAGAATGATCTTTATAATACCTTGGATATCAATGATATGCCGTGCAAACCTGAACTAGGCTAAGAACAATATGCTATCATTACCATCACAAGTTACACATTTTGCAACTAATTACATTACTGATGAGGATGTCCCTTCTGTATCTGTTGAGAACATAAGCAATAGTATTGCTCCGAATGATACATCCTGTGGTATAACAGCTAGGACAATGACAGGTTCCAGGCATTCGAACCATTACTTAAAACACTTATAGATAAATGTGAGAAAATTGAAATGAAGTTAGACTTGCAATCCTCACTTTTGCACAAAAGTATAAATCGTTGAAGCAAAATTCTGCATGATCAATCCACAAATACAGATTTTACTGCAATTAATCTAAGTGATAAGGCATATCCTGTACCCCATATATTTACTGCTAAACTAGGCGTTTTAAAAAATACCCTAATCCCCGGGTCAATCTCAAGTATAAAATCATTCACAAACCAACAAAAGAAAAGAAAAGTCGTTTCGCAAGCAGTACTGTGTGCGAAACGGCCACGTGATAAACAGAAGGTCAAAGCAAATACAACCGTCGCAGCTACTCTGCCTGTGACATTTGGCATCACATTGAGTGACACATGTGCTCTTAGTAGCAACGAGCTGGAAACACTGCCCGTACAAAAAATAACAGTGTAATAATTGATGAAGCTGCATTAAGCTTTCAGGTCATGCCTGACGACAATGGAAGTGTGGACACAAATAATGATAGACACCCTGCATTGAAATCAATCACTGAATTATGGGCACCCATAAATAGGCAAACTCCAGTAACTAGCACTAACTCCCAAAATGGGAAGGGCGCATTATGTAAGGCCAATTCCCGAAAGGCACTGCAGATACAAGCCTTGCCATCAAATGGCTATCTTCTCCCACTGAATAGGCAAGCAATTCTTCGCTTATTCCATAATATTGCACCTTTACGTGTAATAAAGTTGGATGACATTGCTCTTGTTGATCAAGTCGACTATAGCCATCAAAATATCACAAATGTCTGCTTCAAGGCAAATTAACTATTGGAGTTTGTCCTCTTGTACAGTGGGCGAAGTGGGCGGGAGCGGTCGGGAGAGGTGCTCCTCTACTTCTTTTAATTAAGTTTTACCATTCTTATACTTTTATTTTAAAAAGAAACCGTTCTGGAATGGTTTCGTTTTAAAATAAAAGTGTAGGAAGATGTTGAAACTTGCACTTTCAGTGCACTGCACTTGGCGTTCCCTTAAACACCATGCACATGTGTCTGGGGGTTTGTATGGTGCATGGGAGGTGGGCGTGGCAATGGGGTTTGTGGGGAGTGGGTGCAGGCCTGTAGGGAACATAGTACCACTAATTATTTTCGTACACTTCATCCACTGCTCTTATATCAGGATGCGTTATTTAAAATGGGCTACGTATGTATTGTGACGCACATTCCTGTGACTAAGTTATTAGTGGCAAAAGGAAAAATTGCACAAAAGATAGGTACATCATCAATGAAAACCGTGCATAATTCTAAATATATTAATAGTATTAATGAGAAGGTCCCTTCTGTTAACCCATGCTGCAAACATCAATGTTGACATAGAGACAACACACCACTCACCATGGTGACATTATCGCCAGTAAAAAAGAACTATCTGTGGGACAACGACGGAAACCTATAGTCCCTCCAGATACCGAAGATGTAGAAAGCGGGTACTGGTCAATCTTTAAAACACATTTTGGACAAATGTCTCAATGACGTGGAACACCAGGAGATTCGCCAACATATTTAGTGATGGAGGGCGTATATCTCACATAAGCAACTATTCCTTGGTTGCTTTACAGGAGACATGGCTCTGTGAGAGCGTTGATTTTGATGGACGCACAAGTATTGTTAAAATTGCATCTAAAGGGCCTAAGGGGAGACCAAAGGGCGGTTTAATGATTTATGCTTCCACGCCATGGAAAATGGAAGAACTTCAGAGTACTGTTTCAATAGTACTAGCAGCAGAACTGTCCCTTGGATCCACCCATTTGATACTAATAAATGTACATGATCCACCGATGAACAGTGCCACAGATGTGAACGTAGAAATGGTGGGAAACATTCTGAAAAAAACACAATAAATCAGTCCCAATACTATTGGTAGGCGATTTTAATGCCTTTATTGAAGTAGCAAGATTCAATCAGTGTGATAATCTCCACTCGGAATCTGTAACCAAAACAAATGCTGCCATTAGGCGCGGAAAGAAATGGGTTTCATTAATGGAAGAATACACCATGATGAGACCAAATGGGCACTTTACAGGTGACCTTCCGATGGGCTATATGCCTGTTTGTGGTAAATCGGCTGCAACCCTTGATTACATACTTGTAAATAAAATCGGGATTAAACACATTAAGGACACGGCGATACTGCACCATAGTGAAAGTGGTCATTTCCCGCTATGTGTGTTGCTTACCTCAATAGGTAAAAGTAATCAGTTACTTTCAACTGCCTCAAAGGGAAATATCTCCCCAAATTAACAGGGGAATCGAATTCAATGGAATGATATGAAGATCGAAAAAGCGGCCAACTTATCACACTCGCTCATCACTTCATTTAATGGTATCTATGATGACCCTAATAGTGAGCATAAGAGAATAGATATTATCTCTGTTTTTGTAAAAATGGTTGCTAATAATAAAGAAGCATCCTTGGAGACACGTAATTACAAAAGCATAGCTGAGATGAGCAATAAGAAATATAATTCTCAAATTGATTATCACCCAAAAATAGCAGAGGCTAAACGTGGGCTCAGGAAGGCAATCAACAATGTTATCTACCAACAATTCAGACCTTATACTGCCTGTGAAGTTGCCCATTATATTAGATCTATTAAACAGCAAGACTGTAAATGGGTGTTTGAATGTAAAAAAATTCAGAATAAGAATAAATGGAAGGACATTGCGCAGCTTGCATTTGAAAAGAGCACTCATCGTTTCTGTGAACTTATGGGTGGTGCTCAAACACGCGGACTTCCCACTATTGGTGTTAATGAACCAGAGTGGGAATCACCTTGGGTGCGAGTAATAGTGATGTATCTGCTCCTCTTGGAACTGAAAGATGGACATGCCAATCATCCCCTCATGATAGGGATAACATCATTAGACACTTAAACATATCCTGAGCATCTGGGCCTGATGGGCTTTGAAATGATGTCATTAAACACAATCCTGACTTATGGGCCCACGGGTTATATTTGCTATTCATCCATATCGGCATTGAGGGTGTCATACCGCCGACTTGGAGGGAAAGTGAAATACTTCCTGTATACAAAAAAGTCCCTGGGAATCTGGCAGCCAACTATCCTATGCTGGCGATGCTAGATGTACCCTCTAAGATACTAGCAAAAGTGTCGCTGATTGAATTGAATACTTGGATCGACACAAACAGGATTTTGCCGCCTAATCAGATGGGGTTTGTTAAGCACTCCAATACGGCATATAACCTATTCATATTAAAATCGATTGAGTACGCATGGATGCGAAGGAATGTTAAAGTCTACAAGGATTTTATAGATATTCTCAGCCGCGTTTGACACAGTGAATCGGGGAAGGTTATGGAAAAAACGTAGTGCATGGGAAAAAGCGGCTGCGCTAATAAAGAGGTTAATGCTCCTTTATACCGATACCACAGTAAGAATAAGATTGGATGACAAAGGTAACTTATCTGCCCCTTTTAGAACCCACTGTGGAGTTAAGCAAGGGTGTGTGGTTGCGGCCACCCTTTTCAATTTATATCTATCTGATATGGGCCAGGAATTCCTTAGCTCTTTCTTATGTCCAGTCAAAGTTGGTCGCTATTCCCTAAATTGGCTAGCCTACGCCGACAATTTGGTGTTGGTTGACCATACTCCAAGGGGACTTCAGAGTCTTGGTGAGTCGCTTCGGAAATACGCGAGTCTAACTGGCCTGGTAATAAACATCGAAAAGAGAAAGACGATGGTCTTCACCCGAAACTCTGCAGCAGAAGAAAATACCCATGCATCCTAACTGCTCAGAGACTAGAAAATGTAGATAGTTATAAATATTTAGGCCTACATATACAAAGCAATTTAAGATGGGATAGGCACTGGGAAGTGATAAAATGTTAATGCAATGCAGTGGTTAATATGATAAATCGTTTTGTAATGAAACAATGTGGGATTTCGTTTCAGACAGTGTTGCTGTTATATCAATTTTGTTTTACAGCATGGAAATATGGGGTGGACATTATCTAGATGCCTTAAGAAAATATGAAGTGAAAGTATTACGCAAGCTGTTTGGGCTAACACCCACAACTCCAATTGAATTATTGAGCTATCTGGCATTGAGTATGATGCAACAAAAAAACAATTTTATTCTGTGACAAATTGTCGGTTTTCTGTGATATAGATAATAATCTGACAATGAGCACTGTGGGGAAGATGTTCTGCACATGCATGAAATGGCAAGCAGGATGCTGTGGTACGAGACAAGATGGTGCTGTTTACATCAGAAAATACGGTCTTAAAAAAAAAATGATTGACCACAGTCGAGAACATTATTTAATTAATCTGTTCTCTGGAAACAATTATACCTCATTCTGTGATTACATTGAAAAAAGAGATATCACGCCATCATATAGAAAGGCCTTTCCTAACAGCGCAATTGCGAAGAAACATGTAAGGCTTAAATTCAACATAAGTGCAGCCTTATTGACCCAGGGTGCTCAGTGCCTGATTCCGCGTAATATGCCCTACTGTCGGTTGAGTGGAGCTGACACTGTTGAGAGTTTAGAACATTTACTGCTGGAATGTGAAAGTCTGTGGGAGCTACGCTGGCAATAATTTAAGGCATACAACAATAGTATAAACATGACAGATATCGCATTGATATGGCCAGTATTGCTTAAAGGCTGTGATATTAATTTGATTTTCTATATTGTAAAATTTTATTGGAAATGTGTTGAAATTCTACACATATTGAGTTAATGTTTTTGATAATTGTATTGCTATTACCAGTAACATTAATTTTAAGTGATGATATGTGATGAATGCATCTGGGATAATTGTAAAGATGCGATTGTGAGTTTTAGCAATCTGTTGATTTGAAGGGTGTGTGTTTTTTATTTGTGAATTGTATTAATTTTTTATATACAAGGTATTTCATGTCACATGTGTATTAAATAAACAAATAAATAAATAAATACATTATCCGTGCTCTGATCTCTGTTGATTTCGATTGTAATAAATCACAGTTGAACTTGCTGTCTTTCTGGGCCTGTGTTCCTTTTGGGAAAGGGAAGGAGTTGGGCTGCGAACTCCTAGTAGCCCTTGTGATGCTGGAAATGCATTGGAGGGACAGAGCCTCCGTATCCTTGTCCTTATTTGCCTTATCATGTGTGTTCCGTCTTGTTTTCCATGCAGGAGTTCACATGGGACTCCTGGTGGCGCAGCTCTTCCTGTATTTGGTTTGGTGAACAGACCCTTGGGATACCCTTATGGCACCCATGGGTGGGAGAACGACCCTGTAGTCCTAGTGTATGTTTTTGAGCACATGTGTGTGGCCCACATAGTAGGGTACAGGCTGGTTGCAGCTCTGTGCTGAATTGACAGATTTCCCGCATGTCCTCCATTTTGGGATGCCCAGGCCCTGTCATTGGAATCAGTGGATTACTGATAGGAAACAAGATGGCCCTTGTGGCCTCTTGCTTTCTATAGCCTGTTACCTTACTTTTCCCAAAGTCCCGAGAAGCCCTGACTCTGTCCATTCCCCCTGACTGGCTGTTGGGTGGAAGTTCCATATATGGTGTCGTGTGGAAGTCCAGGCTAGACTGGCTGGAGCCTTCCCAATTACTATATGTTGTGGGTACGCCGTGGGATGGGACCTGGGTGAATTGAGTGTGTGACGAATACGTATTCTGTGTTATGGGTGTCTAGTATCTGGTGTTTGACACAATGGGTGAGACGGCCAAGCCTGAAACTGGTATGAATGCATTGTGTAGTGCTGAACGGCAGAGTGCTTGCCCGAATCCACATTCTGTGTTGTGAGTGTCTGGGTGGAGAAGAATGGCCTGTAAGTGATTTCAACCCGGCACTCCACCTAAGTCAATGCCTAGCGTGTGATGCACAGTTGGAACCCTTAATTATATATTTTTGTCTATAAGTTCTTTTATTTCGGAATGATGTACGCTTATATCACGCCCCTCTCTTTGAAACCCCCCTGGTCTCACTGAACCAGGAAGCAGGCTGTTTTGCAAAGTTAAAAGATATATTTTTATGAATTAAATTCGGGTGATGTCACAACAATCAACAATCTCTTTAATCAGTAGAAGTATGGATAAGAGAATAATACTTGATAAGGATAGGAAAACAATGCAATGTAGAATAATACTTGATATGGGTTCAATCAAATGCAATGTCGCTCTTTCCCCCTGCTGCAATATTTTATTCAAATTATCTTTTTTAAGAAACCACTTATATAGAGTGCGCTTCTGGCAAGAAACAGTATCGTCAGACCAACAAGATTACTTCTTAAATAGTATTTATTTTTTGCATTAGTATCATGCACTTTCCTCCTTCATACATTAGTTTGCATATTCATATTCATATTTGTTTCCTCTTTTTTGCATTAATGTCATGCACTTTCCTTCTTCATACATTAGTTTGCATCCTAGTATATTTTTACTCTTCATACATTGATTCGCATAGTAGTATATTTTTTCTCTCAACACGTGTTTCCCACGTTTTATGCACGTGGTTCATCAGGAAAGATGCTAAATAGAGAAGGAAATTTAGGAAAAGACATAAGAGAAAATGAGAATTATTTTTTAGTTATACTGTTCATATTCTGGTGGTGGTGAGATGCAGTGAGCAACTATGATTACATTGCTTGTAAGTTGTACTCACCTAAATTTCTTAGTCATCTATCCATATTTCTAATTTATTATTCCTTTTTCATTTTTATCTTTTTCATTTATTATATAGGTATATTTCAGCTGGTTTCTGTAAGTAACAAAGAGAAAAAGTATACGTTTTTAACCTATAACTTTAACTATAACTTTAATATTTTTTCACAGGTTTCTGTACGTAACAAAGAGAAAGGATATACATTTTTAACCCAAAATTTTTATTTTCGCAAACCTTATTTAGGAAACCTTTTTTGAAATAGTGGAAATCCTTACAAAATTGGAGTCACCATTAATCTCTCCATTGTATCCCAAGCTATATACTTTGAAGCCCAGAGTGTATTCCTCGCTTTCCTTATTTAAAAAAGAAAGAAATTACCTTTTTTGTTCATCTCGGTACGATTGCCTTCAGTCTGCCAGGATCCACGCTATCTCTCTGTGTGATTCTTTTACTTTTATACAGGCCTCGATCGTGTGACCTATGATGTCAACGCGTCACATTACGTGATGACGTCACACGTCACGCTACAACGTCCGGTGGCCATTTTGGTTTTACAATTTTGCCGTTATTTTACAGACATTCGTTTTTTAGAAGAATTTTCTCATTTCTTTGAGATAATTTTAAATTACTGCGTACCGGGTTAGAGTGTGTCCTTCCTTTGGGGCCTTATTTGTATAATACCAAATGGGTGCAATATAATGAAGTAAAGGATAACGAACAAAGAAACGTATCAGAAGTGAAGGATAGATCGAGCAGTCTAAATAAGAAAAACCTTTTCACAATACATTCTATAATTTTACCATCAAGAAATTAAATACATCTTTGTGCTCGTCATCAAAAGATTTCAGCATAAAACATTATAATAATATACTGAAACATGATAATGGTCAAGAATTTTGATGCATTTTCAAAAAGTCTTGCACTCTATTTTCGTAATTTGGCAATAATTTAACTTTTTATAT
Source organism: Ambystoma mexicanum (assembly GCF_040938575.1). Lineage (NCBI taxonomy): Eukaryota > Metazoa > Chordata > Amphibia > Caudata > Ambystomatidae > Ambystoma > Ambystoma mexicanum. The sequence goes on along the minus strand of NC_090927.1, from coordinate 499,774,736 downwards.
AACCAGTAAGCCATTTTATGTTCATAATTCAAACCATAAGAGTGTCCTGAATGCCTGGTCCGTGGTCTGTGATAGGTCCACGTATGGTGTGAGTGTTTGTGAGCAGATCTCCCATTGGGCCCTCTCCGTTTTGGCGCAAAGGGAACTTTGGATAAGAGGAGGCTGAAAACACCACTACCATGTCGATCTCCTGAGTTCACACCGAACAAGGGATAAGGAGCCAAGTATCCTGCAACAAGAAGCTGAGTTGAGGAACCGCTGGTGACCCGCTGAAGGTTTGGCACCCTGAGCCGCTGTCGTCCTGCGAGACCCCTCTGCATCTGATCATCCTAGAAGGTCTGCAAAGGCGATTCGACCCATTGGAATAGTGGGATCAACTATTCCCGGCACCTTCATCAAACCCTGCAAGTAAGCCTCTTCTGAAGTGTCCCTGGGCCAACCAGTGGGCTGACCTGCTTACGCAGGATGCTTTGCTCTGTCAGCGCTGCCGTTTGGGGGAAGCCCTCAAAACTTGGTCTACTGCTTGCTCTGCATCCACAGCACCCTCACACCGAATTCGTACACTTGGCATTCCCAGGTCTGAAGTGAGACGAGTGCGCCCGGACCAGAGTAAATGAAGTTGCCGTGTTGCCCTGCTGTGGTAACCACCTGTGCACGTCCACTGCATTTGGGGCACCCTCTACCCTGCATCCTGCTACATATAATCTACACAGTGTTGAGACGTCCTGATCATCGCTGCTGAACCTGCCAGCAACGTGAACTGAACTGGAGAAGTCTGGATCTGCCTGCGTCGGGGACCGGTGAGTAGTCCATACCCCAACCGGTGGCCCCTCGCGCAGGAGCCCGTTTCTTTTCTACCGCTGTTACGAAATAGCGATTCTATCCCGCACTCTCACCCTGCCTCTGCCCACAAGTGGAGGCCTTGCTTGAGTAGTGGGGACTGATTCTGCATCGCTTCATTCACCTTCCTAAACTGCCTGATATCCTCGAAGAGGCCCTCTTGTGTCCATTGGCACCAGCGCGTGCAGGTACTTTTGAGCATAAGGCTCCTCTCTTCTTAGGGCTCGGACTTCCTCCTAGTTAGGTGTATTTCAGATGTCGAACTGGGTCTAATGATTACTTGCACTGCCTGTTTTCCTCCCCATCTAGGTGGTCTACATATTGCGTGCTCCTAACTCCTTAGACCCCTCGGTCTTGTATATATATTGTATTGATTGTGATGTGTTGGTTTACTTTAGTATTATTGTGATTCTTTGCTATGGTCGATGTTACAAAGTCCTTGTAATAAATGTGTCTATATTTTTAATATAACACCTGTCTGGAGTAATTTGTAAGGGTCCTTGCTTTGTGTGCTCATTGAGGTCTTTCCGTCACCCTCACCCCTCTTGAGACTTAGTCTTGACCGCCACCATCGCTACCCTGATTGGTCTGGCTTGTCCAGAGGTTACCCTCTTCCAAGAAACTAGGCTGGCCTTTTGAACCTCTGCTCCTCCAGGTCAGAGTTCAGAAATCCATCTTAACAACTAGCAATGATGATTGGACAACTAGCAGATTGGAAACTGAATTCTGAGGTCGGATGCAAAGAATAGCTGTTTTACACATGATGAAATTGAGCCAAACGAAAAATCCACGGCAAACTTTTCAGCACGCGAGAAACGCGATTACAGAAAAACTACAAGGAGTTGGAATGCGTTCTAGCATGCACGGTACGGAAGTTATGAGGTTTTAGTAGAGGTTGATTTTTCTCAGAAAGAGTCAAGATTTACAAATGAAAGATACGCTTTTGAAATTACAAACCGGGATTTCTTTACACTAAGGAGTCTATGAAGCCACAAGCTACATGACAGCACAGCCAGTGATGCTCCTGGATGTTTTCTACCTGCCGAGACGCTTGTCTTTCTTCAGCAAAAATATTAGTGCAAAGACAATATTATCACTATAATTAACAAAGGACTATATGGGTAAGGGAAAGATTCAGACAAGACAAAAGAGATTCTACAATGCAGTTCTGGATATGATAGAATGGTTTTGGATTGGATTATTTAAGGATAAGAGATTGGCTATGGACAATTCTATGCTAGATACTCACAACTATGTTTTGGAATAGGCCCGTCAGGATCTGGTCAAAGGGTTCTGGACTGGAATTCTGCTAGCCCAATGGACAGGATTCAGGGGCCCGGTTCTCCACTCAGCATGGGACTCTGTACACTGCATGGCCTTTGGACTATATCTGATGGGTTGGTTCTGGATTGCAGCAATCAGGTTACAGATCTGACCTACTGGTTTGGATCTCTGGGTTCTGGAAAGAGTTCTTGGCAAGAAAGCAGAATCAGCACAGCTAGGCTGTTCAATTTTTGGTGTGCCCCTTGGAAGTCTGGTGGTAAAATCATGTTTCAAGATTTTAAGGCCAGCTGAGAAGGGTTCAGCTTTGGAATTGGGCCTTCTGCTTTCAGAATTCTGTAGTATTGGATCTGGGTTTTTCCTGCAGAACGCTTTGCCAGTAAATCAGTTGATGGGTGAATCTGTGTGTGTCTCTAGATCCTAAACTGTCCCTATTTATGTATTTCCCTAAGAGGTGGGTAGGCTAATTTATACTAGGCACACCTTCTAGGAATCCTATGAGTTAGGGTCTGTCCTCTCTCTTGATTTGAGAAGGAACACATGGTTTCATGATGATGCAGTGTTATACAATCCAGGGAGTACCTCCCCTTTGTTTCAGTACAGTAAATCTATTGTTCACATAAATCATATTTACAATATCACCAACTTGCTAATGCTACATATTCACATCACAGATTTAATAGAGCACGTATTCGTCGGCGGCCCAACTCAGTGAGTGCTTCGGTTCAAAATTGACAGTTTTTTGTACTTTTGGTTGGTTACCGAGTGTCAGATCTGTCCACATTTTTCTCCATACATGCGCATGACATCTGGGCATAATCCTGTGAAATTTCATATTCCCAGCATTATTACAATTGCTACAACATCAAGATTTCGGTAGTCCTGTCTCTGAACATCGCACAGAATTCAGAGTAGTTTCAAATGGTGATCAGCATTTTCATATTAACAACCTATAAATTACAGATTTTTACAAGTTTTGCACAGTTCTCTATGAGTCTTTTTCAAAAATGTTCAGTATTTTCTACAGTTTCAGATACACAAATCTGTCTGGTCCCACCTCCATGGTTTTGCTGGGCTCAGAGCAGTTCAGGGCTCTCTTCCTGCTGGCAGTTGGTTTCTGTTGACACCTGAATTTGCATTCCCTTTCAGTCCAGGAAGCCTATTGTCTCTTCCCAGAGAAGCAGAGCAAAATCTCCTCCTTTTTTAATTAGCATCCAACTGAGATTTCCTGGGCAGAGAGCAAAAGGGAAGGCACCTTTATTTGGGACAAACTATGGAATGTGCCTTTAAAGTCCAGTGTGGCTGGCCTCAGTTCACTGTAAAACACTTTGTTAAAATTGTCTTTTGCTAAAATAAATCTTACATTTTCAATAAATATACACACACATCTCTTAATTCCAGTCTTTTTAAAACATAGAAATTTAATTGTAGCAACCTATATTGCTTTTGATGGCAAGTCTCTTCTTTTCCACAATTTGATCTTAATGTACAAGTTTAACCTACAGGGTAAGTAAATGACTGCTTTGACAGAGGCGAGCGGCGGTACTGCGCCCATATCTGACAGGTTTTTCCAGGCAAGCACCCTTTTGAATGGGGATATTTTTGTGATGAAAGTTGCTTCTCCTGACATTGTGCTTATGGGGATTCCTTAAAAAAGGTGATGGTGAACACCGCATAAGGATGTTGGATCTTCTCTGCTGTTTGAGAATCATTATTTTGCAAATTTAACAGCCAAGAAAAAACTGATTTTAGAGCACTTCTGGGTTTTCCTGGCAAGGCTGCACTGCCTTTTCAAGTAGTTCCATTTCACTCTGTGGGCAGCCCAATGACAGGTTTTGGCAGTGTGGTGTCCTGTTTTACCACTGACATAGGCAAATAGATGGTGGCCTATTTTTCTGGTTCCCCTGCGCACTTCTCAGAGATTTTTAGCACACATCAGGCTTTTTGGCGGCCATTCTGTTGTTTCTGTTGAAAGCAGTACACAGTAATGTTGAAGGGCAGAGCAAAGTGGGTCAGAACATCCCACAGGCCTGAATGCACCGTGCGCCTGATTGGCTGCCTGACTGCCTGAATGCCCTTCTAAGTGATTGGTTGCCTGAGTGTGACCCAGCAGAGTGAATGGGAGATCAACAATATATCTGGGGGCCTCTCACTGCTAGAAATCATTCAGAAGCTGAAGTTGAAACTGATGCTTACTCTCGAAGCCGAGCCAGAAGAAGGTGAACTGCTGTTCCCTTCATTGCAATCTGAAAGCTGCTGTGTCTTCAAGAACTGATCCAAGGGAGGACCTGGCTAGGATACCTCTCCCCGAGCTACGAGGGACCATCATGCACCAGCTGATCTTTACCAAATCTCCCTGATAGACAGACCTATGAAAGGCTGCCAACTGGAGAAGGGGACAGCCGAGGAGAATGAAGAGAAGCCCTGGACAGCCGTCCATCATAGACGACCGCTGTCGCCGACCGGAGCTGCAGTGCTCCCTTTGCCTAAGAACATTTTGATCCAAGGACTCCCTTGTTCATCACCGTCGACTGCTTTCGCCCTGCTGGAGAAAGTCAAGGCGTCAACAGCCGAGGAGAATCGGCCGGTGGGCTTTCTGCCACCCGAAGACCTAAGAGACGCCGATGAAGCTATTGAAGCCAGCCGTGGTCACGTCCTGTTTGCAGACGCTGATGACCCGAAACCCTTGCTCTGCCAAAGTTCTTCACTGACTCTTAGCGGCAACGAACCATCATCGTCGAGGTGCACGGCATGCCTCCCCTGTTGCAGGAGGTTTTCAACCACTCATCAACGAGCATGGACTGAAGCTGCTGCCTCAATGACAACGTTCACCTTTTCTTCATCTCGTAAGTTCGATGACCCGTGGCTCCAGCCTGAAAGAGAGTGCACTCAATAAGAGCCCATTGATTCCCAGACGAAGAACTCTCCAACACAAGGTACATTTTGGTTGCAGATCTATAGAAGAAGATAAGAATCAAATAGACAATACATGGACTGGGGGTTTTGTTGAATCTGATTCTGAGAATGCCACCATTCCTGCTGCCTCTGTTCCGAGTCACCTATTTCTTCAGGGAATGCCTTGGAACTTGAGTTATTAAGGATGAAACTGGCCTTTGAATACCGAAAGTTGGAAAAAGAAGCTGAACTTAAGAAAGAGGAGTTGGCACAGCAAGTGGAACTCAAAAATAGGGATCTTGAACTCAAAGACAAGGACACTGAATGTCAGGGAATCCAGCTAGAGAAAGCTAGAGTGGAGACTTCAGTGAAACCAGATGAGAGTAGTCCCCAGCCACCAAGTTTATGAAAGATTTGGTTGGTGTGTATGCAGAGGGTTCTGATATCCTCCAATGGATTGAAGCATTTGAGATGGTTTGTAGAATCCATGATGTTGATAAAAGAGATTGGGCTAAGTGTTTGTTAAGCAGAGTGTCTCAGACAGTATATGACTGCATTCTGAAATTGAGTGTGGAAGAAAGGGGTCAGTATGAGTGCATGAATCCTGCTTTGATTGCCAAGTTTCACAAGACACCTACCCAATACCTTAAAAGGTTCAGGGATTTTAAGAAATGAGAGAATGTGCCTTCGATTGACTGGATGAGTGCTGCACATATAAACATGATGGGGTGGATTGATGGTTACAAAGTGAAGACGTTTGTTGAATTGTCACACCTTTTATTTTTTGAGCATTTTTTCGGAAGCTTGTTCACCAGAGCTGCATCAGTATGTTGTTCACCAGAACATTTTGGATCCCATTAAGCTGGCCAGGCTGGCTGACAAGCAGGTCTCCGCCCGGGTGTCCCCTAAGGACTCCGGTGGGAAGGACAAGAACAAAGAAAATGGGCCCTCTCAGAAAGCTAAGGAGTCCCAGAAGCAATCAGAGTCGAGTAAACCAAAACCTTCCTCTCATAAGACCCAAAAATCTAGTGGGGATAAGTCCTCTGTGGGTGGGAGTAAGAGTAGTGGTCCACCTGCTGCAAAGCAGGCACCCTGTGGTCCTAGTACCGTACCCCACATTCCTGGCACTTGATGGGACAGTGGGGTTCTGGATCAAAAGAAGAGTGACCCCAAATATAAAAGTAAGGCACTTGGAGGCCAGGTTTTCAGCCTGACCTACCCTTACCCAATCCCTGAGGTGCCGGCCACTGTCCTCCCCTCCTCTACCGGGATCACATTCGGTGCTTCTGTAGAGATTTCCCTAGTGTCCCTTGGGGCCCGGGACCAATAAGCAGAAGTACTGGTAACAATCCCACAGAACACCCGGAGGTTTTTGAGAAGTGTCCTCTTGAATGGCCAGCTTTTTACTGACTTGAGGGTGTTAGGGAGAATTATCAATATGTGCTCACTTCCCTTACCTTTTGAGACCCCTAGCAATTTTGCTGGATTTCTGGAATTTGATTTTTTTTACCTGGAAAGAGTGTGAGCCTTTTTTCCCACTCTTTCGTGTATTTTGATGTGTGTTTTACTTTTATGTTCTTTGGTTATTGTGTTTTAAACACACTCCATGGCATTCAGTGCAGTGGCACAGGGGTGTCTTTCAGGATCACTAAGGTTTAAATACCTTCTCTGGGACTGACTTCTGTCTCCCACAGCATGTAAAGTTAAATTGACTTTACTAGTCTCTTTAAATGTACTGCCCCGGCACACACTATCCTCCTATAGAGTGCTGGAGGGGTTGCCTAGCTTCCCCTCAGTCAAAACACTCATGTAACAGTAAAATGTTACAGTTTCCTACTTTAAATGTCTGCTGACAGTGGTTTGGATCAAACTACCATGATTCTTCCCGACCGCTAACAATGGTAGCTAAAAATCGGGTCAGCCATGTTTTTCAATATGGCGCACAAGATCTATCTGTAAAAACAGACTACAGTCATCTTTTTTTGGCATTTCTTTTAGGAAAGGTCCTTCTTGTGTTTGTCTCTGCGCGCCAAACCAGGTTTGGTCCCTTTGTTTGTTTGCCTTTGGTGGGCTTAAGTGCTGAAGCCCTCCTCTGGCGCCAGGGTGTCTGGGGTGGACAGGATTTGAGAGAGGTGCCCAAAACTCCCTGTGCTTAGTCTCGTAGGAGACCTGAATGCACTCTGGTATGATTGGCCAGCTGGCTGTCTGGCAAGGACAGCCAGCCTGCTGTGTGAGTGACAGCCAGGCTGGAATGAATGGGGGAAAACTGTTTAAAAGCAGGTCTCTGGGACTTGGAAAGCAGAGTCGACCACTGGAATGAAACAACCGAAGAGGAGAGGAAGGAAGAGGACTGCTGCAACTCCTGGACGTCTGGTGAAGCCCTGCTGTAGGTCCGAATTGCCTGAAACTCTGACTACAGAGAAGCCCTTCAAGGTTAACTTCTCCCCTTGAGTTGGTTGGGAACAACCAACTTGCAAGCCACCTGGACACCGTCCCCATCTGGTCGAATTTTCATCAGAGTGCTGTTGAAAACCGGATAGCCAGAGGGAAGGAAACCAGCTTGTGGGCCTTAAGGCACTCACATCTTAACCCAACGCCTTGCTACAGCTTTTGGCCTCTTCCCTGGGCAGTGCAGGAACCTCCCGACATCCTCCTTCTTGTCCCCACCACTGGAGCTCAGGAACAGCGAGATCTACTCGAACTGCCAGGAACAACTGCCTCAGCTACAGCTTTCTTCATTGACAAGGTTCTGTGAAAACGCGGTCCAGAAATATTTTCAGACATCTAGAAAGTGTGTGAAACTTTCCTCAACTATGAAGGCTTATCCTTCCCTAAACATTCGTCAAACTTTTTGCCTAGCCAAATCCTTTAAGAATATGTGGCAAAGACTTAACCGTTATATACCAGAACTGTGCTATCCTATACAAAATACTCTGAACCATTGACTTTGGCCCAGGCGTATTGAGAAGAATTGTTGGTTGTATTTAACTGAAACCCTTTGCCCTGCCTATGAATGTATTTGGGCTGTCTATTCTTATAACCTTGTCTTTTCCCTCCTTTATTAATTATCCATAGTGCCATTTTGCCCCCACTTCAAACATGTTCATTTACTTACCGGTTGGATTTTTGTGGTTTATTAGTGTGTGATATTGAGCTGCTTATGCTAGTGTAATGTTTTCTAACTGACTGAGTAAATAAATGTATATTATTTTACCAAGAAACCTTGAGTAAATGTATATTTGAATCACTGTATTAGTTGGTCCATTGTGTAACTTGTTCTACTGCTCACTCAACTCTTGAGATAAGTCTGGCTGCTCAGCCACTGCTACCAAATAACTGTGTAGTACAGGGTTGTACCAAAGGTGAAATTGTACTGACACTTGTAGTCTTAAATGACTGTAGTGTTTCCCAAGGGTACTGCAGGTGATTCTGCCTTACAGAGGGACACTGGGGCAAGCATGACAGTGATGGACAGGACCCTGCTCCAGACAGAGGACTATGTAGGTGCTTCCTCTGAGAACCACCAGGTTAGCTGGTGGGCCTCCCAAATTATCGCCTGTAGCCTTAATCAACATCACTTAGCAACAGCAATTATTGCTCTCCATGCCAACCCAGTGGCATCCACTCTGTGTACTGCAATACAATCCTCACTTGCCAACTTTGCCTCTATTTCTATGGACACTTCTGGCTCATTTAATGGTGTTTCTGGCCTGTACAGGTTTTCATTTGGAACGCGCCACACCTTTCCTGCGATGCCTGGCATCCATGCAATGGCAATATCAGTCCCATATTGAAACAACTCTGGGCCCACTGGCACCCCCCTCTGTACCGTACGTCCAAAATATGCTTGAACGATATGCTTTACATTTAACATGTGTATGGCTGGTGTTGAGCACACTATGCCTTTGTCCATGAATTAAATGGTCATGTTTAGCCTGCTCATGATGTCTCATCCCAATATGTTTACAGGTGTCTGTGGAGAGTAAAGTTGATAAGTCGTGATAAGTCGTGATCTCCTATACATAGTGAGATAATATCAGTAATAGGAACCACTTCTCGAGCCCCGGAAAATCTGTGAGTTGTCATGGCATCGCCTAACAATGTAAATGTTCCTTCCCTAATGCATGACCTAGTCACCCCAGTGTCAACAAGAAAGGAAAACGTTTTGTCAACTATCGCTACCCCTATATGAGTTTCCTCCGCAGGGTTATATATGATCGACAGGATGGGACGGTCCAATTGTGAGTACACAGACAATCCATTTCCTGTAAAGGGGTTGTTCCCTACCATGGTAACTCCCCCTAGTCGTCGAATGGGTACTATCAGTACTATGTCCACGTGTGCCGGTGCGTTATCATTCTGTATCTGTGCTAGTTGCTGTGTGACACCTCTAAACTGTGGTGCTTGTAAACACTGTATTATTGGTGCAGACATATGTGGTACCTCCGTCTGTGCTTGTGGTACTTGTGCTTGTGTGTGTGTTTGTGCTTGTGGCATCTGTCGACATGCACCCTGCATCTGTCCTTTTAGCTGTTGATCCTGTTCATAATAATCTTCTTGGCCTCATTGATATGGCTGTAGGCCCTGCTCTCTCCAATTCTGCTGTGTACCTCTAAACCGACATACCCTTGCGATGTGGCCTAGTTGCCCGCAGATCCAGCACTGTGGTGGCTCCCTCCCTTGCCCTAGAAAACCCCTCGAAAAAGTCCACTGGGTTCTGCTGCATCTGTTGTCCATAAACCCCCCGAAACCCTCCTGGAAACCGCCATTGACTTTGATGTATCTGTGGCCCAAAGCCATGCCCCTTTTGTAATCCTCCCCTTCCTTGAAATCCCTTCTGTGGGCTGCCCTGCCCCATGTACCCTCCACCATGGGCAGTGTGAATGGTTTTGGCTTGTAAGTGATTTCTATCCGGCACACACCCCAAGTCAACGCCTAGCGTGTAATGCACAGCTGAAATCCTCATTTATTTTTATCTAACAGTTCTTTATTCTGAACGTTATACCACTCATATCACGCCCCTCTCCTGGAACCCCTGCGGTCACACTGAACCAGGAATCAGGCTGGTTTGCAAAGTTAAAATATTTATTTATGTATTTGCAATTTAATCACACTGTTTTAATGGGTACACAATAATCACCAATGGGGTGATGTAACACTGAATAATCTCTTTAATACATTAGGAGTAATAGTGAGCAAAACAATTCAGCACAGAAAGAATGCTTTTGTGTGTGTGTTCAGATCACATAGCACTGTGGTTAAAATTTCCCCCTGCACACCTCTCAACCCCCCAATAGGCAATGTAAAGAGATAGGAGGAGAGAACAGGTTTTCAGGAATGGCAGAATTCAATAATATTTCAATCCCACTTTCCCCAAGCAAACACAAGAGAAAAACGGAATCGACTATCAAGCTGTCAAAATGGCTTTTAAAGTTATCCTTAGAATGGAATGGGCAAAACCACTAAATATGGTCAAAATTGCTTAAATTTCCATACATTCTTATGCGAGCCACCTTGGATAGTTGCACACAAACACAATCAATGATTTAATACCAAGAAACAATTTGAAATCTTAAAATTCAAGTCGTAAGCAATTAAAAGCTATTTTACACGTGTATGAATTTCCCTAAGTGAAAATTTGCGGTAAACTTTTCACTGTGCGATAATCGCGATAACGGGAGAACCATATGGATTTGTTATGTGATTTACAGCTGTGGGTGTTAGCTACAAGCAGAAGTTGAAATATTGTTTCTAGTACAAAAACTGAGGGAGTTATGGACATTTTAGTGGAGATCGTTTTTCGAGACAGGCGGAATAATGTAAAACAGGAATGCACTTTTAAAATGACAAATGGATTTCTTACACTAGAGGATGACTATGAACAAAATAGAATACCGCACAGGAACACAGGCACTTGATCAGAATGACTGCCTGCTAAGGACTCACCTTCTTCAGATGAGAAAAGATCAGCGCAAAGATAGTTTTAGGAATACTAGTATAGAGGAAGATAGGAGGGATTGGATAGAGGGTTCAGACAATTCAAACTACTCCTAACAACACAGGTTCTGACTACCAGATAGGATGGTTTTAAGATAGGGATTAACTAAACAAGTTGCATATGCTAGTGACTCAGTTCTTTCTATGATACTCACTAGATATGTTTTTAAACGGAACCGTCACGATTCTGGTCCATCAAGATTCTGGTCAGGGAAGTGGATCTGATTCTAGGACAGACAGCTGGGCACATCGGATTGGATCTGCAATCAGCAAGGTGCTCTGGTCACAGCATGGCATAGGACTGGACTGGATCTGCAATGCACTCTGGTCACAGCACGGCACAGGACTGGATTGGATCTGCCCTTTTTGGTTCTGATGATAATTCTTTTGGCAGGCAAGCAGCACAGCGCAGCCCGGCTGTATTTTGATGCTTCCCCTTAGGTTTGTGGGGTTCTGGTTCTGGAATTTGAGGCGTAGCTGAAAATGGTTCAGCTATGCAATGAGTTTCTGCTTTGCCAAGTTTCTGGAGTCTGGAGCAAGGAAGATGTAGAGTTCAGCAGCAGGGTGCTCCGCCAGCATCAGATAGTGAGTGAATCTGTCTGTTTTTTGAGTGGTGAGATCTCTCTATTTATGCTATGATAAAGGGGTGAGTGGGCTGGTTTATCCTAAACTCGCCCCTTTGACAGGTGATTGGGTCAGAGTCTCCCCTCTGCCTTGATAGGAGGAGAGAAACAGTGTGTCACCTTTATGGTGGGATTTTATGAGGCTGAGAATCCACCCCTAGCACCTTGAACACAAAATCTACTTTTGGCACCATACATATTTCCACAGGTGCAACCTCTATAAGAATCACATATACAGATTACATATTTTATATATCAGCTATCCCTCAAAATGCCGTAGCTGTGGGATCTTGTCTCAGCTTTTCCCAGAATTGTGCCCTTTTCATCAGCAACACAATGTCCAATTTATAAGCAAATTTCGACAAGTGTGGGCGTTTCAAATGGTCATAAGTGTATAAAGTTTCATACTTCTAGCAGAAATACATTTTGTGTAAAATCACATTTCTTGCCCTTTCTCTCCAGAACATGTCACATGATTTTTCCACCCCTTGAAACATGCAGCCAACATTTAGATTCACAAATCAGTTATTTTCCAATTTTTCACAATTTTAAACAGTAAGTTATCTGTCTTTTTAAGATGTGTTCTTTGTCCTTGTTAAGCAACAAATGGTTGTTTTAGCTCCACCCCAAGGTCTCTCCCTGGATGCCCAGGAGCCATCCCCCATGTTTGCTCTTGGCAGAGGCCATTTACGACTGTCCTCACACCTCGTATTTCCGTAGCAGCAGCTGTTCATTGTTCCCTTTTGCCTCTGTAGACCAGGTTCTTTCCAAACCCTATAATTATCGCTTTGGTGTGATTTCCTGCTGCAAGGAAAGGCCATTCTTCTGTGGAGAAACCTGATATTCCAGTTTGGTAGATTTTACCCAGGCTTGATTTAACTTTTAATTCTGTTGCATGTTTCCTTAGCCTAAAATAAACTTGTGATTTCAAATAGCAGCTAGAATTCTGATTCAAGATTTTAAACCATGGGATCAAAACAATTAGAACATAGGTTACCATCAGTACAGGCCTCTTAGATTGCAAATATTTGATTTCAGTTTATACATGTTTAAAGTTTAATCAGGCAGGCTCCTGACAGCTGTCATCCCTGCAGTCCTCTGCTGGACAGAGAGCCTCATTACACGGATGGCGGTAAGGACTTACCGGTACCGGTAAAATACCGGTACCGGTAAATCCTTACCGCCTTACTACGAGGTCCCTTTGCGGGTTGGGGGATTTAACGCCTGCTTTTTGCAGGCGTTAAAAACCAACCCGCAAAGGGACCCAGGGAGGTAATTACGGTACCGCAATTTGCGATACCGTAATTAGCACCTTCCCCATTCCTATTATGCCCTATGGGGCAAAAATGGGAATGGGGAAGGGCAATGGTGGAAGGGGGAATTACCGCCCCGGCAACCTTGGAATGGGGCGGTAATTCCCCTTTCCGCCAAGGCGGTGCCGGTATTTTACCGGCATGAACTATGGCGCTAATAGCGCTATGGTTCTCCGCCATCCGTGTAATGAGGCCCAGAGACTTTTTTACATCCACAGACAGGCCAATTTTGCTGTGGAAATTCCTTTATGCTTTCAGCTTTTCAGGACCTTGCAAGTTCACAAAGATTTCTTAGACTAAGTGAATTGTAGCATTAAGCAAGAATTGTGGATGTTTGAGGGTGTTCTGTACCGGCTTTCTTCAGTTTCAGCAACAAAGAAAAAAGGGAATTAAAGCAAGATTTTGAGGTTTCATTAGCAAAACACTGCCTTTTCCTTCTGTACTCCATTTTCACATGTTGTGGAGCCCAGTGACATATGTGAGGAGTGAGATCTCTGTGCACCACTGACAACATGTGTTGCAGATTGGGCAACCCTCTTTTTGTGTGTTGAAAAGTGTGATTTGGGGTTTTGGCGTGCACAAGGATTTTGCGGCCATTTTGATGTGTCTGCCACCATCATTACACAGTGAAGCCGCATAGCAGGGCAAAAGTGGTTTAAAACATCCCACAGAGCCCCCCTCCTGACTTGAGTTTTACCGCCCATCAAGGGGCAGTCGGGAGATTTGGATGTTCTTTCTTTCTTTCGGTCCAGGTGGAGAAAGTCATCTGCTTCTCCCATCAATGCTGGATTGACATGCTCTCCTCGCCGGTTCTGGATGGGAGTATGGAGCGATACTCCGGGCTCCTTGGGTCTTTCCTCCCGGTCCCCGAGTGGTCCTCCTTGGTAATTAGAAATTCTTGGTTCCAATGCTATGAGACAGAACAGAGCATGGTTATGGAAATTTCCCCACTACTACTCATGCAGTGGGGCAGATGCATACATTGAATACAATTTACAATATTACTAAGGGTTTTAACAGGTGGATTCTTCAAGGTATCCGTAATGTCCCCCTCTGGGTTTGCGGTTGACTCCTCTATTTGCCACAAAGTATGCCTGGAATGGCAACTCTTCAGTTGGTTTATGTGGACCCACTTGTCTTCCCCCTCTGCCAAACTGCCCTTGGGGATGCGTATTTTGTAAGTGGGTCCTGGGATGGTCACCTCTCCTCCATTTCTGAAATTCCATTAATCACTAGGTTCCAAATTAATATCAAGTTGGTTGAGGAGGTCCCGGCTCATATAAAAGGCAGAAGGAACACCTTGCACAACCCAACAAGTATCTATTATGCTTTTGTTATTCCTAGAAATTTTAATCATGCAACTGCTAAGCAGAGGATGTTTGGAGTGGGGTGATTAAAGATTCCGTACCCATTGCTGCACTGACTCTATAGCGGGTAGGGTCTGGTCTTTTGGGAGTTTGTTGAATAGTGCTTCGCTAATGAATCTTTCTTCGTTATTCAAGTCAACTCGGGCGAGGACAGACTCCTTCCCGTCATTTAACTGAATCGGGAGGAAGCGCTGTTCACCCTTTTTCAGAATGCCAGCTAAGTTCTGTGCTGGTTTGATGTTGATTTTGGCTATGAACTTGGGAATTTCAGATGGTACATTAGTGTCAAATTTCAATGTATCTCGCTCCAGGGTGGAATGCCACTTGAGACTGAAAGGGAGGCTAATTTGCAGAAATGGAGAAGAGTTCACCTCACCGTTGGGTGGTCCCATAGCTATGACAGTCACGTGAGGTGTATCATTATTCTGAAAGTAGAACCTAACTAGGTCCGGTTTTTTCTCAACAATGTGGCATGTGCCATTTAGACTCACATGGTTAACGCTTTGTTTTAATTTAATTGGCCTGTGAGGCTGGGTCCAGGGGACCTTGTTAACACAATCTGTGAGGGGAGACAGCCTGCGGAGGATGTAATTCCCTTATAGACATGGTGTGCCCTCTGGAGTCACAACTATGACCGGGTGCTTCACTTTGTGTCACCCAATTTTAATTTCCAGCTCTGCAGACCCTTCAACAGGAATTTCCTTCCCGTCAAAGTTCTGGAGCTGTCCAGGGAGAGGGGTAAGAGGAGTTTGGTATTTTACCCCCCTTCCCAAATTTAGCTGCTCAAAGACCCTTTTGGACAGCAAGGTGGCTTGGGATCCAGTGTCCACCAGTGCTGGAATCGCACATTGCCCTTGCACCTGGATGGCGGCGTAGAATCTACCTTCCTTCTCCTTCAAGGGGCAAAGGGAATGGGTGCTCTGGGCAAGCCTGATGGTCAATTTGCTTATTTCTGACTCTGACACCGGGGTGGTTGGGTCAAGAGACGATGTCGTAGTTGCAGAATCTGGCAAAGAACTTTGACACACTGCTATTTGGGGAGTCTCGGACCCCCGTTGTTCTGTTACTGGGCTGCCCCCCCTTTCTGGAGGCAGTCAATGGAAGTGGTTGGAGAGGTTTGGGGTTCCTCTTGGGCTGGTTCTGGGTTGCCCCCCCCTTCTAGGAGGCGGTCCCCAGAATGGAGTGGGATAATTTGGATATCTGAGCACCCAGTATCATACTCAGTGATTTGAGGAGTCTCAGGCTCCTCCCTTTCTGATTCAGGGCTGTCCCTCCCTTGTTGGAGACAGTCCTTAGAAGGGTTTTGGGGAGTTAGCGACTCTTCTTCCTCTGGTTCTAAGCTGCCCCCCTTTTTGGAGGCAGTCCCCAGAATAGGTTTGGGCATGATCCTGTGTGGGATCTTGGGGATCTGGATCTATAAACAAAACATGATGTTGAATAAGGGGGGAGATTTGGGCTCCCCTGGTGCTGATTCTGGCTGCCCCCCCTTTTTGGAGGCAGTCCCCAGAATGAGTTTGAGCAAGGGGATTATTGTGCTGGTCACTCTGGGGTTTGATGATGGGCGGTTTTAACTCAGTCCCCTCATCTACCAAGTCTGGATTTGGATCATTTGGGACCCATTTTTCTTTGGGAGGAGTTCCCCCATCCCTGAAGAAGAATATCCTTTTTCCAGACTCCTCTGAGGTCCCCTCTACTTCAAACTGGAAGATTTGCACCTCCTCCACAAAATGGGCCTTTTTAGGCTCTTTATTTCTCCTACCCACACTCTGCTCCTTGGGTTGCAGACTTTCGGGGGCAGGAGATTTTGGTTCCGGTTCCTGGGTTTCCAGGGGCTTTTCACAAGTGGGGATGGAAGCTTCCTCTAAGGCTTTAAACCCCCCTTCCCCTTGTGCCTCCTCCCTGGGAACCGGTGGGTTTTCGGGGTTCTTCCCCCGTCATTGTTCTGGAGCACCAGATCCTGGATTTGAGGAATTCTGAGCCGCCATGCTCCTCTGAGGGTTCTGTTGAGCCCTCAGCATGCAACCCAGATCCTGTGCCATGTTCTGGATCTGACGCTCTAGTTGGGACAGCCGCAATGGCTGGTACAGGGTCCTCGGGTCTACCCTGGGTTGATCCCGGGAAGGGTAACTATCCCTCCTCGCTTAATATCCCTGGTTAGGAAAGTTTGGGTACCCCTCCACCCTTGGCCTTGCCTCTCCTGGATTAGGCTGTCTAGGCTCAGGAAAGTGGGGAAAGAAGGATGGGTTGTTTTGGGTGTTCAAGTTTGGCGGGTACCGGGGAAAGAAATTTGGACCAGCATTTGGGGATTACTGCCCTCCTGTGGAAAGTGAGGAGGGAAGTTTCCTGGGTTTCCGGCTGTCTGGTTGGATCCCCCCCTTGGGCTGGGGGAGTCCACACATAGCCCAGGATGGGTCTATTTCCCTTCTAGCGTGGGCTGATGTAGTCAGGGGAGTTAGGGGTCCCATTTGTAGGGTTACCTCTCTGGCTCCCCGTTTGGGATTGTCCCGAGGGTCTTCTGGGTTTGGGGTTGGTCAGATTCTGCACGGCAAGGATTTAGGCCCCCCCCATCTCCAGATCTAAAATGGGGGCAACCTTCACCTCCGCCACCTTAGCAGCAGCAGGGGTGTTTGTTGGTTTGGGGCTTTTACTAAGATGTTTACTTTCCAACGGCTTCTGTACTTCATAGATGCGTGATGCTTGTTCAATGTCCCAGTCTAGTGATCTTTTCTCATGAAAGTCCCTCACTAGCTGGGTCATAATGTACTTAGGGAGAGCATGAAAGAAGGTGTTCACAAATTCCTTACTGTCAGTGCACACCCTTCTAGTGGTCTGCGCATTTCAATTCCTGAACAAATTCTTGCGGGGCCTGGTCTTCCCCACATTGTAATTTGTAGGCTGCCTTGCGAGCCTCTTGAGGGTTCCCATGGATGGAAAAATGTTTCAGGATGGCCGCCCTATAGGTGGACCATTTGGAATGGTTCTGATCCTCCAGCCACGCAAAGAAGCTGGAGTACTCAGGGGAAAACGTCCACTTTACATACTGAATACAGCTTTAGCTGTCCTTCAGATGGAAAGTCTCCATCATCTGCTCAAATAATTCAAGGTGCTCCCAAATCGAATATTTGGCATTTTTGTGGTAGGGCGTGATGACGCTCCTAATAGCTTTTATTTGCTTCAGGGGATCCTTGAGTAAAGCCCTCTTGACTTTGTTGGCCTTTTTAGTTCTTGTCACCCTGGTCCACTTATCCTCTGACTCAGAGGCACTGCTACCAGAGGTGGCTGTCTGGTCTTCTAGACTCTCCCAGATTCGGAGAGCTTGGGAATGGCTAGCAGAATGTGGGGGCATAGTCTCTTGGAACCTTTGGCACTCAAAAGAGTCTTCTGACTCTTCCTTGCTCACAGGATTGGTTGAGTAGCCCCACCACTGTCCTAGCTGGGAAGAGGTTTTTAGTATGCTCTTAGTGGGCCTAGTCTCATGGAATTCCCCACCAAACTTTACCGACTGATCTCTTGGTAGGTTATATTTCTGAGGATCCATTTCTCTGATTCTACCCTCACTGGAGTCTCCCTGATCAGAGAAGATGGCCCTAGCACTTGGGAACCTGTACATAGATGCCCGCCCATCCATTTCTGGGAGGCGCTGACCTATTAGCCCCATATTTCCCATTGGGTTGAAGTTTACCA
Source organism: Ambystoma mexicanum (assembly GCF_040938575.1). NCBI lineage: Eukaryota > Metazoa > Chordata > Amphibia > Caudata > Ambystomatidae > Ambystoma > Ambystoma mexicanum. Next base: position 499,756,736 of record NC_090927.1, on the reverse strand, counting down.
TCCCTGTGGCCCTTGGTTCATGTGAGCCAGTGGACATGGGGGTGGCAGAGTCCATGGAATTGAAGGGATTAAAGTCTCTGGCAAGAACAGAGTTCCTGAGGTTATGCTCAGGGGTATCCCTCTCCCATCTGACCTCGTCTCTCTCAGCCCCTACTCCCTGATGGCATGCACGAATCTTACATTTTTGTTCTTTTATTAAGGCCTTACTGGTCTCTATTAGTTGTTCCTGCATTGCTATCTGTTTATGGAGATGTCATTTTTTTCACAGAGTGCCTCATTGTCTCTCTGTACTTCCTGCCTGCTTTGGCGAGTATTGGGCCAACTTTTGCTGCAGGAGACTCACCTCTTGAGTCTGATCCTGATTGGCCTGATTATTCTTTGCCAGAGCATCTTCCACCCTCGTGGTGTGCTCTTCCAGCTTTTCATAGTCCATTTTATGTTCACCCAGTCCCTGGAGTGCCAGGTGATTTTCTTCCACCTTGGTTTTTAAGTGGCTGACTTCCTGGCCTAAGGCGTCCCTTTCCTGAATTAGAGTACCCCTATGTGCAGCCAGGTCGTCCCTTTGTTTTCTAAAGGCACATAATTTCTGGCACTCCTCATCAAAATCTGTTTGAGTGTGGAGATCCTTCACTATTAATTCATTATTTTCCTCCTTCATTTCATCAATCTGCTTTTCTAGGGCAACTATCTGCCCTGCGCAGACTCTATTATAGCTTAATAGCTACTCTAGATTTTGTTCGCTCTGTTGCAGAGAATCCAACCTTTCTTGCACTCTTTTTGCAGTGTCAGTAATTTGGTATCCTGCTCTACCTTCTCTTGCTGCAGGAGATCTAGATCTTACTTTACTTTTGTCAGGTACTGTCTGGTTTCTCTCTCTAAATCCTGGATCTTTCGTACCCTTTGCTCCGCAGAGTCCAAGTCAGTTTGGGTTTTATCTAGGGATTGTACTTGCCTCTTTTCCAGAGCTAGGTTTGCGGGAAATACTTTTCCTGTATTACTCCAATGTGGAGGTATAGATAAGCCGCTAATTTGCTAATTTGCTCTTCTTTTACTCTTGGGGCCATATACAGTTCACTAAGTGCCTGGTGTAATGGACCCTGGTCCAGCCATATATCTAATTCGATGGCACTGATTTGTTGTTTGATTTTCTGCAGCCAGACATTCTCATCCTGCTCTACCCATTCAGCCCTGACAAACAATTTGTGCAGTAGGTGTTCTTTCGCCATATTTATTTCCACTGGGGTCGCCATTCCGGAAATATTAATTTCCTTCTGACTTATCTCAGGGTTATTTTACTTTTGCACAACAGGCCCGACTCCTTTGAGTATTTGTATTGAAGGGTGCTTTTACAGTGTAGCACAGTGTGGTAGCCCAACAAGGTGTATGTTCCCCATCAGTTAGCACGCTGTGTTAGACTATCACAAGTGGAATGTCTAATTCAGGATCTCGTGATGAGCCCCCAAGCTGTAAGTGATTTCAATCCGGCACACACCCAAGTCAAAGCCTAGCGTGTAATGCACAACTGAAATCCTTATTTATATTTGTGTAAAAGTTCTTTATTCTGAACGATATACCACTCACATCACGCCCCTCTCCTGGAACCCCCCCGGTCACACTGAACCAGGAATCAGGCTGGTTTGCAAAGTTAAAATATTTATTTATGTATTTACAATTTAATCACACTATGTGTTAATGGGTACACAATAATGACCAATGGGGTGATGTAACACTGAATAATCTCTTTACTACAATTCAGCACAGAAATTATGCTTTTGTGTGTGTGTTCAGATCAGATAGCACTGTGGTTAAAGGTTCCCCCTGCACACCCCTCAACCCCCCAATAGGCAATATAAAAAGATAGGAGGAGAGAACAGGTTTCAGGAATGGCAAAATTCAATAATGTATCAATTCCACTTTCCCCCAGCAAACACAAGAGAAAAACAGAATTGACTATCAAGCTGTCAGAATGGCGTTTAAAGTTATCCTTAGAATGGACTGGGCAAAAACACTAATTGGGTAATTGGGTAATTCATAGAATTTAGCGCACAAGTGGCGCACACGGCTGGCGCAAAGTGTGCACGTGCGAATATCTGTGCCAGCCGCGTGCGCTAAAATCCATTTCCGTGCACAGCGTATTAATGGATTTTAGCTACCAAAACCAGCAGTGGTGCACAGTGGCGCAGCGACCCTGCAGCAGTGACAGTTACGCCCCCAAGAACGCCCCTTGCGCAGGAAAAAGCCATCAAAATCCCCAATCCAGCGCAAAGGGCTGTGCTAACCCTGTACCAGTATACATGGCCGCCACACAGCACACGGCAAGCGGGGAACGTGTATTACTCGCGTTCGCGGGACGTTTCACACACGATTGGCCCTGTGCGAGAGGGGTACGTGTATAACTGGAGTTTGTGTGAAGTCTCACACGCGATCTGAGCAGGGTACGTGTATTCCGGGGGGTGCGCGGGAAGTTTTGCACGTGATAGGCCCTGTGCGAGTGGGGTAAGTGTATTACTGGGGTGCGTGGGAAGTTTCACACACGATTGGCCCTGTGCGAGCTGGGTACGTGTATAACTGGGGTTCGTGTGAAGTCTCACACGCGATTTGAGCAGGGTGTGTGTATTTCGGGGGGTGCACGGGAAGTTTCACACGCGATTGGCCCTGTGCGAGCGGGGTACGTGTATAACTGGGGTTTGCGTGAAGTCTCACACGCAATTTGAGCAGAGTACGTGTATTTCGGGGGTGCGCGGGGAGTCCTACACATGAATTGGCAGTGAGGGTCCTCCCAGGTGTTCCCTCTACACCCTCCACGGCCCCTGTAGGCAGCCCACACCACAGGGGACTACCCTGCACCCCTGGTCATGTCCCGCAGGCAGCCCATCCACCATGGGCATGCCCCCCAGCCAAGCCACATGTCAGCTTGCACTACTGCTCACCAACTCATGTCCCCCAGCACCCCCACACCCCAGCAGTGCGGGGCTCCCGCCAGCAGGCCCTCATTCATGTCCCCCAGCACCTCCATCCCCCAGCAGTGCGGGGCACCTGCCAGCAGGCCTCCCCTCATGTCCCCCTGCACCCCCAGCAGTGCAGGGCACCTGCCAGTAGGCCCCCACTCATGTCCCCCAGCACCCCCACCCCCCAGCAGTGCGGGGCACCTGCCAGCAGGCCTCCACTCATGTCCCCCTGCACCCCCACCCTCCAGCAGTGCAGGGCACCTGCCAGCAGGCCGCCACTCATGCCCCACTCATGTCCCCCTGCACCCCCACCCCCCAGCAGTGCAGGGCACCTGCCAGCAGGCCCCCACTCATGTCCCACTCATGTCCCCCTGCACCCCCACCTCCCAGCAGTGCAGGGCACCTGCAAGCAGGCGCCACTCATGTCCCCCACCACCCCCACACCCCAGCAGTGGGGGCACCTGCCAGCAGGCCCCCACTCATGTCCCCCAGCACCCCCACCCCCCAGCAGTGCGGGGCACCTGCCAGCAGGCCCCCACTCATGTCCCACTCATGTACCCCTGCACTCCCACCCCCCAGCAGTGCAGGGCACCTGCCAGCAGGCCCCCACTCATGTCCCACTCATGTACCCCTGCACTCCCACCCCCCAGCAGTGCAGGGCACCTGCCAGCAGGCCCCCACTCATGTCCCACTCATGTCCCCCTGCCCCCACATCATGACGATCCCAGCCCAAAGACCCAACCGAGTATTGCATACACCCACAAAGAAAAGCCAATTACATGATACAACCCCAAAGGCAAGTATGTAAATTAACACATGTCCGTCACACACACACAATGGATGCAAGTGAATGTGAAAACCCATATCATGACATGCATGAAACCAATGAAATAATAGCACACATCGAAGTATGAAGAAAAAAATGTATTAAACACAACATGAATGTAATTGCAAGAAAACACACAACAATGGGAATAATTAAAGAAATGCTGCATGTCCGTAAAAGAACAAAAACAAGAAATCATAATCCAAAGAAATCCAAAAGAAATGGTGTCCAAAGTCACAGTCCAACAAAGCAAATCCAAGGGAAAAAAGAAAGTGAAATCCATTGCTCCATGGTGAAAATTAAAAAAATGAGAATAATCCAATGGTGAACTATGTACAAATGAACAATCCAGGGTCTATGAGCCCAACTGATGAAATGAAACCTACCAAAAATACTACCTAATAAAAAAACTAGATACAAAAACGTGGTGCATTGTCCAAGCACAACCAAAATAAAAAAAAAGCAAAGGAAACCTAACACTATCTAACTATAAACAATGGCAAGTCCTGCGGCTCACTCTGTGGTGTCCCGGGCCAGGGCATCACCGAACTCCATGTTGATGTCCCGGTGGCGGGCCTCTGCCCTGGCCCCGAGGTCTCGCAGGGAGGCACTCATGGTCTGTTCCAACTCCCTGCGAGTCGCCTCGAGGCACTCTGCCCGCCTCAACTCCCGACGCATGGAGAACTCTGCCCTGACCATGGTGAGCCGCGCATCTTCCGCCCGCCGCTGCTCCGCACCTATACGCTGGCCCAACCGCAGCCACACGGAAGACACATCCATTCCAGGGTCCTCCTGCCCTCTGGCCGATGCCTGCCCCCCTGATGTCGATGGCCCGAGCCAACATTGCTCCCACCTAGAGCCTGCTCCTGCTGCTGTCCATGTGCCCTGTCCGATGATGCCTGCACATCCTCCATAAGCTGGTCTCCATTTGCGGTGTCCAGCCCTGCTGGACTGCCGACTCCCGACTGTGGCAGGGATGGGATCTCCACCAAGCTGGCTGTGTTGGTCAGGCCAGGTCCACAAGGGGCCCTGATGCAATCTGGGCCGGAAGACGGCAGGGAGAACGACTGGCGCATAGTCTGCACAGAGGAGGAGAGGTCCGCCAGAGTGCGTGTCACATGTAGGAACCCACCAACCAGGGCCCCTCCCAAAAGTGCCATGTTGCGACGCTGCTCTTCGTGCTGGCATGCGTTCTCTGCCCAGGAAGAACGCACGTCATCACAAATGTCACGCGTGCGCAACGCGACACCAATCAGGACGGAGCCCATACGTTCATGGGACCCCTCGTCTGGAGGTAGTGGAGAGGCAGATGACATGGCACTCTCCCCTAACTGCGGACGGGCCTGGGACAGGGCCTCCCTGCTGGTGCATGATGGTGCAGTCACAGGGTCAAGGACCGGGACATTCACAGGCCCCTCCGCAGTGACCTGTGCTGCCTCCTGACCCTGGCCCTGGACTGCACCACTTGCACCAGTACTACCCCCACCATGCCCCATGTGCGGCTCAGTAGCGGGCTCCTCCTCCTCTGTGGAGACCACCAACCTGGATGTCTCCGTACCGTCTTCCGCCATTGCAAGCCCCTGTGGGGGCTCACCCCAGCCCTTTCGCCACAGCTGTAGTGGCAGACGCGGCACCAACCCCGTCGCTCCCGGAGGATGGCAAGTCCTGGGAGGGTGGCTGGGCCTTGCGTCGCCGCCCAGTGGAAGAATCCCTGCCGCTTGGCTCCACAGCGCCATCTCCGCCCTCTTCTTTACTTGATGCTGCGTAGAGGGAGACATAGAACACAAGCATCAGGGTACAGTACAATATTTCCTTAGACAGGAAGCAATAACACATGAGTGGCAGTGTCTAACGTCACTTCCATCCTGTCCCTCCACAACACATGGGTGAATGCTCGCAACACACATGCATAAACAGGCATGGCGCCTGCAATCAACATCAGCATCCATGTACAGGGGCCTCTATTAATCAAAATGTTACCTTCAAACTCACATGCATCCTGGCTCACACTGATCCCATGCACACACATAACCGAAGGTTCATGCATCATGCCTTGTACACCACAGACACAGTGGATAGACACAGTGCATACAACATGACCGCACTGCATGAGTGAATCTACACATCATCACGGACATGTGTCATGAATCCATTGCGTATCGAAGTCACAGACACACTTCTCAGACACACACACATGTGCACCATACATGTACATGACAGCAGCACCCATCCCTCACACCCTCACCATGTGCAAGAACAGACACTGGCATGCTTTCATGTGTGCATTTGCCATACAGCTCCCCATGTAGCATTGGAACTCATGCACCAACCATGTGGTTCGCACATTACTGGTCTCACATGCATGACCATGATGTCCCTGCACACACATATCCATACATGGCCCATGTCACACATACATGCAAGTATCAGACTACCAGCACACTGCAACATGCCCTGTTTCGCACACCAATGCTTTGCCACTTACCGCTCAACTCCAGGCGGTCTTCCTCTGAAGGATCTGGGCGTGGAGCGCTGGGCATATGTGTTCCAGGACCCTCATCTGGGTGTCACTCATGCTGACCCGACCCCCCTCCGTGAGGCACCGGGCCTTGTGGAGGGTCCTGGACCTGAAGTCCTCCCAGCGCTTCTTGACGTGCTTGATGTCGCGGGTTGCCACCCCCTCCGTGTTGATGGCAACCACTACGTCGTCCCAGATCCTCTCCCGTCCTTCCTTGTTGGCGCGTGATGTTCCGAAGAGGGCATCATAATGCCCCAGGACATGCTCCACCAGGACACCAACTTCCTTCACACTGAAGCTGGTGGCCCTCTGCCTCTCTGGCTGGGGGTCGCCAGTGGTCTCAGATGGTGTTTGCCCCGACAAGGCGACCCCGGAGGCAGGCGTGGGTGGGCAACTGGGTCCTGGGGCTGGGCTGTGGAGAGATGGTATCCCAGTCGGGAGTCTTCTGTTCCAGCAGGGGTGGACACAGCAACTGGAACCCTGGCTGACGTGCAGGCACCAAATAGCAGGGCATGTGGGCAGCAGGCAGTCAGGCAGCAGCAGATGGCATGTGGGAGCGTGCTCGGGGCTCTGGGGGGCAGGAAAATCGCCTTCAGGGCAGGGGCGTGGTCTTCCATGTGTGTACGCGTGGCCAGCTTGATACGGAGTGAATTGGCACGTGAAAAAATTGCATGTCAGTGTGAAATCTGAGGAAAGGCCCTTAGCGCGTAAACGCGTCAGCACACGTACGCGATTTCATTGGACCAAAATCCCTTAGCGCGTAAGCACGTCTGTGACATATCGTGCACGGGCGTTGCCCTGGCAAGGGTTGAAGATCCCACGTGGCTTTCCATTGCTCTGTACGTGCTTTTCGTGGGGTGCGGGTGTGTGTTTTCCAGCTGTTGGGGTTCACACGCTATTACTTCACAGCGGGTGGGTGTTGGCTACGCGTTCTTCTACACACAAGGCAGACGGTGAGTGGTATCCTGCTCGCACAGGGCCAATCGCATGTAAAACTTCCCGCGCACCCCAGTAATACACATACCCCACTCGCACAGGGCCAATCGCGTGTAAAACTTCCTGCGAACCCCAGTAATACACGTACCCCACTCGCACAGGGCCAATCGCGTGTAAAACTTCCCACGCACCCCAGTAATACATGTACCCCACTCGCACAGGGCCAATCGCATGTAAAACTTCCCGCAAACCCCAGTAATACACGTACCCCACTCGCACAGGGCCCTTTCGCATGTAAAACTTCCCACAAACCCCAGTAATACACGTACCCCACTCGCACAGGGCCCTTTCGCATGTAAAACTTCCCGTGCACCCCCGAAATACACACACACACGGGTGTCCGTGTTTGTCGTGTACCCCTTTTTTTTACGGCCATACTGGCCTGCCTTTTGATCGCGTACGTTTTTTTTGGGCTCCTGGCTGCCACACCGTACTACGTGTGTCATTTTTGCACACACGTGGGCTACTGGGGGGCGCTTGTCTCTTTTTCTTCTTTTTATGGGGTACTTGTGTGTTGCATGCACGTCATTTATCCTAGAGGGCCACAGTATGGGACATTCATCATAGCTGTATATACGTGCCACACTTTGTAATGCGCAGGGACGCTACTGCCTGCCTTCGTGTGGCGGACGTGTTTAGGCCTGTGCGTGTCTTTGCCCGTGTGCGGGTTTGCCCTATTTGATTCCATGAATACGTGTGGTTCGCGTGCATGTGGGCGTCCCGTGTACTTCCCAGCAGTACTTCCCCAGTTACGCCTTCTTTTTCACGCGTTGTTCCCCATTTCACATGTTATGCCCTGTGTCCTGCCCCCTTTTTGGTGTGTGCGCGGATGTTGTGCGCTTTCCCTGTGCGTGTCACGCACACCGTTTGAGCTGTTGCAATGACGTGTGCGCCCGTGTGCGCCACACTCGGGTTTGGCGCACATCCCAAGGAAAACATGCACAGGGACTTCCATGAATCACACGCGTGCTCGTGCGCCTGTTTTTTCATGCTTGTGCCTGCTTGCGCCAAGATTTTCGGCGCACGTTTGTTCCATGAATCAGCCCCTAAATATGGTCAAAATTGCTGAAATTACTATAGATTCTTATAGGAGCCACTTTGGATAGTTGCACACAAACACAAGCAATGATTTAATACCAAGAAACAATTTGAAATCTTAAAATTCAAGTCATAAGCAATTAAAAGCTATTTTACACGTTTAAGAATTTCCCTAAGCGAAAATTTGCGGCAAACTGTTCACTGCGTGATAACCGCGATAACGGGAGAACCGTGTGAATTTGGAAGGCGATTTAAAGCTGTGGATGTTAGCTACAAGCAGAAGCTGGAATTTTGTTTCTAGCCCAAAAACTGAGGGAGTTATGGACGTTTTAGTGGAGGTCTTTTTTCGAGACAGGCGCAAGAATGGAAAACAGGAATGCACTTTTAAAATGACAAATGGATTTCTTACACTAGAGGATGACTATGAACAAAATGAATGCCCGACAGGAACACAGCCACTTGATCAGAATGACTGCTAAGGACTCACTTTCTTCAGATGAGAAAAGATCAGCGTAAAGATAGTTTTAGGAATACTAGTATAGATGAAGATAGGAGGGATTGGATAGAGGGTTCAGACAATTCAAACTACTCCTAACAACACAGGTTCTGACTACCTGATACACTGGTTTCAAGATAGGGATTAACTAAGCAAGGTACATATGCTAGTGACACAGTTCTTTCTACAGATACTCACTAGATATGTTTTTAAACGGAACCGTTAGGATTCTGGTCCGTCAAGATTCAGGTCAGGGAAGTGGACCTGGTTCTAGGTCAGACAGCTGGGCACATCGGATTGGATCTGCAATCAGCAATGCGCTCTGGTCACAGCACAGCACAGGACTGGACTGGATCTGCAATGCACTCTGTTCACAGCACAGCAAAGGACTGGATTGGATCTGCCCTTTTTGGTTCTGATGATAATTCTTTTGGCAGGTAAGCAGTACAGCACAGGCTGGCTGTATTTTTATGCTTCCCCTTAGGTTTGTGGGGTTCTGGTTCTGGAATTTGAGTCCTAGCTGAAAATGGTCAAGCTATGTGTTGAATTCAGCGTCTGGCCATAAATGACTGACACTCCAGTGAATTGTTAACTCATTTACTTAAGTTCAGGTACATCAAATACAGTTCTTAGAGTCAGGTAAGTAAAAGGGGACACAGGACACCCACTGGCATCCTCTCTCAGGGCTTACATCCTTGCAACTGAGAAACCTGGAACACACTCATAGATAAACATTCTAAGCTCTGCATTCCATCTCAAGATTCTAGTCACTTGCACCAGATGCATGCAAAGTTAACCACAACACTATGCAATGGGTTTCTGCTTTGCCAAGTTTCTGGAGTCTGGAGCAAGGAAGATGTAGAGTTCAGCAGCAGGGTGCTCCGCCAGCATCAGATAGTGAGTGAATCTGTCTGTCTTTTGAGTGGTGAGCTGTCTCTATTTATGCTATGATAAAGGGGTGTGTGGGCCAGTTTATCCTAAGCTCACCCCTTCGACAGGTGATTGGGTCAGAGTCTCCCCTCTGCCTTGATAGGAGGAGAGAAACAGTGTGTCACCTTTATGGTGGGATTTTATGAGGCTGAGAATCCACCCCTAGCATCTTGAACACAAAATCTACTTTTGGAACCATACATATTTCCACATGTGCAACCTCTATAAGAATCACATATACAGATTACATATTTCAAATAGCAGCTATCCCTCAAAACCCTGTAAATGTGGGATCTTGTCTTGGCTTTTCATAGAATTCTGCCCTTTTCATCAGGAACACAATGTCCAATTTATAAGCAAATCTCTACAAGTGTGCGTGTTTAACATGTGCATAGGTGTATACAGTTTCATACTTCTAGCAGAAATACACTTTGTGTAAAATCACATTACTTGCCCTTTCTCCCCAGAACATGTCACACGATTTTTCCGCCTCTTGAAAGCCAAAATTTAGATTCACAAATCTGTTATTTTCCTATTTTTCACAATTTTAAACAGTAAGTTATCCGTCTTTTTAAGATGTGTTCTTTGTCCTTGTTAAGCAACAAATGGTTGTTTTAGCTCTACCCCTTGGTCTCTCCATGGAAGCCCAGGAGCCATCCCCCATGTTTGCTCTTCGCAGAGGCCATTTACGACTGCCCTCACACCTCGTATTTCCTTATCAGCAGCTGTTCATTGTTCCCTTTTGCCTCTGTAGACCAGGTTCTTTCCAAACCCTATAATTATCGCTTTGGTGTGATTTCCTGCTGGAAGGAAAGGCCATCCTTCTGTGGAGAAACATGATATTCCAGTTTGGTAGCTTTTAGCCAGGCTTGATTTAATTGTTAATTCTGTTGCATTTTTCCTTAGCTTAAAATAAACTTGTGATTTCAAATAGCAGAATTCTGATCCAAGATTTTAAACCATGGGATCAAAACAATTACAACATAGGTTACCATCAGTACAGGCCTCTTAGATTGCAAACGTTTGATTTCAGTTTATACATGTTTAAAGTTTAATCAGGCAGGCTCCTGACAGCTGTCATCCCTGCAGTCCACTGCTGCACAGAGATTTATTTACTTCCACAGACAGGCCACTTTGCTGTGGAAATTTCTTTATGCTTTCCGCTTTTCAGGACCTTGAAAGTCACAATGATTTCTTAGACTAAGTAAATTGTAGCACCCAGCAAGAATTTTGGATGTTTGAGGATGTTCTGTACCGGCATTTTGCAGTTTCATCAACAAAAAAAAAAGGGATTTAAAGCAAGATTTAGGGGTTTCATTAGCAAAACACAGCTTTTTCCTTCTGTACTCCATTTTCACAGGTTGTGGAGCCCAGTGACATATTCCAGGAGTGAGATCCGTGTTCCACCACTGACAACATGCGTTGCAGATTGGGCAACCCTCCTTTTGTGTGTTGCAAAGCGCAATTTTGAGGGGTTTTGGCGTGAACAAGGGTTTTGCGGCCATTTTGATGTGTCTGGCACCATCATAACACAGTGATGCTACAAAGCAGAGCAAAAGTGGGTTAAAACATCCCACAGGCTCTTGATACTGCATCTGCTGCTGTGTCTGTGGGGTGGGGCTGGTTACAACGGCCCTTTCCATTGATTACTTTGATAGCTTTCTCTGCACTAACTTCGCCTCACATGCCTTTGTGTCTTATGCTTTTTGCTCAACCTTCTCCTGCCACAGTCTACAATAATACACTATTGTGAGCTGTATCTCTGGACATCCTTTCGATTCCATCCCCACCAATTTCTTCAAACTCTTTGTACTGGCTCTGATTGCCCCTGCACTAATATATGATAAAATATTGCTAATGTTTTGTACCAAGGCTCACGAGTTTGGAGGCGCCAAAGCTCTTGAATCTCCTGACTGTACTGCACAGGATCTGCGTCTTCCTTCATGACGTAATTGCCCCAATGTCTGACGTATCTGGGTATTGTGTCCTTAATGCTTGCCATACTGCTGCCCTGCAATTTGCAAATGGGACCCCGTCATGTTCTGTGTTCTGTGTCGTCACCCCTGGGACTCCACTCTCTTCCATAGGTCATCAGCTGCATCTCCTAATATGGATACTAACAGTCCTTTTACGTCACCCACTGCTATCCTCTGGCCAGCTGTCAACTTTTCCATCTCATAAATCTATTTTCCCACTCCCACGCTCCCACGCTCCACGCTCAATGATGGTAACCTACATTTTGTATTCTCCTTGTCTGTGTGCTTTCATGGCACGTACTGAAGTCTCACCCCTCCTCTCTCCAATAAAGGATGTGTGTGTATGCTCCATGTTCCTCAGTTGTCTTTCTGGTCAGACTAATTTGTCGAGGCCCTCTCTCATCCTCAATGTCTGTGCATACATCTACTGGTTCCAATATAGGCACTCTCCTGTTGTTGTCATATACTCTAGACACCCGTCCTCTCGAGCAAGCTCTGGCTGTCTCCCCCCTCCTTCATCCTGGGTGATCCTTTAGTCTGTTAACATAGGTGCTGTGTGAGGTGCAAAAGTCATCCATCTGTTGTTTCTGCTCTTCTGCGCCACCTCCATCTTCTCCCTGTGTATGTGTCCTGAACTCCCATGACACCCGCTTGTCTTTCCCCATTCCCATGGACTGTGATCGGTACTGCTCCCCCATCTCATCCCCACTGTATTTTTCCTTGTTTTCAGATCCTGTGTCCATGTTCCTACAACTAATGTATTCATTGTTAATGCAATAAAAGCTAACAAAATGAAGTTTCAATGATAATATTATTTTGGAAATTGTGGCTAGTTGGAAACATCCGGGCTCAGTATTTCGACAAAACAATATTTGCCTGAATGCATGTAAGCTCTTAGACTTGGCCATCGTGACATATTCAGCTCAATTGAAAAAAAATGAAATTTCTGTGTTACTCCATCATACCTTTGATCAGATATTAAAAAGCAAAAACATTCCATGCTTACTATACGGATCTGAATTTCACAACACCCAGATTGACTGGTCTAGGATCGAAGGCAAATTGTTCTGTCTAATTCTATCAAACGGTGTCCCATTGCCTGTAATCAGATACAAATTTGGTCTTAGCTCATTGCAATATCTAACTCTTCTGGGAATATTCTACATCCACTTGCCCATTCTTCATTTACAATGCTCCAAGAATTAATACTCAATCATTCATGCTCTGTCTTAAGTGACTAGCTGAATCTTACAAAGGAACTTTTAACCTAGCTAAATTTGGATGTAAAGGATCGCATCCCCAATCCTTATTTGGCACAAAAGAAAGGTTGTTGGCTGATTGGATTGCATGAGTAATCATACACGTTTCTCTTATTCAATAAAGGACCCAAACCTTTAAATTGCCATGTGAAATATCTAATTCAATTCCCACACCACCAGTGGAAACAATATTTCATGAGATTACAATTCATCCCACTGCTGTCTAATGAAGCTCTCGGTGCAAGATATCAAATTCCTAGAGAGCACAGCTTATGCAGATACTGCCGAAACCACATCAAAGTCATTAGAACCTCTATTCGTCAATTGTCCCATGCTCCAGGTACAGCATCAATATGTCTTTGCACAAATCTTACACACCACTTTTATGCTATCAACTATATCTTATTGGAGCAGAATCATTTCAGGAAACCACACTCCCTTAACTCTTGCTGCATTGCACTTTATTAAATATATTTTAGGATCATGCATCATTGGCAAAATATTGTACACTTTTAATCTACTTGGTCTATTATACTGTTTGTGTTTGATATAAGGAAAGTCTATACAAATGTGTTCCTATTTCTCAATGTTTTATTTGTCAACAGTTTTCATTTGTTCAAAAACTGTCCAACAACATACAAATAAACAATACAAACGTTTTTTGTTTGATCATTTTACTAATCATAATAATATGATAGAATGAACCATATATTCAAATGCCACCTCCTTTTCTTATCTCATCTCTGACTGTCTGTCTGCTATCCAGGTGTGGTGTGACGTCAACGATATCTGCCTTAATGCCAGTAAGACAGAGATTAACTTAATTGGCAGACCTGCACGTTCTTTTCCTGTCACTAACTGGCCAGCCCCCTTTGGCCATCTTTCTGCTCCCACGTGTGAGGCTGAGAACCTCGGGGTCATCTCTGACTCCACACTCTCCTTTTCTCCTCACAACTCTGAGGTATCTAAGAAGTAAAACTACCAATTGCACCTCCTCAGATGTATTCTTTCTTTCCTCTCCTGCCCCCAGAAGCTCACCGTCTCCAGAGCTGTGGTGGTCTCTAGACTGGACTACTGCAACAGCCTATTTCTAAATCTGCTTGCTTCTATTCTCCGACCTCTGCAACTCATCCAGACCAGGACTGCAAGACTTTTTCTCAGCCTCAAGCCCAGGGATCGTATGTCTCCAGCACTAAAATCTCTGCATTGCTCCCAGTGGCTGCAAGGATTAAGTTCAAGACCCTATGCATTGTCCACAAGGCGTTCTGGGGCCAGGGTCCTCAATACCTCCAACTCTCTCTTTGTAATACCTTCCTACTCAAGCTCTTCGCTCCTCCACCTTCAACTCCCTCAGGGTCAGTGGCTTCATCAGGCAACGAGTTGGCGGTAGATCTCTTTCTTTGGGGCCTCCCTCTGGAACAGCCTCCCTGCCTCTCTGAAACTTGAGGAGAACCATCTCCGGTTCCGGAAGCACCTCAAGAAGGTCCTCTCTGCTTCAGCCTTCTCTCTTCCTCTACCCTGCTGACCTCTGTCTGTGCCTGCATTGGGCATCTGGCTACCCAATGATTTTGGGCCCAGGTCCCTTGCCCACTGTGCATCGTACCTGCACTGCCTCTGGCAATCCTTGCACTTGGGTCTGTATCTGCAACCCGACAGTCCCCTCACCTGCACTTATTTGACACACGTTTCTGTGCTTTAGTAATGCACTTGTCACCAGATGGCAGTAATACCTTTTGTTATTTGGATCCTGTGTTGTGCACTTTCCACTCCTCCCCTGCCCCTTGCACGTTCCCCTTCCCTTCTCCCCTGCACTTGCACATTCTCAATGTCACTGGGCCTAGTACAATAATTGTTTTGTCCTCTTTGTATCCCCTCCCTTGCCTTGTCGCTCCTTGAAACACTTGTATATGGACGCGATATAAATAAAATATCATATCATATCTATTCTTGAATTTTTCAGGCTGCAGGCAAAGGCATCAGCCCTTTATGGTTCTGCTATCTGGGGCTATACTAACACAAAATCGTTGTGCACGGCTGAGAACACATTTTTGAAATGTATCCTTCTTCTCCCCCAAAATGCTCCCAATGCATTAGTTCGAGCAGAATGTGATCTGAGCCCAATTAATGAGGAGGCAGGGTTCAGGTCAGGGTTTTATTGGCTAAGGATTTGGGGGAAATCCACTGCTGACCAAATATTGCGATACCATGGTGCACGTGATGTCATTAGAGGGGGGTTGCAGTATTCCACGGTTTACCGATGTTAGGTGTAGTCGTTTCACCCTGAATATGAGCTCCTTTTGGGATGACCAGCTATTGATTACCAAGGAAACCAGGTCCAGAGTGAGGCTGGCTATCTCCCTCTATAAGAGGAGTAACATGGAACGTTCTTGCTCTGCTCTAGCTCAGGGTTCTAACTATCTAATGCATAAAGGCAGCTTTGGATATTAAGGTTACCTTGACATTATAACTACATATTTTGCACATGCTTTGTATTTGGAATTTTGATTTGGATGCTTAAAGACACCCTCATTACGACCCTGGCGGAAAGGGGTTTACGCCGGCGTAAACCATGGCGCCCCTTTCCACCTGACTACGAGTTCCTGTAGCGCCATGGTGATTTTTACGCCTGCTTTTTGCAGGCGGAAAAATCCATGGCGCTACGGGACTTGTTGTTAATTACGCCACCGTAATTTACGGTCGCGTAATTAACGCCTTCCCCACTCCCATTATACCCTATGGGGCAAAAATGGGAATGGGGAAGGGTAAATGGGGATTGGGGACTTACCGCCCCGCCAAGGTCGGAATGGGGCGGTAAGTCCGCCAACCACCATGGCGGAGTTGGCAGCTTAGCGCCATGGACCATGGTGCAAATTGCACCATGGTTCTCCGCCAGGGTCGTAATGAGGCCCACAGACATTTACGAGCCATTGTGCGAATATGCCAGGCACATGCTGTCCAATTTGTGGAGCTGTCACATTTTATGTTTATATGTGAAGGATTGAAATCTCTGAGAATCAAGTATCTCAAGTCGCTGTTTATACTGTATGGTATACGCACAATGAACAAAGCCATACAGTTTTGTATATCAACATTTAATTTCGACATGTTACATTTTGTATTACAATATATACATCGGACTTGGCAAATAGGTACCCGCTGGCGAAGATTCTAAAAGAAACTCCTTTGTCTGGCATCTGAATCCTAATTGTATATGTTTGAAAATGTGCCATCATTGTATTTTTAAATACATTTTTATTGGTTGGACCTTTTAACTCATGGTAATCGTAAGATTTTAACTGTAGTAGTGCATACAGTGCATTGCTCTATTGGATCGTGTAATTGTTGTAATGCTACATTTAAGGTTTTGAACCTGAAGACTTAAAGTCGAATAAAGGCTTATAACAACAATAAACTTAGAGAAAAAAAATAAAGAAAATGGTACAAAATATATTATGATAAAAATAAGAGCACATACATAATGTATAAGCTGTAATAAAACTAATCCATTCTTCAGACCCAACCAACTATTGCATCCTGGCCATTTTAGATGTCCTAGGAAAAATCCTTGCAAATCTATTATAAAGACATCTCAGAACATGGTCTAAGAAGGAACAGCTGTTAAGTTAATTTCAATCTGGTTTCAGAACAGGGTATAGAACAAACCATAAAATTCGACTACTTCAGCAACTAACTGAGGTGACGTTAAACTGCCTGGGGCACTATTTGTACATGGAGTTGGTGGATTTCACAGCAGCATTTGTCGCTGTGAACTGCAATTGCAGTCGTGGGGTATTTCGCAAGGCCTCATGTATCTGATTAAGCAAACGTATGAAGGGACACCAATCCAAGTAAAACTTGATAATGAAGGTGCGCTATCTAAACCTATTCTGACAAACAAGTGGCTTAAACAGGGCTGCGTACACATGCCCTATCTTTTTAATGTATCACATATTTGCATGATGCCTTGGTTAAAGGCCACAATGTCCTGCCATAATTATGAGAGGATGCAGTTTCATGCTTAGGTCATGTGGATGGCAATGTCCTACATGATGAAACTGCTGTTGGTCTGCAACAATCCTTTACAGTTCTTGCCAAATATGCTCACAAGAACGCCTTAGATAAATTATACTAAAGTGAATATAATGTCTTTAGGCAAAAACACTAGGAAGTCAGGTAAGACGTGGAGTACTGTCTCCCAAAATATTGATGAGATATGTAAATTAAAATATTTGAAAGCATTTTTAAGTAACAAGAATACAGACAGAAACGTTGAGGAGGAAGTTTAAATCTAGAGCAATGAGCAATTCCATCAGCCAAGAAATTCATTGGTTGTTGTTCTTTGACGGGACGTATTGCATTATACAACACATGCATAGACTAAAGCATTCTGTATAGCTTGGAAAGCTTCTTTACTGTGAAATTCAATTGGTCAGCGGTGGTTGAGGGTAGATTCTGGAAAACCACATTGGGACTTCCCCCATGTTGCCCAATTCAGTCCATCAGAATGGAATTGGAAATTATTTGATCAAGAACTACACTAGAAATTAAGCAAATAAACTTATATTTAAACATGCTTTTTCCCAGGACAACCCAATCATGAATGTATTTAGTGATCTCTTAAAAATTGACTCTTCAAAAACTAAGGCACTCCAGAAATGTGCCCTTGATCATACCCACTGCCCTGAAAAAAATGATCTAACTATGGTCCTGATAATCAGCTTTGTTCCATAATGTATGCAACTAAAAAAGAAAGCTTTTTTGTGGGATCGTATTTCCAGCATTTCTCATCTATCCACAAAATCGCTTTGAATTTGACAATGTATCGTCAAGGAACTTTATGTGCTTCTGCAGAATTTCTTTGAGATGGCAAACAGCCCAGGCTGGCACTATGGAAGATGCAACTTCCACTGAAGCAGGGTGATATGAATTTGCTGAATTTCTTTGATTATCATCTCTCATTCATGGTTAGACATCTGTGTTGTGTGGCAAAAATTACTCTGGACCAGTGGGACAAATTCAAATTGGAATCTGACGGTATATCTCAACTGGAACCCAGGGCCTTGTTGTCAGTGATCTTGAGGGCCTTGCGATCATTGAGTCCATTTACAGCTTTTTTGTGCGTGCTGGTGCTGCGTATGACAACGTCTGGGCAGCGAACCGTTCCTGTTCCATGAAGCATCCATTTGGCTGAAACCGGCTTTGACTAAACAAGGGAAAGCTCTCTTCTGGCCATCCTGGTTTCTGGGTGGTATTTGGTACACCAAAGACCTGTTTGAGAATGGAACATGGATTCCCTTCACGTGGCTGTGCAGAGAATTGTAATTGAGAGATTGCAGCTAGGCCTGCATCATCCAATTCCTTCTGTATCAGCGATTGTGTGGAGGAGTTGTTGACCTTTTCCATGTATGAGTGGGCCATTTTCAAGCAGACTGGAGGCACTGATAAATGTACGGACATATGGGGACTATTCCTGGATGTATATGGCTGATATGCTCTCATCCATGTAATTTTGGTTGCACTGTTATTCTTATATTGGGGTCCTACTGTATATGCTATGTGCATGGATTTTGTTTTGTTTTGTTTTTCTTTTCTCTCACACCTTGGCATCATGATTGTCTGGATTGCTATAACTTGATTGTTCTATTGCTCGCCAGCACTGCTTCTACTGGTTATGTTTTTACTGTATTACTTTTGTCAAATCTTATTGTTGATTGCTTTTAGTACATGAAATAAAATAAAGTTAATTGGTAGACAGTGTGTTTTGAGTACTTAGAACCTCAATGCTGTTTGGTTATGATTCCCAATGTGAAGCTGCAATTAATTATTATGTTACCATTTTTTAGCTTACTGCCATCATTGATAGTTGCAGGTCCGAGATTGGGGAATCCTCGTGCTGAAACTCTTTGATGAATCTGTGACTCAAAATCTATTTTGAAAACAATGGTTTTAGAAGGAAAATGGGGATTGACTGTGACAGGTGTTTTAGCAATGTGTAAAGAAGTTGGTAAAGGTTAATAATGTGATGCCAACATATTCTGTCTCTTTAGATCTTACTACTGCCTTTCGATTTAGTAGATAGGAATTTGTTATAGACACAATTAGATAAATGGGGCTTACACCATGGTTTGCTTAGTATTTGCATAAGGAGACTTTTATTAAGATTAGATGGAATAATGAGGGTATCATGTCCAGCAAAATTGAGATAAAACAGGTCTCTGCCAAGGGTGCGTATTAGCAACCTGCCTTTTTAACCTGTATGTGGTAGATATTGGGAAGTGTTTGAGCCTATTTGTCCCCCCCGTGAGTGGGAGGGATTAAACGGTCATGGCTTGCCTATGTTGCCAATTTTTTGTCCGTTTTGATAAAACCGCCATAGTGCTACATCATTTGATAAAGGCCTTTGAGTAGTTTATGCATGCCAAAAAACAGAAAATCAACCCAGAGAAACAAAAGTGCTTCAATTCTGTTCTAAAACAAAAAGATGTAAATTTGCTTTGTATTTTAACAGGGTCCAACCAGAAACTATTACAATTCTTGTTTATTTGGGTCTCCTGATTCTAGCACTTCCTTGTAAAGCCTTCTATGGGGACCTCGTAAAAAAGAAAGGCATATTTTATGCTGTGCAAATGAAGAACGTTGACAGAAAGCATGGGCCATTCTTCCCCAATTGTCTTTATGGACTGTGTGTGCTCCGCTGGTGGCTTTATGCCGCAAACCTGGGCTTCAGTCATTAGAGAGTAGGGTTCTGTGGAGACAATTAGCTTTCTGTTGTAAATTGATATGTGCATCCCCAGATTCGATGTATTCTTGTATTGGAAATTAAGCTATTCTGTCATTGGGATCCCCAGTAAATGAGTTTGCTCTGTATTGCGTAAACCAGATATGTGCCCTGGATTTCATAACTGTAAAGATTTAAGAGCGAGTAGAACGTAATTCTCTGAATTTTTGCCTTCAGAATATTTTATTACAATATCACAAGTCACAAGTTTTCAGTGACATTTTTCCCCTGAAATTGATTCTAGCACCTTTATCGGATTAAGTCTTAAAAACTATGGGGGTCATTACGAGTGAGGCAGTAAGGGGTTAACAGCGCCAGTAAAGGTGCTGCAGCCGCAAACTCCTTACTGCCTCATTACGAGTCTGCTTGCGGGAACCCGCTAAGAACGTCTGGTTTTACCAGGCGCCCTTAGCGGGTCCCGCGAGCAGACCAGGGTGCTAACAACGGGCCCGTTATTAACGGGCCCGTAGTTAGCATCCTCCTCATTCCCTTTGAGCCCTATGGGGGCTTGAATGGGAATGGGGATGGGTTCCTTGAATGAGGAATTACCGGGCCCTCCAAGGTCAGGATGGCCCGGTAATTCCTCATTCAAGGAACCCAGTAAGGGGGTAGCCATGCTGCTGACAGCACAGCAAAATGCACGCACAGGCCTAAACACGTCCGCCACACGAAGGCAGGCGGTAGCGTCCCTGCGTATTACAAAAGTGTGTGCAAACAACAAACACGTACATACAGCTACATGAATGTCCCATTCTGTGGCACCCTAGGAGAAGTGATGTGTCACGCACCCCATAGGCATCCCATAAAATAAATAAAAACAGATAATGAACACCTGTAGCCCACATGCGTGTAAAAAAACACACCCAGTACGTTGTACCAGCTGTGAAGTAATCATGCGCTGTGAAGTAATCGCGTGTCAACCCCAACGCCTGGAAAACACATGCACCGCTTCCCATGAAAAGCACGTACATAGCGATGGAAACCCATGTGGGACTTTCAACCCGTGCCAGGGCAACGCCTGCACATTTCACGTCACAGGGCCTTTCCTCGAATTACACGCTGACGTGCAGTATTTTCATGTGCCAAATTACTCCGTATCAAGCTGTCCACGCAACAACACACGGAAGACCATGCTCCTGCCCAGAAGGCTGAATTAATGTTCCCCAGAGCCCCGAGCAGCCTCCCACGAGCTATCTGCTGCTGCCTGCTTGCCTGCTACCACCGTGCCCTGCCATTTTGTGCCTGCACATCTGCCATCTGCTTGGGTCCAGTTGCGGTGACCACTGCTACTGGAACAGAAGACTCCCGACTGAAGTACCATCGCTCCACAGCCCAGCCCCAGGACCCAGTTGCCCACCCACACCTGCCTCAGGGGTCGCCATGTCGGGGGAAACACCATCAGAGACCACTGGCGACCCCCAGCCAGAGAGGCAGAGGGCTACCAGCTTCAGCAATAAGGAAGTTGGTATCCTGGTGGAGCAAGTTCTGGGGCATTATGATGCCCTCTTCACACCATTGCGTGCCGACAAGTAAGGACGGGAGAGGATCTGGGAGGACATAGTGGGTGCCATCAACGCAGAGGGGGTGGCACCCCGCGACATCAAACATGTCCGGAAGCGCTGGGAGGACTACAAATCCAGGACCCTCAAGAAGGCCTGGTGTCTCTTGGAGGCTGTGGATGCAGTGGGCACCGGGCCCAGCTTACCACCCAGCAGATGAGGGTCCTGGAGTGCATTCACCCAGTGCTTCACCACCAGATCCTCAGGATGCAGGCCCGTCTGGAGTCAAGCGGTAAGTGCCCATGCATTTACCTTTGAAACAGTGCATGTTCAAGCGTGGTGGTAGTTAGGTACTCGGCTGCATGTGTGACATGGGTCATGTATGGATGTGTGTGTGCAGGTAAATGATGGTGCTGCATGTGAGTCTAGTCAGGCGTGACCCACATGGATGGTGTATGTATTACAATGCATCATGCTGAGAAGCATGCAGAATGCACACATGTATGCATGCCTGTGTCTGTACCGTGACATGTTTGTGGTGTGATAGATGTGTGCTGCTGTCATGGACATGCATGAAGTACATGTCCGTGTGTCAGAGTAGTGTGTGTGCCATGGATGCATGACACATGTCCGTGACGATGTGTTGAATCACTGATACAGCCTACTCATCCTTGTATCCACTGTTTCTGTGGGCTTACGGTGCCAGATGCATGACGCTCCGATGATGCGTGTGTATGTGATCAGCATGTCCCATGATGCATGTGAGTTCCAGGCCACCACTGGATGTATCTACGGTGCGGTGGACATGGAAGCAGATTCTTGTTGCATGTGCCATGCCGGTTCCTGCATGTGTGTTGCCTGCACTGACCCATGTGTTGTGGTGGGACATGATGGAAGTAACGTTTGACAGTGCCACTCATGTGCTATTGCTTCCTGTCTAGGGGACTATTGTACAGTACTCTGATGCTTGTGTTCTATGTCTCCCTCTACACAGCGGCAAGTGAAGAAGAGGGTGGAGACGGCGCTGTGGAGCAAAGCGGCAGGGATGCCTCCACCGGCCGGCGACGCAAGTCCCAGTCACCCTCCCAGGAATTTCATCATCCGGGAACAAGGGGATTGGTGCCTCATCTGCCACTACGGCTGCAGCGTAAGGGGTGGGTGAGTCCCCAGAGGGGCTTGCAATGGCGGAAGACGGTGTGGAGACATCCAGGTTGGTGGTTTCCATAGAGGAGGAGTAGGCCGCTACTGAGCCGCCGCTACTGAGCCGCACATGGGGCCTGGTGGGGGTGGTACCACTGGTGCATGTGGTGCAATCCAGGGGCAGGAGGCAGCACAGGTCACCGTGGAGGGGCCTGTGCATGTCACTGTCCCTGACACTGTGACTGTAAAACCATGCACCAGCAGGGATGCCCCATCCCAGGCCCGTCCGCAGGTAGGGGGGGAGGTCCATGTCATCTGGCACTCCTCTACCTGCAGATGAGGGGACCCATGCCCATATGGAGAGCGTCTCTATTGGTGTCACATTGCGCACGCGTGACATTTGTGATGATGTGCGTGCTTCCTGGGTGGAGCACGCATGTCATCATGAAGAGCTGCGTGCCAATGTGGCCCAGTTGGGAGGGGCCATGGTCGGGGGTCTCGTACATGTGTCAGGCACTCTGGCGGCCCTCTTCTCCTCTGTGGAGACTATGCCCCAGTCATTCTCCAGGCCGCCTTCCGGCCCAGATGCCACCAGGGCCCCCTGTGGACCTGCCAGGACCAACACAGCCAGCTCGATGGAGATCCCATCCCTGCCACAGTTGGGAGTCGGAGGTCCAGCAGGGGTGGACACCCCAGCAACTGGACCCCAGCAGATGAAGGATGTGCCGGCATCATCGGGCAGGGCACATGTACGACGGCGCTGGTGGATTCCATCAGCCTGGATGCCGTCGTGCTGGCAGAGGCAGTTGCGTCAGAGGCAGCGGCAGGCTCAACGTGGGAGGCATCATGACTCGGGGCCATCAACATCAGAGGGGCAGGCATCGGCCGGAGGGCAGGAGGATCCTGGAATGGGAGTGTCTTCTGTGTGGCAGCGGTTGGGCCAGCGCATAGATGCAGAGTGGCGGCGGGCGGAAGAGACACGGCTCACCATGGTCAGGGCGGAGTTCTCCATGCGCAGGGCATTGAGGCGGGCTGAGTGCCTTGAGGCAACTCGCAGGGAGTTGGAGGTGGACATGGCGTTATCCCTGCGAGACCTCGGGGCCAGGGAACAGGCCCGCCTCCGGGACATCGACATGGAGTTCGATGATGCACTGGCCCGGGACATCACAGAGTGAGCCGTAGGACTTGCCCGCCGCCATTTTATATAGTTAGATAGTGTTAGGTTTCATTTATGTTTTTCTTTCATTTGGGGCGCTTGGACTATGCCCTACCTTTTTGTGGATAGTTCTTTATTAGGTAGTTTCTTTTGTAGGTTTGATTTCAGTGGTTGGGCTCATGGACCCTGGATTTGTTATTTGTATATAGTTGAACAGTGGATTTATCGTCATTTTATTTCTTTTTTCACCAAGGAGCAATGTATTTTACTTATTTATTTCCCTTTGGATTTGCTTTGTTGGACGGACACTTTGGACACATTTTCATTTGGATTTGATTGGATTCTGATTTCATATTTTTTCTCATTTTGGAACATGCAGCATTTTATTACTTATTTCCATTATTGTGTGTTTTCATTTTATTCACTCCATTTTGTGTTGAATACATTTTTGTTTCATACTTCGATGTGTGGTATTCTCTCATTGGTTTCATGCATGTCACGATGTGGGTTTTCAAATTCACTGGCACCCATTGTGTGTGTGTGACGGTCATGTGTTGGTGTACATACATGCCATTTTGGTTGTTTCATGTAATGGCCATTTCAATGTCGGGTGTATGTAATACTTGGTTCTTTGGGCAGGGGTGGCGTGCGGTGGAATTTAGGTGGCCATGAGGGCCATGGTTGTGGATCATTATGACGTGCTGGGGGGGACATAAGTCGGGGCCTGCTGGCAGGTGCCTGTCACTGCTGGGTCGGTAAATGGGTGGGGGGACATGAATCGGGGCCTGCTGGGAGGTGCCCATCACTTCTGGGTGGGTGAGTAGGTGGGGGACATGAGTCGGGGCCTGCTGGCAGGTGCCTGTCACTACTGGGTGGGTGGGGGTGCAGGGGGACATGAGTCGGGGCTCACAAGTGCATGGTGCCATGTGGCCTGCCTGCGGGGCAAGCCCAGGGGTGTAGGGCTGCCTGCGGGCTATGGACTGGGGTGGATGGGCTGGATGCGGGGCATGGCCAGGGGTGTGGGGTGGTCCCCTGTAGTGTGGGCTGCGTGCGGGGCATGGGGAGGGTGGTGGCCCACACCCGGGAGTGCACACACTGCCAATCGCATGTAAAACTCCATGCGCACCCCCGAAATACACGTACCCAGCCCAATCGCGTGTTAAACTCCACGCGCACCCCCGAAATACATGTACCCACCCCAATCGCGTGTTAAACTCCATGCGTACCCCGAAATACACGTACCCCGCTCGCCCAAGGCCTATTGTGTGTGAAACTTCCTGCGAACCCCAGAAATACACGTACCCCGCTCGCCCATGGCCTATCCCGTGTTGAACTTCCCACACACCCCCAAAATACATGTACCCCGCTTGCCCAAGGCCTATCGCGTGTGAAACTTCCCGCAAACCCGAGAAATACACGTACCCCGCTCGCCCATGGCCTATCGCGTGTGAAATTTCCTGTGCACCCCCAAAATACACGTACCCCGCTCGCCCAAGGCCTATCGCGTGTGAAACTTCCTGCGCACCCCACAAATACACGTACCCCGCTCGCCCAAGGCCTATCGCATGTGAAACTTCCTGCTCACCCCACAAATACACGTACCCCGCTCGCCCTGGCCTATCGCGTGTGATAATTCCAAGCGTATCCCAAAAATACACGTTCCCCGCTCGCGCGATTGCAGTGTAGTGGCCCTGTTAGCTGATCCAGGGTTAGCGTGGCCCTTTGCGCTGCATTGGGGATTTCAATGCCTTATCCTTGCGCAAGGGCCGTTCTTGGGGGCATAACTGGCGCTGCGGGATGTTCTCTGCGCTCAAAATGGCTTTGATATTCCATGAATACGCTGTGCGCCAGAATGCTGTTTAGCGCACACGGCTGGCACACGCTGGCGCACGCTAGCTCTCTGCGCTGCTCGCGTGCGCTGCCTATGCGCCGAAATCCATGAATTACCCTGTAAATTGTCCAACCATTTGTGCCCTCGCCAGAAGAAAATTGGGGTTGGAGAACCCTATGTGTTAAGATTCCCGGATAGGATGCAGGGAAATGATTGTATCCAGTTGTTTTTTTTTTAAGGTGCTAGAAACAAATGAGATTTTATGCATACCCAGAGGCCCACCCAAGGAGCTAGGCTTCTTCAGATATTGCAGAAATCTGGCAGTAAAAGAAACAAACTGAAGTCATATCTTGTTATTGTGCCCGGCCTTTGTGTCACAAAGAATTAAAATAATAATGTTTGAGAAGTTTGTATGTAATGTATGCATGTAATTTGGCTTGGATTTAGGTTGAGAACCTTTGGTTAAATATGCTCAGAGGGAGATCTATTTCATTGATAATGGCAGTTTTTTAAATGTTTTTTGAGATTTTAACAAGAATAGTGGTAGCCTTTGTTTTTAAATACATTTTAAAGAGTTATGAAATTATGAAATGTTATGGTTGCTTACTTTATGGAATTTAATGTGATTTTATGAATTGTAAAGGTTTGCTTTAAAACCATATACAATAAAGATTCCATTTTGTAAATCCTGCAGCATTTGCTATTGCAATGCCTTTTTTAAAAATGTAATTTTACTTCAAAACGTACAGTAATATATATATATATATATATATTCACTAAAAAAAACTTTGTTAAAGGGACGTTATGGTTAAGTTGCGCTACTAAAAACCTATGAAATTCAGTAAAAAAAACTTTGTTAAAGGGACGTTATGGTTAAGTTGCGCTACTAAAAACCTATGAAATTCAGTGAAAAAACTTTGTTAAAGGGACGTTATGGTTCAAAGTAAAACCGAAAACCCCCTGAAATTCGGCAGTTATGGTAAGATAAGCAACCATAAATCGCGCCGCCACCGTGCACTGCTAACACTAACACCCAGGACATCAAAGATGACATCACAAATGTCATTGATGACATCACTGATGACATCACATGTGCATTTACCTTTCATGAAAAGTCTGTACAAAGGATTCTTAGTGTAATGTTAACAAAAAAAGTGTCAAAGATTATTGGAATAAATATCAAGTGCTAATCAGTGCATTAAGCTATGCATTGATGTAAATAGCATTCTATTATTAACTTCAATCCAGTATACTAAGGTACTCATGTAGAAACATAGGCATTGTGTGCAGCATACATGATGGAGGTGCAATATTCATAAGCTTGCCATGTTCAATATTGAAATGATAACTGTTTTCATTTTAGAGTTTTGCGCACAGTGAAACTTGTGATAAGTAGGTAATAAAACCCACTTACTACATAATTGCATTATTATACACAAATCACAAAGAGACAACACCACATACAAATATGAATATATACAAGGGAATTGAAGTAGGAAAAAGAAACAGCAATAGTAGCAGGAAGTGTTCATAACCTAACTGATTACCTTTTTGGAGAGAAATGATTGCTCTGTTTCAAAGCTGTTACTTACCCTATCTATATATATCACATGATGTGTCTGGACCCTAAGGAAAATAGTGTGAGTACAACATATAAAAATATGAGCATATACAGGGAAAGTACAGTAATAAAAAAACATCAAAAGTATCAGAAAGTGCTGATAAATCTACTGATAATTTTAATGCACAAAAAGGATTGCTGTCTTTCAAGGTTGTGACTTCTCCTATGTATATGTTTCATATGATATGACTGGACCATAAGGGAATTATTCTAAGAACATACTTGAAAGATAAGTCTACGAATATAGTAATTTACAATTTTTAGTTCCTGACTGTTACTGAAGAAAATCATGTGGCCTAGATATGTCAGGAAAGGAAAAAAAAGGGAGAGCCAGCCACGTGATGTCATCAGTGATGTCATCAATGACATTTGTGATGTCATCTTTGATGTCCTGGGTGTTAGTGTTAGCAGGCACGGTGGCGGCGCGAGTTATGGTTGCTTATCTTACCATAACTGCCGAATTTCAGGGGTTTTTCGGTTTTACTTTGAACCATAATGTCCCTTTAACAAAGTTTTTTCACTGAATTTCATAGGTTTTTAGTAGCGCAACTTAACCATAACGTCCCTTTAACAAAGTTTTTTTTACTGAATTTCATAGGTTTTTAGTAGCGCAACTTAACCATAACGTCCCTTTAACAAAGTTTTTTTTAGTGAATTTCATAGGTTTTTAGTAGCGAAACTTAACCATAACGTCCCTTTAACAAAGTTTTTTCACTGAATTTCATAGGTTTTTAGCAACACAACTTAACCATAATATCCCTGACTTCATATACATGTAACATAGAACATACTGAACCCCTAGCTAGTGATTTTCATGTCCACGGACTACCACCATGTCCGCGGACATATTGAAAATCTGAGCGTGGTGAATGTAAATTTAAATAGTGTGCCCCATTTCCCCTTTGAAGTTGGCTCTGAAAAGAGCCGTTTTATTTTTTTTTTACAGATGCTTGACAGACACCTGTTATTTTGTATTTGTTTTTCTTACTTTACGTCTAAAATCTTCACATAACCTTCTCCAAAGCAACCCTTACATTCCAAAATAGAAAGGCATTTCCCGTAAAAGATAAAGAAATACCATCTTCTTTAAAATGAACAGCATTACTGGCATCAATATTCTCATTGTTACAGAAGAACATACCAGCTCTAAGCATGAAGGCACACATGCCTCGGTTGATGACACACCTAGCAATGTTTTGCTGAGGACAAAAAAATGAACTATTGTCCCATATTGCCCTAGGTAGTAATCCAGAAAAAATTACTTTCGCATTTGGAAGGATCTTCATTACGGCTTGAACCAAGCGTTCCAAATCAGCCAACAAAGTAGGGGCACTGACGTTGCCCAAATGGAAAGCACCATAGTGCAAAACTACCACATGCGGACTGTTCATCGTGGCCATATCCTCACAAACGGCGTCCACTTTACTCTCTGTGCCATTCCCTCATTCAATACAGCTAAGCAATCACACAATACGAATAACGTCCTCAGAACACCCCCATTTTGTGAATTTTCGAACATTTCAGGACAATTATCATTTCATTATTCAACATATTAACATTACAAATATTATACTTTCATCTTGTACTCTGCACACAATGCTATCTTTCTCCATTAGTAGCTCAGTATACTAGATAGAATCCCATAATACAATGCTATTTATATCAATGCATCGTTCAAAGCACTAATAACGGTATGATATTTATTGCAATATCCTTGACACTTTTTTCGGAACATTATAATAAAAATCCCTAGTACACAAATTCCATGAAAAGTACATACACATGTGATGTCATCAGTGATTTCATCAATACCATTTGCGATGGCATCTTTGATGTCCTGGGTGTTAGTCTTAGCAGTGCACGGTGGTGGCGCGAGTTATTTTTCATAGCTTACCATAACTTGTTATTTTCAGGGGTCTTTCGGCTGTACTTAGAACCATAACGTCCTTTAAACAAACTTTTTTTAATATCACGCAAACAATATACAAACATGGCGTGCAAAAACCAACTTCTACAGATGGCTTTACACAGAATGTTGCAAAGTAAGAATTTATGCTCGTTCACAGTGAAGGTCAGTTGCTTCCATTTTTTTCTCGGGCCCCGGAGAGGCTCACGAAGCGGACTATAAGGTTGTATTGTGTTTTGACCTTGACAGACAGAGATTGTGATGAAAGACTTCTCTTGAAGGAGTGTTGCTAAAACGTAAGAGAAGATAAAGATGACATTTCTGAAACAAAACCACTTTTATATATTATATCACTATACGAAAGATCGTTGGCACACGCAGAGTCGTATTTTGGGACTGCACCACTCGTAGACAATGGAAATTGCAATTGTACTGTAAGTAACCCTTTAGATTACTTTATACCAAATATAATTACAATAGCGTAGCATTAAAGACCGCTCAAGTTGAACTTGTTCGTCGAAAGTGGCATAATGTTTTCTACCGCGCACTATCACCGCCGAATTGATCCCCTGTCGTTTAGAGGGCTCTGAAAAAGGCAGACGACACAGGGTGGGTTAATAGAAATAATTTAACCGGTCTATAGGCGGTCAAGCGCTCTACTCGCTGTGCCACTTCACTGTAGCCTGTCAAGTGGCACAGCGAGTACAGCGCTCGCTTTGACATCCGTGCACAGCTTGCTAACGCAAGTTTGAATGCCGGCAAGGCCAAACTCAGCCTTTCATCCTTCCGTGGTCGATAAATGAGCACCACACACCGTGGTTAATAATAAGCACCGCTTACATACCTCACGGTTGTTAGCGCTATATGAATGGGAAAATATTATTATTTTATTATTAACATACTCTGTTGCACTATCTTCGATAGCAAATAGTTTCACGCCCTAATAAATAAAATGATGATTTTTAATGAAGATCGGCTGGTGAGGCTAATTTATGTTTTTTAAAACAGGTACGTGGCCCCATTTTGTCTATGTCATGATTTACAGACTCCAGCGGATGGGGTCTTCAACTGCCAGGTGCAGGTCCAAATATGCAACTTCATGACCCTCACCATTTTATGGGACAATCGCCAAGGACCAATATGCCCTTACGCAGTACTAGCGGCTACAAACAACATACCAACCAATAGGGTGGTCTAATGGCTCGTTGTTGGAGCAACCTTCCGATTATCAGAGCGACCATTTACTGCTTTTATCATAAACCAACAGCCTATCTACCGCAAAGGAACAACGCGTGGCTCCAAATAAACTTTTGCTGATCGACAGCAGAGACAATAGCAAATCGCTGAATACTCACTAAACATTTCATGTGAAATAAATGTACTTTACCAAATGTACAATCCTGCTGTTTACTTTTAAACCACAGTTTCATATTCCGAATTGTGGCGCGCTGTGTTGTGACATAATGTGTGTTGTCTTCCGGGTTCTGTGTAAAGTCGCGTAGTACTGGAGACGACTGGGTGCGTTTCATTACGCACCCTGTAACGTCACGGAGAAAGGCGGGGAATATGAATGCTTTGATAATATCAGGCTTAGGGGCGGGAGATATGATTTAGTGTCGCAAAAGCAAGTCAGCCAGGTCAATAGCGCCAGTCATAGGATTATCACATAATGTCGGCGCACACCAGCCGGATTTATCGTTTCTTTAGTGGACAAAAAGTCGGTTGACGCCCCTAGGAAATTGTACTATTAGCGAACAAAAGGAGTGCTCTTAAAACACTTTCACCCTGACAACGAACAATACAAACAACGTTCTCTGAACACCCCCATTTTGTGTAATTGCAACCATTTCGGGACACTGCGAGTGTTCTTAGAACACATTCAACTAGACATATTACAATACGGACATCGTCCTGAGGACACCCCCAGTTTGTGTATTTACGAACAATTTAGTACACCGCGAGTGTTCATAACTCATTTTTACCTTCCTTGCGAACAAAAATGACACATACTCCGTCCTCTAAACACCCCACCATTTAGTTTATTTGCAAAATGTCAGAACAGCTGTGTTCTCCGCGGACAAATCGAACGCAACAAAAAGGTCTAGCACATAAAAAAACAAAACATTGAACCTATCTTGTACTCCCCCACACTCCCCAAACACTCTTACACACCAACACACGGACTAAATACAATTTTTTATCCACGTTTCACTGCGCTGTACGCGGTCGACTGCGAATACAAGATGGCGGGCGCCACAGAAAATCTGACGCGCTCCACGCCCCTCGCCGTCCAATCAGCGAACACATCGCATGTCCGTGGACATGACGCAAGGCCATGGGCCAATCGGGGTGCTGTCCGCGGAGCGAACAGGGAAGTCCGTCCTCAAAGCGAACGCAGATGTCACAAATTTGTTTGCCTTACATTTTGGTCATTTTTAAAAAAACTACTCGACAGATTTACACCAAATTTACAAAAGCACGCTTTTGGGACCAGGCCGCCACTCCTGCCGCAAATTTGGTGTAAATCCGTCCAGCGGTTCGGGCTGTAGCCGTGCGCAAAGTTTTTTCCCATTCAGTCTATGGGGAAAAAAAAAGTTTTGGGACCCCCCATATAACTTTTCCCCCCCTGGACGAATCCTCACCAAACTTTGCAAAAAAATTCAGAGTGACCCAACTACTTTTTTTACAAAGTTTGGTGAGGATCCGTCCAGGGAGAGCGAAGTTATAAGCCGCCCAAAAAGTGCTCTTCCTATGGAAACAGCAACTTAACCATAACTACATGGCCACTACCGTGTGTGTTTGTATGTTCGGTTGGTCCATAACAGTTGGTGGGCTGAAATATTGCCCAGAGGTCAGCATACCAGTCTGTGATGTACTGGCAATAGTGAAATGTCATGAACCCCACCCATTCGCCATGCACAGGTCCAGCCCTATGCTATCAGTATAGGAGGTTTTAGGAAATTTACGATTTGCGATTGTTGGCTCAAGCCCCACAACAGTTGGTAGGCTGGAATAGAGCTGCCCCAGACCTCGCGCTTGTGGGGGGCCTCGCGGAACCCTCTCGTGAGTACAAAGCAGCACGGTCCACCCGTGACCATTATTCTCATGGGCGGCTGTGCTGTCTGCCCTCTGCCCAGCAATGGATTTGCTGTTTGTTGCTAAGCCGTTTGGCTCTGCAACAAACAGCAAAATAATGGGAGACAGCAGGGCGCAGAGGTGAGCTCTCCTGCCTTCTGTTATTGAGCTGACAACGTAGACATGCTGAATGACAAGCGAGGTCTCCTCTCCTGTCAGGCAGTGTGTTTACGTTGCTCTGCGTGAACAGGCTGACTGATAGGAGAGGAGTTCTCTCCTGTCAGTCAGCATGTCTACATGTCAGAGTGCCGCGGCTGCCCGGGTGCTTTTGAAGGGTTCATGGAGGTAAGGTAAGTATTTTTTATTTTAAGTTGAATGTGTATATATATGTATTTAAATTAAATTAGTATGCATATGTGTAAGAATGCATGCATGCATGTTGATTTTTATGTTTGTGTAAATGCTGTTTTGGGTTTTATACATCCGTACATGTAAGTTGTGTGACTGGTGGATGAATGCATGGCTGAAAGTGTTGAATGTGAATGTGTGTGCAAGCTCACCCCTAATGCAGGCCACTTAATTAAGGGGTGGGGTAATGGCATTAGAGGTGCACATAGGCTAAAATGTTGGGGAGCCAAAAGGGAGTTGGGGGGAGGGGTAGGACTTACACTTCAAATGTTGGGAGAGGCGCTAACTTCAGGGGCTGTGAGGGAGGGGCAAACTTACTTGTGTGGGGACATTTAACATCTTTCCACATTCGAATGAGACTATTCTGATGCAGCTTCAATGTTAGAAGCAACTACCTCTCTCCTTCATTTCTGAAATGTCACACTTAAGGACACACTTAAGGACTGCTGTGAGAAGGAGATTTCTCATGTCACCATTTCCTTTCTAATCACACCCAAGGCATCAATTATCTCAAATGTATGCACATGAATTCAGGTGCTAAACATGAAATGTTTGATGTTAGTAATTGCAGGGCCTTTGTTAACAGCAAATCCTAGGCACTGTTTATTGTCTGTGCCCTGTTCCGTCTGGCCACAACTCTGTTGGTCAGCCACGCAGGCGGTGGATGGCTGTTTTGAAAACAGATAGTGAATGGGGCTAATGTGGGGCCAATAAACCCATTGTGCTGTCAGTCTCCTGACTGAGGGATGGAGTCTGGGTCTTTCACTGTTTGCAGTTGAAATGCGCCCCTAAGCAGCTGCCCCCATGCTGGCAGTCTTATGACACAGAAACCTAGTGAAAATCTGTAGCTTTTGACCACCTTGCTGCATTATTTTGTCTTCACGGTTTATAGTGGTAGCATCGAATGCAAAAGCATTGAATGCAAAAGCCTTGAAAAAAATGCATCGAAAAAAGTCATTTTTTTCAATTTTTTAATGGGGGGGGTCCCCCAACCCCTGTTTTTTACCCCTTAAAACCCTTAACACCCATTTTACTTAAAACAACCTTTATCTACAGCCTTTTTTCGAGGCTTTTGCATTCAAAGCATTGTATTCGATGGAATCACTGGATACCGTCTTCATTAATGATGTAAGCACTCCACATGTGCCTTGGTCTATTTTTCCAATCTGAAAGGCCAGGGGAGCCCCCCAAACATCACAAAGAAATGGGCCCCCACCAGCTTTGTCACATCTTTAACGAGCCCTGCTCCCACTTCCCTCCCAATTCCCTGAGCCCAGCTGGGAAGCTGAATAGCTATTTCACCTTCCCTTTGGCCAGTAGTCATGCCTTTCACCCTAATTCAGAGGCTGTTTACTTTCATAATGCTATGGTAATCTCTGGAGAGGTGGGCCATCTAAAAGCTGAGACCAGAAGTTAAGACTCTGGCTTTATCAAGTTAGTCTATTGATATTGCATGGATAGGCTTTTGTGCTCTGCATTTTGATGCTGCTTCCGCTCCTTAACAAGTGCTATGAGCTGGCAACACACCGAAAGAGGCCTTCTGCCTCAAAGTGGGAGGGCTTCAGCCCTCCCTAGTCAGGGGCTGGCGCCACCCATGCAGCCAGGTCAAGTCAACAAAGCCGAGCATTTCAGGAGGGGGGTAGAGCCCGGTCTGCTCAATGGTGTTGCACCCTGCGTGTCATTTACTGAAGTCCTGTTAAAAACAAACATTGGCAAATCCAACAGTTGTAGCTTGTGGGTAAGTATTAGGCATTTGCCAGGCAGTGCTATTAGATGCTCAGGTACTCAAACCAGTTTGCACCATCAATGGCCAGTTAATGCCAATACAGCAGTGCCTTTCCCATGCCTACATGAATAAGGAAACTGTTAGCATTGCCAATGCTTGTTTTGCTTTACCCTTGATGCATAGGACTTTGCACCAAGGTCAAGGCAAACATACTACTTGGCTAAATTGGAACACATTGAATTTAGGCCAATCTTGCCTGTAATAACACTTATGGTGCTCAGTCAGCCTGGATATACTTTCTGTGGCACGGCATTTCTACTGGCTGGAAGTCTGTACATTGTAATAATGGCATATATTGGTGCAGCCTGCACGGACGTACATGGGAACAACCAGCATGAATACATTTTTATACTAGCATATGTTGTGTGCAAAGGCGGCATGACATGTATATGAAAATGTTCCTGTACATGGTTGGTGACTTGCAACTATTGGGTTTTTCCATTTGTTTCCATACAAAACCAATTGCAAACTGTATGGATGTCTACCCAATTTTACAAAGAAAGTTAAACCAATGTTTCAGAAATGTTCTTGGGATGGAGAAACCCCCTCAAGCAACCCTTGTTTGGTTTGGGCTCCCTCATTGTGCTCTGTTGATCCTGCATAATTGGCACAAACATTTAAGCTTCTTCAGTTCAGGAATTCACCAGCCTCCACTGTACGTCATCTATCTGTCACTGTGTATGATGTGTGTTTTAATGTGCACAAAGGGACAAGGTGCTCCTTAAAGCTGGCATCATGCCCCACATACTGTCATGCCATCCTATGTATATTAATGCATATGATACAAAAGTTAGTCTGGCATAGACCTTTCTTCAGTAGAGAAAACAAACTTTGCTGTGCTTTACTACTTGTAGGCCCATTTTGGAACAGATCAATGGTAGCCTCAAAAGGGCAAAATAATGTATTGATAGATTGGCATATATATTTATTCTAGATAACAAAGCCATCTAGTATTGCTATGTCCAGGCACCAATGTGTTGGATAAGACCTAAGCACGAGCGTGCCCTGAAGCAAAAAAAGGAGGCGGGGAGGTCAGGAGAGCACTGTAACAAGTACCTCATGCCCCACAAGTCAAGTAGATTTGATTGTAAAGTAGATTTGATTGTAAAGTATTGCAGTGTTTAGCACCATATCAATATTGCCCCCCCAAACCCATCTCTTTTGACTTGTAGCACCTGGAAACCTTTTTGCTGGATAGGCACCATGCAAATAATTAAAGATAAGCATGTTTCTTTTAACACATTTAAATATTTACTATTTTTCATAGTTCTTCTTGCTCTTTGTGACATCTAAGCCGATTCTGTTTATCCGACAGAGTATTGCATTCTGGGATGTGAAGTTTTGTGTTGGTCATTGCAATAACTGGCCTTGAAGTAAAGACAAGGAGAGTGCTGCTTGCTAAAAAAAAACAAAAAAAAACGCCTGGGTGATGGTGTCCCATACGATTTGTGGCCATTTGCAGATTGGAATATTCATTAATTCTTTCATTCAAAAGGGATGACTGTAAAAACTACACAGACATTTCCCAGTTTTGAAAGTAGTATGCAGGTCAGGATGCTGGTGTTACTTTGGCAGCATACGCCTGCAAAATACAAAATGCAAATCTTTTTAAACTCTTTACATTGCAGAGATGTGATCCATCCCTTACTGACAAGACGGTGCAAAAACAGACATCATTATGTAAACCAATTATAGAGTGCGGGAAAGTACTGAGACAATAAATAATTCTGTAGTACATGCCATGTTATGAGCTGACACAACAGCACTGTTCCTCACAACCCCGTTGCTCACAGCCCCTTTATTGAAGGCATTATTCTGCATTATCTGTCAACAGGCAATGGTATTTGTTTTCGCACTGATATATTTTTGGAATGTCTGTTGTTTATACTCTCTGGTTCTTGTTTTCTGTGTGTGTTTCTCATAATTTGAGATGCATTTCATTTTGTATTTTACTTTTCGCAAAACGTTTTCTGACACATGGAACATTACCTCCTTACCAAAAAAAAAGATAGGTCAAGCCGGTTTATATTGCATGGCTTGTAAAGCAGATTAAATAACAATTTGAATACAGTCCAATGCATTCTATACTTTTGAATGTGTTAGGAATTATAGGTTCAATGCCAGTCACATTGCAATGTAACAGTGACATTCAAGGAGTTACTCGAATCCTCATTAAAATCTCTCATAGCAGAATCTGCCGATTCTCTCTTAAGAGCAATGCAGGTCCATACACGTTCTGCAGAAGGTTCCATTCTTAGGGAAATGTAATGGAAAAATGACATAATACATTGCAAAAAGTGATGGGAGAATGGGGAAAATAAAGATTGGGAGCCAAGCTGGCCAAGAGGAAACCTTAATGCTTGGCATTTTAGGATACTATCAGGATAAACCAGTGTATTACAATTGTCAGTAAGAAATGGCAGAAGGTTAATGTACTGCTGTAGGGATGTGCGTAACCTGCAGTTCAGGGATTAGGGTAGGAACAATTCAGCCATGTATCCTTGGGAAGTTGTAGGCAAGACATTACATTTAGTGGTTGTTCTAGGTATTGTGTGGGAGTGAGGGGTCGTTTAGGCCCCCCTCATACATTCAGTACGATGTAAGCCATTTGCTCATACAATAATGGGGGACGCTTCCATTGCTCGCATGCACACTAGCAGTTTCATTAGCAGTGGCAAAGGCGAGGTTGTTGTGCGAGACACTTGGCTTCCATTTTGTGCGCCCTCGACTACATCTTTGGACTAGCCCTCTCTGCGATAATGCGAGAAGGTGTCTCTCCCCTCTGCAGCGCCACACACACCATGCTCCTAGCCCCCACCTTTTCTCACTCTGTCTGAAAGCTTTGCAGCTCTAGTTCTCACGGGTGAGCCGGAGATAACTGAAACAAAGACCCTAATGTATCATTTCACTCTTCCTTTGAGATCACTGTCCTGTGTGTGAACTGGCCTGAAACATGCCCATCCGTCTCCACAAACCTGCCAGTAGCCTCTGATTCTCACTGTTTGAAAATTACTGGCATTATGACCCTGTGCCCTTGCATGGTATTCTCTTGATGTAACAGACGAGTGACCCTGCTGTACAGCCCACCCCAGTGTGCCCCCAACTAACATAAGACCTCTGTCATAATGTATTGTACCCTAGAACTAACAAATGTCAGAATGCCAAATAGCCTGTGATTGGGACAGTGCCCCGAGGCCCCGTACCATGCAGCAAAATCCGGGACGCCCCCAGCAAAACTATCGCCGCCGCGGTCGACCAGTTCGCGCGCACAAACAAAAGGTTCCAAGGGTTCTCATCATCTTTGCAAATACCCAACTAAAACTGCTCGCCAAGGTGGGTCACAGCTTGGTTGGGGTGGGGACCAGATTGTGGATAGACCGTGAACGGCGGCTCTCTGACCACCCTACTGAACACGTGAGTACTGGTTGTGAAAGTTGCAGGGGAATAAGAAAAAATTGACGAACAGAAAAAATAAATATAATAATAATAATACGAGGGATAAAATAGTGGGAGAAATAGGACTTGAGAGTGAGGTTCAGGGCCTGTGTGAATGTAACTGAGGCTTTTTCTTATCTTTCTTTTATATGGCCATTAGGTTGTTGTGGAAATAGAAATACAAGAGGAATACGGGATCCTAGCTCTGAAGGGGGGTAGAAGGCGGCGCCACATAGCATTGTCTCGACCAGTGCAGGGAACAAGTGAAGATAAAGAGAAAAACAAAAGTAGGAGTCTCTTATATTCAGTAGGCTCGGAGTAGTAATTTAGAATATTCTTTTTCCGTGTGAACAGAATTCTTTGGAGAGGTAGTGTAAGAGGGCGTAGAGGTGGGGAGTGAATGAGAGAGTAAGAACTAAGTAGGATAAACTAAAACAATTGAAAGGAGAATCAAATTGAAAGATAATACATGTTACATGTTAAACGTGTCTATGTTATATGTTGAATGTGTCTAATTGTTACATATCGGTTCGTCAGTAAGTGCCTATAAGTCTATGAGTTCACGAAAATAAGGTCTGGTAAAAAATGTTGGTAAATTATTTGCGATTCACGTTGAAAACATAATTTGTGATTTTCGAACAAAGGGTGTAAGTAAAAGGATTGATGATAATTTGATTTTGACAGTAAAATAAGCTTGAACAAAGGTGTTGAAGAAAAGAGATTGTTTGGTAATTGACATTGTATAAATACACACAGGAAAAAAAAGGGTGAAGTAAGATACAGGTAAAAATCAAAAATATATGTACGGTACCATGGGGGGGACTACATCGCTAGCACATATATGTCAACAACTCCCTTTGTATAGTGTGATAATACAGAAGTATCATGAGCAGTGGATATCGGAAATAAAAGGAGAGGGGGTATTACCTATCAGGCCTCAGGGAGGGTCATTTGATAAACGCGTATTAGACCTTGTATGTAACACACCTGCTAGTGAAATACAGGGGAAAACAATTGCAAAACAGAAGGGAGGTACTAGATCTGCGGCGAATGTTCAAGAAGTAACCCCTAGCGGCTAGGTAAGTAAAGAGACAGTAACGGAAATGGAGAAGGCACTGGAGAAGGGAGCGAGTGATGCAGGAGAAGAATGCACAGTGACAACGAAAGAGAATGACCTCACTAGAATCTATCTGTTACTAACAAGACCCGCAGTGGGTTCCAGTGAGCCCCTGTATGTGCCAGCACCCACCACACCGACTAACCCGGCGACAACATCAGCAGCATCAGCCACTGCTCCGCCACCCTACGAAGCAAGAGGGTTATATGGGCCAACTAGCGCCCCTCCAATGAATTTAGCACGGCTAATGGGAGATTTAGACAGGCAACTCGCACATGCCCAAATGGAAAGAACACGATTAAGAGCCTTGTGCGATAGCAGCCAGATGTTGCTAGGGGAGGGGAAGTACCACCCTTGATGGTAAGTGACCTCACCCCTCTGCCAAGTGTCGCAGGAGGATCAACACCATCGGCGCCACCGCAGGCGCCAATACCGAAAGGGCAAGAACAGCAGTGGCAATCAGGTGAGTTCCTATTCCATTTAAATGGTAAACCTGTGAGGATAATACGACCTACAACCCCAGAAAGCCAAAGAGGAGAAGGGCAGACAGAACGGGAGTCAGAAGAGGAAATAGTGGAGGTATGGAGTGATCTAGACGAGTATGAAGAGGGTGCAGCCGCAGCAGGGTCACCGCTGCCATTCAGATTTGACCAGGAGAATGAAAGGACAGCACCAAGGTGACAAGGGAGGTTAAGGCAAAGAGTAGGGAGCATGCTGGTAAGTAAAACAAAGAAGGGAATGGTAAGTAAAAAAGGAGGGAAAATAAGATTACAAATGCCACTGATACATACGGGAGCTGGGAGGCCGCATTATATTCCCTGGGCACAGATGGATAAGAATAACTTATTGAAACTTCTTCCTCCACTTTCAGGTGGGGCAGGAAAGTGGATACATGCGTTCGGGAAGAACACAGCAGGAGTGCCTTTAGCCATAGTGCATGTAAAGAGTTTACTAGTGTCTGCAGTCGGTGATCAAGCAGATGCAGTGTGGGTGTAGGCGGGCTTTCCCGCTGATGAGCTGATTTAGCTCGATCACCTGCATGTTGCATTGTATTGTTTGAACAAGAAAACAACACACATATCAGCCAAGGAGTACATTAAGATATTCCCAAATTGCCTGAAACCTCAGCCATATGTTGTACGTTTGACAGAGCTGCAGTTGAGGCAACTGTATATGTGATTTAGGCTAAATTTACTAGGAACCTTTGAGGTCCTAGCTCCTGGAGCACATCTTGAACGCACACATATTTAGTGCCATATGTTCTATGCACCAAGAAGCCATGAAACATTGTAAACGTGATTATCTACTGTGACTCATTGAATTCTGTGTGCTCCAAGATTTACATATAAAGACACTAGGCTTATGAGTGAACATTTGAGGACCTAATGTTTAAATGGTAGAAAAATGTCTTTTGCAAGTTCACCTTTACATTTATGGTTACAGATTGAGCAATTGTTTTTAAACATATATGAATTTTTCTGAACCAAACGTTTTTTTACAGTATGTAAATGTGTGAATAATGGCAATTAACAGAAAGATGTCAAAGGTGGCATAGTAGGCATACAAGCAGGTAGGCAACCTGGCACTAATAAGCACTAACATTGAAGATACCATCATAAAAGACCACCTGAAACTACAATTGTCCTCAAAACGTTTCTCAAACACAAGGTGGTAGCCTGCACTGCACACGCTTGCTTGTGCAGCTTGGCAGCCTTTCTATGAAAATCACATGCACTTCCTTCAGGAAGAAAAGGATAGATGACAGAAACCTGGCACACACTGCTGCTATAGTGTGGAACGACATCCGCGTGTCCTTGTAGAGCACCGAAAATCAGCTGAGGTTCAGGAAACACATGAAAATCTTACTCTTTAAACAAGCCCTTGACACTTATGATAAACTGTTGGCCATTTCAGGTGGTCTTTTTATGAAGGTATATTCCTTTTTAGTTCTTATTGGTCCCAATAAATGCTGCCTCACATTGATTCTTTTCATTTGACATCACTGATGTACCTCTACTACATGCAAAACATACGTGATCGATGGGTCTCTAGAAATAGCTGACCTCACTTCCCCTGCGAGTGCTTCCTCAGACTCACTTCTGAACTGTGCAATATATATCACTGCTTTGCACTTATAGAGGCTAACGACTCCCATCCACATGCACCAGTTTTGGCATGCATACAATATTTTAAAATAAAATAGCAGACCTCATTCTACCGTCACATCTCTCGCCTTCTCTTGAAAGTGTTGTTTGTACCTATTGCTCTTTTCTATCGACAAAAATAGCCACCTCACCAACACATCCAACCATTTTTGTATCATTAACTTTGTTCTGATGCACATCAGTTACAGCCTCGTGAGATGCTTTCTATCATTGCGCCACCAGCAATCTCTTTGCGCATGCATGCTATGGCCACAAAACAACTGGGGAAAGCATTATCTTGCACATATGAATTCAGGGACACGCCATTTCCACTAGCTATTGGTCTTTTTCATAGAGCAGTTATAGAGGACCTCAGACAACTTTATCTTTCAAAAAGCAAATCTAAGGTACACCACAACCTTATGACAAAAGAAAGAATGGCACTGAGAAATGTACAAAAAATGAAGACTATA
Source organism: Ambystoma mexicanum (assembly GCF_040938575.1). Taxonomy (NCBI): domain Eukaryota; kingdom Metazoa; phylum Chordata; class Amphibia; order Caudata; family Ambystomatidae; genus Ambystoma; species Ambystoma mexicanum. The sequence goes on along the minus strand of NC_090927.1, from coordinate 499,715,380 downwards.
TTACCAAAGCAGCTAACAAAGGAGGCTAAATAGTGATAATGAATAAAAGAGACTATATCAAAGAATCAACATGTCAATTTAAAGAAAGAATATTGTTATAAAATAAAACTCACCAGCAATCCACTTTTGGAACTAAAATCACAATGCAGAATGATGAGCAAAAAAATGGTCGACAGAGGCCTTTTGAATGATGATGAGTACCACTTTATGAACATCCAATATTCATGTTTTGGCAACAATATATTTCATACCTAAAATTCATTAAGCGTTCAAGCATTTCCCACCATATAGAACAATAGTGAGCAGCATTGGATCAGTAACAGAGGGCGGGGGTCATTACGATTTTGGAGGTAGCCATGGTGCAAATAGCACCATGGCTGCCTCCAAACCCATGTCCGGGTTCACAGAATGGGGACTTACTGGGTCATTCCAACCTTGGAGGACCCGGTAAGTCCCCATTCAGAAAACCATTCCCCATTCCCATTCCAGCCGTTCCCCATAGGGCTCAATGGGAATGGAGAAGGAGCTAATAACTGAATTAATACATTAATAAATTAGCCCCGTGGTCCCTTAACGGGTCCCGCTAAGAAAGGCTGGTAAAACCAGCCGATCCTGGTGGGACCCGCTAAGGGACCTCGAAATAGGGCAGTAGGGGGTTAACGGCACCGTCAACCTTACCGGTGCCGTTAACCCCCTACCGCCAGGGTCGTAATGACCCCCAGCATCTCTGTTTACATAGATGTTCATCTACAACCATTAGTTTCAGGCTTAGCCTCCTACATCGAAGACATGACTCCTGTACTTTAGCAACTAGACTCCATCACATGGCTGAACACTTACAGATTAGTCACCCTAGATGTGACTTCACTACATACCAGTATCAAACATCCAAAAGGAATCAAAAACAAGACATTTCTCCCTTAAAACAAGATCTGTGTCATATATAAAACAGAATAGAATGATCATATCTATGCTAGAATTTACTCTTCCCAATAATATATTTTGTTTCAATGACAAAATACACCAACAAACACAAGGAACAGCTATGGGGGCCAAGTATGCTCCTGCCTATGTCAAATTGTTTATGGGGAACTATTAAATAGAGCATGCTTGGGCACACTCAGCCTTTACGAACACACACACCAATGTAGTATTTTGAGGACGCTATATTGACAACATCATCATAATCTGAGATGGTGATTGTCAATCACTTCATCAATATGTAATGTATCTGAACTCCAACGATTACATCAAACTAACGATGAATTACAGTACCGAACAAATTCGCTTTTTAGATCTGGAAATATATGTTAACAACAATACTATACAAAGTGTTGAACTTTGAGAAGCAAATACTTGCTGTTTCATTAAAGTCTTGGGGAAGGGAACACTGAGACTTAAGTAGCTGCAAGTGCTGTCTTGAGGACCTCAAGACCTGTTTTTTTTAACTATGTTGCTTGGAACTTGGGATGGGAACCCCGAGGATTGTGTGGAACTGTATTGCCTTGAACTGGACAAAGGTAATTTTAAGATCTTTATGGAACTGTTTAGAACTTGAATAAGGGAAGCTGAAGAAGAAGCTAAGAGCTGGAAGAAGCTCAGAAATGCATGTTGATCACTATTTTGTTGGTTATTGGCATCCCTACATGTTGTTAAGCTTTAGTTGTGAGGGCAAGGCTAGGTTTTGGACACAAACAGACTTTGAAATTGAACTCTTTGGGCCTCATTACAAGTGAGGTGGAATGGGTTAACGGGACCCGCTAAAGGAGGCGGACCCGTTAAACCCGTTCCGCCTCATTACAAGCTCCCCTCGCGGGACCCGGTAAGTAATGCCTGGTCAAACCACGCATGCTTACCGTGTCCCGCGAGGGGAAGAGGGTGCAAACCACGGGACGCTCGTAATTGGCCCGTTGTTTTCTCCCTCCCCCATTCCCATTCAGCCCTATTGGGGCTGAATGGGAATGGGGAAGGTCCGGGCCCGGGTTCCTGGAGGGAGAAATTACCAGGCCCTCCGAACTCGGAATGGCCAGGTAATTCCCTATTCTGGGAACCCAGACCCGATTTTGGCGGCAGCCATGCCGCCAATAGCGGCATGGCTAATGCCAAAATCGTAATGAGGCCCTTTGACTCAGACTTTCCTTAGTTTTTTTTAGGTTGGAAAATCCCACCTTAGAATAGAGCAAGTTAGCCCTTCTTTCATCCTGACATTTACTTTAATTAATCAGATTGTTTTGAACTTTGAATCATTTCTCTGTGTCTTGCTGCATGATACCTTCACAAGGCCCACATACATGAGGCAGGAATGGCTTCAGCATTATGCTAGCCTTCATTCTTCTAAGAATGCAGGAAGTACTGAAGCTGAGAATAAGGAAATATTTGGAGAACAAAATGGCATTGTGCATGGAGACCTCTTCATTAGAAGCCAGTCAAAGGTCAGACAGTTTTCAAATTATTAACTCACAATATAGCACTTTAAGGATCCTAGGATATCTCTGACTCTGGTTGAGCATTCAGTACAGGGATCTGGTATAGAATATGCAATAGGCCAATGCAATGCCTAAACACATTCTTTAACATTCTGAGTACCTTAAATGTCTGTACATTGAATGGAAAGGAAATAATGTGCCTCAACTAATGGATCAATTAACTTGCCAAATGTATACACTGTATGTTTGATGTCCACATGCAAAATGCTACAAAATCATATTTCACTAGGAGTAGGCTTTTATCCATAGCATATGCATGGATCAATGAAAAGTGTATAGCATACTTTGAAATGGTAAAGTCATTTTCAATGGCAGATTTAGAGTGTTGTCACTTTGCCTTAACTGTGGAGTCATTCTAAGACCTGATCTAGTAATAGATCATGGATTGGTCAACAAAGCAATGGGTTGTGTGTTTGGCTTAAAACTATATTCCAATCAAGACTAAATTCAGTGTATCATTATAAAGTTTGATAATCTTAGCAGAACCAAAGGATTGCTTTGTAATCTGCATGCTTCTTGTTCTTCAAAGATATATATGTACAGGACCTGTCACTGATGTTTGAACAAATACTTTTGTATTCTTGATTCATCATCAACAAATCTCAAAAGTAATTTGTCCCCAAAGTAGATATGATACCTAGCTTGGACAGTATTTGGAGACACTACATAGTATTTCATTACTAGTATGCTCCTTGCCATTCAATTGTAGTGGGAGCACCCACAACATCATACACTGGCCCTGGCCACAGATGAACTGTGAGTGAGAGGACAGTGTGATATAGGTGCTCTTTCAATCACACAGGCATTGAGAGGCCTGTCACTGACCACCTACTTGGTGCCCTCCTGATAGATTGGTGTGAGCCTCATCAATTGGGTGAAAGAATCAACAACTGGTTGACACCTCAATCAACGAGACCCAGGATCTAATCCACATCACCAGTGTTAGATATGAAGCAAATATTTAGTGTGTATATATTGTTTTGATTCTGATTTGTCCATTGCATTTTTACATACTTTGGTTTTAAGATGCAGGAAATAACCACTGAAAACAGGTGCCAGTGAATGTGCGCAGTGTTTATTATTGCCTTTGTATAACTATTCTTTTTATTGCTCTCCCTCTGTTTTTTTAGTACACATTAAATACATGGAGCATATTTGTATAATGCATGCAACAAAAATAACATAAATCTATGGTACAGAATGCTTATTGATAACCATCCAATCTCCCTCATTACAAAAGTTGTTCAGCTAAGGCTCTCCTGCTCTTGATCACCTACAATAGACTGAATATTGTGTCAATATAAGTTTACGGCTTGAGATTCATCATTGGAATTTGCATGTCTACCTCAAGATCTGCTGTGCTCCCAACAGCCTGTGGTCCCAGCACATTGATCATGCACTGGCTTCCTTTGTCCATGTAACGTCAGTCACCTTTACCTTTCACAATCAGGAAATGTTGTCAGTCACCCTCAATGTACATGCTTCATATGAACTTTAGGCGCACTAGATAGAAGAGAAAAGTTGGGTAATTTTATGTTCAACCTTTATCCAAATTTGAAGATAGATTTCTGAGTGTTCTTATAATAGCCTTCACATCCGCCCCATCAATACGATTGCATTATAACATGGGCAAAAGAGTTCTGGATACACAGATTTCTCGTCATACATCGGAAGCAAACTTAGACTAGGCAGTGGATTACCTATGGAGAGTTTTGCCTTGGCTCATTTGATCTTTATGAATACTGGCACTACACTTCGAGTATTCAGAACCTGTGAAACAAGCTCATTGGTCTATGATTGCTGGCTCTAATATTGATTAAATGTTGAATAACACATTTGCAATTGATTATCTTTTTGCTAAATCCCCCCAGAGTTGTTGTAGTGTTTGGATCAAATGCAAGACTATTTGCTGGATATTTTATATTTTAAATTTAATTTGGAAATGTTCCCAGTACTTAAAGCAACCATAACTTAGTTCATGCAGTGTTATTTTTGCAGCATAGATGTAATGGCCAATTTGTCATGTTACTGCTTCCGAGGTATAATACAGACGTGTCAAAAACGTCTTTAAAATAACCAACTTCTCTTAGGGGCTAATTTACCATGCATTCTTAAATATGGCTTCTGGCCTAGCATGGCTTAGATTTAGTTTAATCACTTGTATCACCCACAAACACATACTACTTACAAATGTACAGAAGGGCCATTGCACATGTTTAAAGCCAAAAAGGTCCTAATGTCAACATCTGTCAGAAGATACCACTACTTTAAATGGCTATTTAACTTTAAAGATATTGGAAAGGATATTGTACATACCAAGGCGGCTGTCAAAGAAACATATCTGCCAAACATATCTTACAAATCATAGTCATGCCAATTGGTGACACACATCCTTTTGTCAAATAATAAAATGTATTTTTCCATCATACAAAATCTTTGTTCAGACTAGCTCCTGAAAATGTCACCATATTTCGTTTATCCCAATGATTACACATATTAACATACTAGACATATGAAATTGGCAGTGATGTATTGGGAAGCAGCTTATATTGTGTAGCTTCTAGGAGGGCAGAATGATAATCTTTCAAAAGACATAACTTCCAGCTGATAGTGATTTTGTTCTTACAATGTAAAAATACACAGAAACTGTGATTTTCAAATGTGCCAGAACATTTAGAAATTGCCTCAACTATAGTGCAACATTCAGGAGGTGCTGTTGTGCGGCAACCAAGATGACCACGCGTCTTTGAAGTTCTCAGCTTGTTCACTGTTCGGTCTCTCATAGCACACGGTATCCCAACACAATCAGGGGCATAGTCTTCATGATTGGGTATCTAATACTAGCGTGAGCCTCCTGTTTGGCTTTGATGAAAGGGACGAGCCCGGATCTACTGCATCTGTGCTGCTGGAGATGAAGCCGTGGCTCCCAGAGACTCACCAGGGTGAGGCTGCACCTCGGTGCTTCATTGAACTGGCTGGGCGACGACATGAATGAGATCCGCAGAGGGATCCTTCTCCTCTGATCCTCTGGATTGGTCTCCTACTGCCCGCTGCTGCTTGTGGCAACAGTTGATGCTGGGTGTCGATAGGGACTGCTGCTCCCAAGTGAGGTGCGATTGTGTAGGCGCAGCCCATATGCAGCTCCCCACTGCAGTCCATGAGACCGTTAGAGGTTCCAGCATGGATGGTGGAGCACTGTGAGTGGACCGAGACCTGCGGGGCTGCTGCTGAATGGACTGCTGATCCGGTGGGTGCTTACTCCCCATGGAGTGCACATCTGAGGAACAACAGACTTCTGATCTGACCCGTCTCCTACAGGGACCGGTCTCTGCCACAAACATATTTGGCAAGACACACTGCACATTTTGAATGAAGATGACGAAGGGGGCCCAAATAAAGCAGGGGAGTATAGACTCCTTAGCCAGATCAACATCGAAAACATCAGAGTTTGGTGCCTATGCTGCCTCTGAACTCACTGAGCTCCATACACTTATGGCCAGCATGAAAGAGGGATTAACCTTGGGTTAACACCAAACTGGATGATATTATGGCCAACAACACTTCCATCAATGCTAAATTGGAGAAAACTCAAGGGAGGATCACTTAGGTGGAGACGTGCGTGGGACAAATCGAAGATGAAATCAACGGAATGAAGGCAGAGCTTTCAGCACTCAAGATGGTGGTTAAAGTGACCACAAGTCACGCACACTTTGCAACAACATTTGTATTTTGAGGGTTTCAGGGGGCCCAATCACTGGTTATATGGAGTCATTTGTGGAAGAAACGTTGCTATCCAGCTGGGACACCCAGAGCTGGTATTCATGATTGAACGAGCGCATAGTTCGCTAGAGGTGCCTTCTAAACCTGGGGCCGCCCTCTGGCCCATTATCGACAGAGTTATTATATACAGAGATAGCGACACTATCCTGAAGGTGGCCAGCGGTAAAGGGGAGCTACAGCTTGGATCTAGTAGGATCCACATATACCCTGACTTTTCGATGGCGGTACAGCAAGAGCGAAAGACCTTCCCATGGGTCAAGACACTATTGCGGGATCGCACCATATCCTACTCAATGATGTTCCCAGACAAATTACGTTTTGAGTTCCGGAACAACATTTATTTTTTCACCGTACCCGAGAAGGCTCTAGCATTCAGATAAAATAAACTCCCACATATTGCGCAGTTGGGGTGGGAATAGATATTATAATACTTACGCCACACAATCCTGAGGATTACTCACTGTCGTGCATAAGAGACTTCTGTTTGTGCCTATTAAGAAGACTCAAGTGGATTCCCTGAGATGTCATGGGATCGTTTCAGTAGACTTGGTGTGGGGGGGAGATTCTCCTCATTAATATTTATGGTCCATCCTGGAAAATCCCCAATTTTATGGTGATTTGTTGGACATATGTCATGGGTTCGATATGGTGCCGATCCTCTGAGGAGGGGATTTCTATATGTAACTGAACAATGAATGCGGCTATACTAGGGTAAAGCCGAGAACACTTTCAAGGGTTGCGCAGGTGCTTGTGAAGGGAATGGCTGAGCTTAATCTGATTGATGCATGGAGGGCTCAATACCTGGTCAGTCAGGAATATACTTATTACTCAGCAGTTCACAATTCTCCCTCTAGGATCGACCTGTGGCTCCTTTCAGCCTCTTTTATGGGTATGGTCTCCACCACGAGGATACTTTCAAGGACATTCACAGACCACACACCCATATTGGCCCAGCTCTCACGTACGTAGAGCTACGTTCCAGCTATAACATAGAAAAGATATAATATAATATTATAGGATAAGTAACTCGTCCTTAAGTTATTCGTGATGGAATCACCACTAATTCAGTATTAAGCAATCCTGTTGTAATCAAGAAGCGGTTCATGTTAATTATAACTCATTCCTTGCATATGCCACAATATTGTGATCCTTTCAAACTGTATAATGATTTAATCTGACAAAATCGAAAAAGGTTTATAGGTGAAGAGTTTAGATGCTGTCCATTTGCATCTTGCAGTTTCAAGCGCTAAATAATTTAGATAATTAAAAGAATGCAACTAGAAAGGTTCAGAGTACAAGCAGCTACATAAGCATTAATCTAAGCCATTGTGCAGTATATTGCCAAAACTTTCAAGAGAGCCACAAGGTGGGAAAATGTTACAGAAATGGTTTCCAATTATAGACCATTGTTCGGCGTGCAATTTTCATGCTCAAACTCAATTTCACATGCAAGCCCCACATTGGGATTTTTATCTTATGAACTCTATATGCTGACAACATTGTGTTGTTTGTCAGGAACCCAGGTCAAAATTTGGAACAAATCTTGTGCGACAGAGTTTGCGAAAAAACCCAGCAAAGTGCAAACTGTATCCATTTACCGTGATCACGTCTCGCCTCCCTTGTGCGATGAATTTTGCATGGGCACCTGATGGAATGATGTATTTGGGAGTTAAACTATCCAACTCTTGTGTATCTCTATAGAAATCTAATTATGGTTTATATCTTGACCAATTACATCAAATTCACTGATGGTCGAATATTCTTCTAACAGCATCCCATTGAAGATGTTGGTTCTAGTGAAATTGATGTACCTATTTCTTTTTTAAGGACCTGGATTCAGCAATCTTAAAATGTATGTGGCATTCTGGCGAAGTCTAGATTAAATGGTCAGACCTCAACAAGCCCTGCTATAGGAGGAGGGGGTGAGGAGGTCATAGCCCCTATTTTTAAATGATATTGTATGGTTGCACAGGCACAATATGCTGCAAACGGGTTCACACTAGAAGGAGCCCCCTCACATTTGCAGATGGAATGCTATACAGTTAATCGCGGAGAGGCGATATAATTGTAACTTGCCCCCACAAGTATCAATGGGTGTTTGTTCTACCCAGTAAGAACCGCCCTCATAGCTTGGAAGAAACTATATTGTATTATGGATGTCGTACATCAATACTGTAGAGATTTCCCTTGTCAAAATGTCAGCTATTAGCATCTAGACTTGATGCAGGAATTCGTACACAATGGACATGGCTACATTACTACATTACTATGTGTTGGGTGATATGTACAATAATCCCATGTGGGCTGTTTCCCTGATAAACCACTGATTGATCCTTGTCTGTCATACATAGTCGATGCAAGGGGTGGTAGACACATATTATCCACTCTATATAAATTGATGATGGCTCAGGCGCCTGAAGGGGCTCATTGTATTTGCATGAACTGGGCCAGTGTTTTGGGCATGTAAATATCGGATTAAATATGGCAGTCTATGTGCTCCGTAAAACACAAAAAGTATCTTTGAACTTGAGATTTAGACAGGTCCAATTTAAATTTCTTAAAAGAGGGCATTATATACCTGGAGAGTGCATCTATTTGGATGAGATTGCATGGGGGTGTGTCCTAGGTGTGTCTATGAAGTTTCTGACAATTTACATATGCTTTGGGCATGCCCACATTTGTCTAAATTCTGGCACGAGATATGCACACCACTAGAAACTTTGTTAGATGTCCCACTCAGACCCACACCCATGCTGTGCCTTTTTGGTCAATATGTTTGGACAACCAAACATGCTAGTAAGTTAGTGGTTAGTGAATGCATGTTTTCTGTCAGCTAAAATGTGTACATTGCAGCATTGCACACACTCTGCACTGCCAGCAAAAGGCCAATGGATGAAAGACATTGGCTTCATTCTGAGTGTGGTGGTCCGTAAATACTGGTGATGGTCGCAGCATACCAGCACCGTTTACCGGACCGGCACACTATGAGTGGCAATGGCGGAAACTCTGCGCCCGCAATTGCGACTCACGGTGTTACCGTTGCCACCTGCACCATGACTGCCAACAGCGGCTGCTACCGGAGGCCGTGGTACGGCTTCATTCCGAGGACCGCATAGAAACACCAGCATGAAAATTCTGTTCCGGTAACACCGGCACTGCAGAGCAGGCGTTAAGTAGTCCCAGGTGAGCAGCAACAGGCCACAGGTGGCAATAATCAGCCCAGCTGCACACCATGAGCACTGTGAATGCCCAAAAGGACCACACCCCACACACCTTCCAGCACGACCCTTCTGTCAGCTGCAGTAGCAGTAATGGAGCTGGGGGCCCTGCATGCAGGGATCCAATATAAGCAATAATTGGAAGAGGCATACAGGCAGAGAAGTCACAGGAGGCAAAGGAGGAGAGGAAGGCGGAGGATGGCCATGCACATGAACAATGGCTAGCAGGTAGCACCCCGCTGGCAGCCACCCAAATCCTGCTTTTGGGCCACACCCTGGAGCCTCACCGACACACAGATCCACACCTTGTATCAACCGGACAGGGAAGCCATAACCTATATAGTGGAACTAATCCAGGATGACATCCAGACTCTAATCAACATCAGGACCACCATACCACCCTTGCTCGAGGTAGTATCAGTGCTGCATTTCATGGCCACCAGCACCTTCCAACACACCATGGGAGAGCTGCATGGGTTATTCCAACCCTGTTTTTCCAAGGTGCTCATCAAGGTCCTGGATGCCCTCCTGCAGCATGTATCACACCACATAGCCTTCCCCAGAACACCTGCCCAGGTCAATGAGACTAAAGTGGGGTGCCATTCCCTTGCATGCATGCAAAACATGATAGGTGCACTGGATGGCACGCACATGGAGCTGGTAACCAGACATTTGCGCAACCGTAAACTGTACCATTCCTACAATGTCCAGGTTGTGTGTGATGCAGACCTCCTCAATACCCACTGCAGCACATGCTTTCCTGGATCTACGCACGATTCCATGGCGCTGCTTAACTCCACACTGCCAGCGTACATGGCACGATACAGCAGAGAATGGACCTGGATATTGGTTGAGTAAAAGTACGGACAGATAGCATGTGTACTGTGGAAGGGGGTTCACCACTCTCACCAGGGCACGTGTCCACATGTTGCATGCACAAGCAGAAGGACATGTCTGGCATGTGGTGCATGGGCAAATGGAGCACACCCCCATCACAATTAGTCCACAAAAGGACAGGCACAACACATGCACTGCAGGTACCAGAATACATCACAACAATGCCACCTACCCCTGCATATACACAACATGCACAACCCCCCCCGGCTGCGTCACAGCCATGTCAGACAAATGTAATCTACCTCCCCACCAGCACCATACCCGACAGCATGAAGCCAGGTGACCTGCCTCTCACAACCGCACATACCCATATGCATGTGACAAGAAACTGAACACAGAATGACGAATGGGAAAGATGACCAATGTACAGCATGCAAATGCCAAAATACATGGCAGACAACATTGAAAAAGTAGATGGCTGTGTCACCATAGGGGTAATGGGAAAGGTGGGAGTCATGTGGGGCGGGGAATGTGGGCGAAATCCACCCCACCACCTTACAATACACAAGAAACCAGTGTCACCTGTGCCATTCGCTTCATCTTGCGTCAATCCCATGTAACACTGACCAACATCCATACATAGCTGCATTGACACCTCCACCACAATGACTTTGTCCCCCTTGTGTCCCTCCCATGCAGGTGATGCTGGACACCCCATTGATGCCATGGCTCTTGATCCCCACCAGGCAACCACAAAATCAGCACAAGCATGCCTACAACCGTGCACACATAAGGACAAGCTGCACCATTGAACAAACATTTGGACTGCTGAAGGCAAGGTTCTGCTCCCTGAGTAGATCTAGGGGTGCCCTCATGTACAGTCCTGTGAACGTGGGCAAGATTGTCCTTGCCTGTGCCATGTTACATAACATGTGCATCAGGCGCAACATTCCTCTTCCCCCAGACATGGACATGCCTCCAGTGGAGGGTGACAACAATAGTGACACCGAGGATGAGATCCCATAGCCCCATCGCAGGGATGCCATTGATGGGCGTGAGGCACGCTATCAACTATTCACCTACTACTTTTGAGCACAAAGCACATGCACATGGCCTAGGCCATACACCACAATTGACACCGTACAGCAAATAAAGCACTCTCTCACGTAAAATATGAATGTCCAGTCATGATTTGCAATGCAACAACCCAGTGTATTTACATGAATGGAAAACTGTAAAGGTGGACCAACACCCCCTCCCAAACTATCCCTCCTCTCCCCCTTTGCAATAATCCCTCCCCACTCCCCCTCCCCAACTATCCCTTCCCACTCCCCCTCCACAACTATCCCTCCCCATCCCTAACTATCCCTCCCCACTCCCCCTCCCAACTTGTGTCACACTGTCAATAATGTCTCAGTCTAAGGCACACCCATGGCACATGTTTGACATAGGCCTATTTTTGTGGCTGCTTGCCACCTGGCCCGCCCTTGTGCCCTAGAGCAGCCTGGGGAATTGACCTCCACTTCGGGCTGCTTGGGTGAGAACTAGCAGGCGTGCAGCTTGTCACCACATGTGTGGGAATGCTCGTTGGCCTGTTTATCCAGGGCCCCCTACAGGTCATTGCCAGTGACTCGACCATGGCCGACATAATGCTATTGCCCTCGCGGACCATCCTGGCCATGAGTACAATTGCAAACATTGCTCATCCGAGGGCATGCGCAGTGATGCATTCAGTGGTTTGCACGCTTTCCCGCATGAGCTGTGCCTCAGTGCGGAGCAGGTCTACCTCCCCCGCTTCAGGCAGGACTCCTCCAGGTGCTGCTGCAGCAGGGCCGACAATCCTTCCTGCCTTTCCTGTATGCGGCACAGACAACCATCCATGTTCCTGACATTGGGGAAGGGCAGGCGTGGTGGGCTTGTCAGATTCGAGGGGCTGAATTCTGGCCGCTCATATGTGCATTGTCTGTGGTGTCCCCCGTGGTGTCACCTGCATCATCATCAGCTTCCTCATCGCTGTACTCAGGCACATATATTGGAGAATACTGGGTGGGTGTAGTGACCATCCTCCTTCCGTCACCCTTTCACCCTTGTAGGCATTTGCACCATGGCTGGAGCTGCCTGGTTGGAGGGGCTTGTAACATAAGGGACAGCCTCGGGTCGGGCAGGACGAAAAAAGCTGGCATAAGACTGTATATGAGGGGGTAGTACTGTCCTCAAATATTTGTACCTGCAGTTATTTGTTGCAGTGAAAATTTCAAGACCTCCAGAGATCAACAGTAAGACATTAAAGAATATGTATTTACTGAAAAAAGGAATGATCCAAACGCTGGACTTTAACTGTTGGAGGGGCAGCTAGTGTGGCCACTGAAGGGGCTGACTGGGTTGGAGGGGCAGCTGGTGTGGCCACTGCAGGGACTGCCTGGATTGGAGGGGCAGCTGGTGTGACCACTGAAGGGGCTGCCTGCGTTGGAGGGGCAGCTGGTGTGGCCACTGCAGGATCTCCCTGGGTTGGAGGGGAAGCTGTTGTCGGCATTTCAGGGGCTGCCTGGGTTGGAGGGGCAGTAGTGATAGTCACAGTGTATTAGGACGTCTCCTGGGTGGTGGTGGTGCATCAATTCGACTGCATTCCACATTTGGTGCCCATTGAGGTGCATGGTTGGACTCCATCACTGTCAGATGATGTGCCTGAGGATGGAGGAAGGCATGATTATAGGGACCAGTGTCCATGCAATGTGTTGGTAGTGAAGTGGGCTGTTGAGGGGACATGCAGTGGCACATGGCATCGTGCATTCATGCTTGTGTTGTGTAAGAGGATTCAATTCAGCACTACAGCTAAGTTAACGCCTAGTCTAGAATACTGAATGAAAACCCTTATTGATATATCTTTATGTCCAGTTCATGCGTTCTGGATGACTACCCCTATATAACACCCCTCTCTTGGAATCCCCCTGACCCCACTGAGCCAAGAAGTAGTTCTGTTTTGCAAGTTTAAAAGGTTTATTTGATAATTTAAAATATATATATATCACACTTTATAATAAATTAATAATTGAATAGCACACTTAATCTGATATGATAAAGATCAACAACGGAGAATCTGGCACTAGCACACTTCTTATAATCACTAATGAGTTGACATGAAATGGATAAGGTAGCACACTGGTAAAGAGGAACAAAAGTATAAGGTGGTAGAGGATGCTTTATGTAAGCTCAGGTGGATGCAATATTCAATGAATGCAGTACAGAAAATACTCAATATGATTTCAACCAAACAATGTAATCACTTTTCTCTGGCAATCCCCTCCCCCCCTTGATGCAAGGCAAGGAAATGGAAGGAAAACACACAGTTCTCAGAAATGCAATCAATGTAAATCAGTTCACCCCAGCAAGCTTACACTACAGAAAACAGATAGGAGTTTTGAAAACACAGGCAAAATGCTTTGATATGTGCTAGCAATGGATGAGAAATATGCTGGAAATACTTTTAATTCCCTTTCAGAGGTTCAGGGTGAGTGGTATCTAGTTAATATTAGTCCAGGCTCACACTAGCAATGAGGCAGGGATAGTTAGCAGGTTAAACGAATTTCTGGCAAATGGAAGGCAAGCAGCAGCAGTTTTTAAACATGAAGAAATTTACAAATCGCGGCAAAATTCGCGGATGCGCCGAGCGCTATTACAGAGGAACCACAAGGACTATCTCTATCGTCTTGGGGTCCTAGGAAAGCCTAGGATCTCATCTTCCAAATGAAAGTTACTGCAAGTCTCTAGCACAAACGGTTGCGGAGATATGAGCGATTAAATAAAGGTCGTTTTTCAGATTTGAAATTTTAAAGTTCAAAAAGACAAGTGCAGCTTGCAACTAGAAAATGACACGTGACAGCTTTACAAATGACAGGTGACAGTTAGGAGACAGTTCTACTTAGATTAAATAGATTGAATTATATTATTTTAACTAGGAGATTGGTTCTGCACAGTTTTCTAGGTACTCACACTATATTCTTGAGTGAAATGGGCCACGCCACGGATCTGGTCAGATTTTAGACTCGCCTCTGGTCTCTGCACTTCACAGTGATCTGGGTCAGCTCTCTCTGGTTCTCTGGTCTGGGTCTCTAGTTCTGGATAGATTGAAGTCTCTAGTTTGGCTCTCTGGAGGTTTGATGGAGGTAAAGTATGGATTTTTCCGGCAAAGCGTCCCGCTGCAGATGGAATTGAAGGTCCCTATCTGTCCTGTCTGTCTGCTTTTATGTGTTTAGAATGTGGGTGTGTTCTAGCATCACTGACCCTACCTCTCTCTCAGCTTCTAATTGGTCAAACTTCCATTTATCATTTGATTGGGGGAGCTAGGTTGTGTCAGAGTGATGTCATTTTACAGCCTGCAGAAAGTCCACTCCTCCTGTCAACTTACACACAAATCTAGATTTGAAACAAATACATATTTGCAGAGGTACATATTGTTTTAAAATCATATGCACCCATCATGCATTACAGGAGGTATCCCCTGTTCAAACTCTGCTCTTCCTGGGAGCTTGCATTCAGAAATGGCACATAATTGACTTTTTAACTGATTTTTCACTTTCTGACATTGACCCAACTTTACATACATGTGTGCAGGGAGTATGGACATTAACTGATGAAGTTTCAGATTTTTAACATGCATACATTTAGAGTAATATCCACTTTTCCGCTAAAACCCCCCTGAACACGCCACCGGGTCGAAAAACCTCTTAAAATGTGGGCAGAAAAATCACAAGAATTATGGTATCATTTATAACATTTTCACATGTCCGCTCTATGAATGATCCATCTTTTTAAAGTTATGTTCTGGCTCCAAAGGGGTGTGGTTTCCTCTCAGCACAAGGTAGAAATACTGGTTTATCCAGTTCTGCCAAGCCAGCTTGCTCTCACAGGCAGTGCCCCTCCCCTTTCCTCAGGAGGAAGCCACTTTTTACGACCATTTACGACTCCTGCCAATAAAACCTTTGCCTGAGTCAGGAGAGGCTCATTGTTCAAGAGGAAGCCATTTATGATCCTCTCAATAAACCCTCTGCCTGGGTGAAGGGAGTTGCATTGTTCACTCTCCTGCAGAGCACAGGTAATTCAATTATCAGATAGATGGCATATCCTTAGTGTGAGCAGCAAAAGGGCAGCTAGGCCTGGGAACACAGCTGTGACTCAAGTTTCACTCCTGATGGGGGTAGTTGCCAGGCAGAATTCAGTTCCTTAAGCCAGGTTTCAGATAAAATGTCACTTTTTGTTCCCCAGTTCCTGCATTCAAATAAAACTAAACATTTTTACATATGCAGCTAGAAGGCTGATTCTAAGTTTAAAACTATGCCATTTAAACAGTTACAAAGGCATGTGACACCAAACATAGGTCACTCATTTAATCTAAACCTTTTCGATTTTAGTGTCTTTAAATCCAGTGCAACTTAAACTGCTGACTCCATAGCTCAGCCAGTTTTGTTATAAGCATTGTTCTGGGCTCTTCATTTCCCAGATTTTGTAGGCACACAAAACTCCATTCTACCAAATGTCTGCTGGTGTTCAGTGAATATTTTGCACATATTGCAATGTTTGAAATAGGCACTTTGGCTTGCCTTCAGAGAAACACAGGGTGGTTTTAAACTGCCGGCTTTTGGATAGTGGTGAGTACTGGTACTGCACCCATTTTTGGGATTTAAGAAAATGAATTCCCCACAATTCTAGGTTGCATTTGGCAATCAGCATTGCCATTCCCAATGGTTTCAGACTACTGTGCGGGTAGTCCAATGGTGGTTTTAAAGCGCTTTGAAGCTAACCGGCGCTAATGTTTTTCCTTTGGCAACCCATTTCCCTCATGGCAACCCGGCCTTTCATTCTCGCACTGGTGGGTGGCAAGTGAGGCAACCATTTTGGTGTGCGCACAAACTGCGCAGCTTTCCTGGATTTCGGCGCACATGTGGGTTTTCCGCCATCTTGAATTTTCTAAGCCCACAGCACCAAATGTTGTGGCATGATAGCTTAAACGTGGGTCAGGACACCCAACAAGCCCCCCCACGCGACTGCACTTTGAATTTGAGTCGATGGGGAGTCGCGTGCCCAAGGGTTTTGACCCACGCACCGGTCTGTCCGCATAATCTTCTTCCTCTTCTGTAGATGGCATAGTTCAGCATCTTCTTCTCCATCCGGTACTGATCGATCAGTTCTCCTCGCCGGTCCTGATGGGAATATTGGGCGGTCCACTGGGCCCATTGGATCTTCGTTCCCGGTCTCCGGATCACCCTCCTTGGCCCGTCTTCAGGTTTTCTTTCTCCTAGGACGACAAAGGAAGAGCGGCAATACCTACTCATAGACGTTTTTCCACCACCCTTGAGATAGTGGGGCAGCATATGCATTTCATCATAACGAAACATTACATTCTTATTTTGAAAAAAAACAGTATAACTAAGAGACAGTTTCATGCAAATCACAATATTTTAGAGACTAGATGTGGTATGTTTTATGGTTGGAACTGAATTAGTCTGAGACAGTACCCGCTAGGATTCCAGAGGATTCCTCCAGTTGTTGCAGAGTGTGCCTGGGATGGCAACATTTCAACTGGTTTATGTGGACCCACTTGTCTTCCCCCGCTGCCAAAGGACCTTTGGGGATGTGGATTTTGTAGGCCACAGGGGAGATCTTATCGACGATCTCAAAGGGTCCTTTCCATGTAGGCAAAAATTTGCGCTGCTTGGCCTGGTTCCTTTGGAAGTTGTATAGATAGACCCGGTCTCCCACCTGATATTCCTTCCTGGAAGTTTTCAGGTCATAATGGGTCTTCATGCTATCAGCTGATCTTTCTAGATTCCGCTGAGCATAAGCAAAAGCATGTTGGAGGTGTTTCCTTAAATTCTCTACATACTCATGAGTAGTGGAGGCATTTATCAGTGTCTGCTCTTGGGTCCTGTAGAGCAAATGCTGAGGAAGCACCATCTTGCGCCCAGTCATCAACTCAAATGGTGACATTTTGGTTGCAGATGAAGGGGTAGATCTGATGGCCATTAGGACCAGAGGTAATCGGATATCCCAACTTGGCCCAGAATCTGCCACAAACTTCTTTAATATGCTCACAATTGTCCGGTTATATCTCTCTACTGCCCCAGAAGAAGCTGGCCGATAAGCAATATGCAACTTCCTTTTGACCCCCAGTATCTCCCACATCTTTGTCATTACTTCACTGGTGAAGTGGCTACCTCTGTCTGACTCAATCCTTTGAGGTAGACCAAAATGGGAAAAGATGTGGTTAATCATCAAGGCAGCTGCAGTTTCTGCCTTGCAATTTGGGGCTGGGAGACATTCCACCCACTTGGTAAACAAGCATGTCACAGTCAACATGTACTTATTCCCCCTAGCCGAGCGAATCACAGGGCCTACAAAGTCGATTTGTAAATCTGACCATGGGAGTGTCATTCCCCTCTTTTGTAAAGGCGCCCGGTGCGTGAGGGATGATGGCTGAAATTGTGCACACACAAGACACCCCTTCAAGTATTGGTCGAGGTCCTGCCCCATGTGTGGCCAGTATGCAACCTCTCTTAAGATTTCCAATGTTGTGTGAAACCCCCTATGACCGGCGGTGGCCGCATCATGGGCGTGACTTAACATCAGGCTTCGGAATGAGGTAGGAACCACCCACTGATCGTGGCCAGCTTTGGATTTCCTTACCAACAAACCGTCTTGGATTCGGAACATTTTTGGACATTTCATCAACACTCTTAGGTCCTCTTTCCCAATGTAATCGGTATCCGTCAGGGGAAAGTTCTCAGGGTCCTCAAGGTGCTGGTAAATTTTACCAATAATTGGATCCCCCTTCTGAGCAGTAATCAAATCAGCATCAGGGGTCTCCTTACTCCATTGTGCAATTGAAAGGTCGTTGTGAGCATTTGTCTGGGACCTAGTGATAGCAGTGACCTGGACTTCCCCCAATAGGGACTCAATCTCAATTAGATCCCCTTTGATGGCCCCGGTTTTGGCCAGCTGATCAGCTAAGTCATTTCCAGTTTTGTCTGGTCCCTCTACTTTGGAATGACCCTTGATCTTTTTCCAGTAGATGGTCATCCCATTCGATGTGACCAGATCATCAATGTTTTGGATCAACTTCCCATGTTTCAAGGGTTTGTTGTTAGCACATAACATGCCTCTGGTTTTCCAATTAACCAGGTGCTCCACGAACCCGTTCCGTACATAATCCGAATCTGTGATTATGACCAGTTCGCGGAGTTGATGCTGGACAGCAGTGAGGATGGCCTGATGCACAGCCATCAGTTCTGCCACCTGACTACTTCGGGGACCAATTTTGTATCCAGCGGAGGGTTCTGGGGACTCATTCACCCATGCATTCCCTACGCCAGCCACCAGTTCTTTCTCCCCGTTGTTGTCAACATGGTAAGAGCATCCATCCACATAGACAGTGGGCATTCCCTCACACTTGTCCTCTTCAAAGACTTTGTGGGGGGAATTAAGGTATGCCTCTATGTTGTCCTTTATTTTTAGACTTTCGTCCTCGAGACAGTTTTCTCTGGCACAATCATGCAAGTCAGCCAGACCTTGCGCGAGTGGACTCTTCTTGTTTTGGCCATATCTGACCTCCACAGGAAAGCCTTGCATTGACAGAATCCAGGAAGTAATTCGGGAATTACTCACATTTCCGGCCCGGATTCTGTCACTTTGGAGATATTGCAGAGGCTGGTGTGGAGTCTCCACTATGATGTGTTCCCCCTGGATAAACGGGCGGTAATTCTTCAATGCCCAGACCGTTGCCAGGAGTGCCTTCTCACAATCGTTGAATTTTTCCTCCACAGAGGATAAAGTTTTGCTCGCATAGGAGATTACTTTATTGACCTTGTCATGCTTTTGGTATAATACTGCCGTCAAGCACGTATTAGAGAACCCCGTCTCCAGGAAGAACTCCTTGTTTCTGACAGGGTAAGCTAGGCAAGGCGCTTGTGAGAGGCTTCTTTTGAGTTGTTTTACTGCCTCGGCTTGTTCTGGACCCCATTCCCACTTGACCCCCCCCTTCAGGAGATGAATCAGGGGTCTGGTGATCTCTGCGTAGCCCTCAATGAACTTTCTGCTGTAATTAGTCAGTCCAAGGAGGCTCCTTAGTTCCCGCAGAGTTGTGGGGTCTTTCAGTTTCTGAAGTGCTTCCACTTTCTTTTCCTGGGGACAGAGACCCTGAGGAGTAATCTCATGCCCCAAGAAATTAACACGGGTTCTACACCACTGTGCTTTCTGAAAGGAAAGTTTTGCTCCGGCGGCCCTCAACTGCGTCAGAACATAACGGATCTCCGCTATGTGTTCCTCCACAGATGAACTTTTGATGAGGACATAATCTACATAAGCCAGGTTACCCCTTGCACCCAGGTCGGGCTAGGCCTTATGTAGGAAAATGTTGAATTCATTGCCGGAGTTGAGGTATCCGAAGGGAGTCCGGGTCCATGTGTACTGCTGGCCCCCAAAGGTAAAAGCCAGTTTGTATTGGTCCTCCCTACTGACAGGCACGGTCCAGTACCCATTGGTCAGGTCTATTGCAGTGAATACCTGTGACCCCTGGATCTGGGCCAGCCCTTGGTCAATGTAGGGCAGAGGCCATCGGGAAGTATGGACCCGTTTGTTGAGCTCCCTAAGGTCGGCGCAGAGTCTCCACTGGCCGTTTGGCTTCAATATTCCCAGCACCGGATTATTGAAGGTGCTGTGGACTGGACGGATTATTCCCCGGGACTCAAGGTTCTTAATTATTTCAGTAAGGGACTCCATTGATGCGAGAGGCAAGCGATATTGCTTCACAAACACAGGAGTCATGCCAGGGTCCGTGGGGATTGTTGTTGTGTGGATGTCAGTGCGACCACAGTCATATGAGTCTACCGCAAAGAGATCTTGGAAATCCAAGAAAACTTGTTTCAACTTTTGCTTTTGTTCCAGAGTCACACAGGCATCAGCTAGGTTGACTCTCTCTTCCACCATCTGCCTGAAGCCTGGAAAGACTTCTGGTTTGGCTATTTCAGCGGCCTCCTCCAGCTGGGTGGAGAAGTCCCTGGTCAGAGTGCTGATTTGGACTGGAGGCTTCAGGTGGGAAAGGCAGCCCTCATGGACCTGGAAAATCACCTCATCCCTCCTGAAATCACAAGTCACATCTTCCTTACCATAGGGGCAGGAAGTGTACACCAGGAAGTTCCCCCCATGCCGGGTAAAAATCCTGTCTGGTGTTGTATGGTCCTCACTGTCACTGTCAAAACAGTCCTTGGGGATTGGTCCTAACAGTTCATTTACAAGATCAATGGAGAAATGTCGGTCATCAACCGCCATTCCAATAATGGTGCCTGCGGCTAGAGTAATACTCTTTAAGTCGCTGTTATCCACCTCTATTGGAATGGTGTCATGTTCTATGTTGACTAATGGAGTTGGGTTTACCCCTAACCCTTGCTGTTGGAGAGAAGCATTTAGATGTATGTAAGCATCAGGGTTTTTGAACTCTTGTCCTCTTTTAACTTTCACTTCCAGGGAGAATTGTCGGGTCCTTTCTGGGATGGTGACTTCCTCTTTAATCTGAATTTCAACTGCATAAGGTAGCAATTGAGCTGACCTAAATGCTTTTTCTGGATCATCAAAGCCCATGGGATTATCCGCTAATCGGGACCAAGCTTTGAAGTTTATTAGGTCCAAACTAATGGCAAAGCGATTGAGAATGTCACTGCCTAAGTAAAAGGCGGCAGGGACGTCTCGCACGACCCAACAATTGTGGACTATGCTCTTGTTGCCAATGGAGATTTTGAGCATACACCTGCTTGGCAGGAGATGTTTGGAATTAGGTGCTTCCAGGTCCATTTCCCATTTGTCTATCAGTTTGAAGGTGGGAATGGCTGGATCTTTTGGGATTTGGAGAAACATGGCTTCGCTGATGAAGCTCTTACCGTTGTTCACACACACTCGAGCGAGAACAGAGTCCTTCCCATCATTTAACTGAACCGGGATGAACAACTGCTCTCCAATTTGCTGAATATCAGCCAGGCTCTGAGCTGATTTCACATCTTTCTGGACTATAGGAGTGGGAGTTTCTGATTGTGGATTTGTAAAGAATTTCAGAGTGTTTCCTTCCAGTGTGGAATACCACCTTAAACTGGAAGGAAGGTTGATTTTCAGAAATAGAGAGGACCCCCCATCACTAGTCTGTTGTCCTACTGCTATTACTGTCACGTCTGGAATCTGGTTGTTCTGGAAGTGAAATTCTACTTGGTCAGATTTTTGTTCAACCATGTGGCAGGTGCCGTTTAAACTAACATGGTTGACACTCTGTTTTAATTTTATTGGTCGGCTAGTCTGGGTCCAGAGGACCTTGTTTACACAATCTATTAGGGGTGACAACCTTCTCAGGAGGTCATTCCCTAGTAAACAAGGGGTGCCCTCCGGGTTCACAACTATGACCGGGTGTTTCAACTTATGTCGCCCAATTTTAATGTCCAAGTCTGCAGTCCCTTCAACGGGAATTTCCTTCCCGTCAAAGTTCTGTAGTTGTCCCGGAAGAGAGGTGAGAGGAATTTGGTAATTCTCTCCCCTTCCTGCATTCAGTTCGTCAAAGGCCCTTCTGGACAGAAGGGTAGCTTGAGATCCCGTGTCCACCAGTGCCGAGATTGTATCCTGCCCCTGTACTTGTACCGGGGCATAATATCTTCCCTCCTTCTCCTCAAGGGGGCACAGATAATGCACATTTTTGGACAACTGGTGGACTAACTTTCTGGTTTTGGACATCGATAGCGAAGAGATTTGGGCAGAATTCTGTGAAGAGTCTTGGGAATCTGAAAGAAAAAGTTGGCAACTGGAGATCAGAGCCATTGTGGGTTCCCCTGGTTCCGGTTCTGGGCTGCCCCCCCCTTTTTGGAGGCAGTCCCCAGGATGGGTTTGAACCAGGGGATTTTCTTGCTGTTGGTTCTGGGATGAGATGGTGGGCGGCGGTAGCTCAGTCTCCACATCTCCCCAGTCTGGATTTGCATCCCTAGGGACCCATTTTTCTTTGGGAGGAGTTCCCCCCTCTCTGAAGGAGAAGATCCTTTTCCCAGGATCCTCTGAGGATCCCTCTGCCTCAAATTGGAAGATCTGTACCTCCTCCTCAAACTGAGTCTGTTTGGGTCTTTTGTTTCTCCTACCCCCCCTCTGCTCCTTAGGAGGCAGACTTTCAGGGGCAAGAGATTTTGTTTCCGGTTCCTGGGTTTCCAGGGGCTGTTTACAAGTGAGGAAGGAAGCTTCCTCCAAGGCTTTACACCCCCCTTCCCTTTGTGCCTCCTCCCTGGGAACCGGTGAGTTATCGGGGTGCTGCCCCCGTCATTGTTCTGGAGCACCAGGTCCAGAGTTGGGTGCATTCTGCGCCGGCATGCCGATCTGAGGGTTCTGCTGAGCCCTCAGTATGTGACCCAGATCCCGCGCCATGTTTTGAACCTGGTGCTCTAACTGGGAAACCCGCTCAGGCTGATACGGGGCCCTGTTTTCTCACCTGGGCTGATCCCGGGAAGGGTAGCTATCCCTTCTTTGGTAGTACCCCTGGTTGGGAAGATTTGGGTACCCCTCCACCCTTGGCCTCCCCTCTCCCGGATTCAGTGGTCTGGGCTCAGGGAATTGGGGAAAGAAGGATGGATGGTTTTGGGGCTGAAAGTCGGGTGGATATCTGGGGAAAAAGTTCTGCCCAGGGTTTGGTAAATTTCTGCCCTCCTGAGGGAAGTTTGGAGGGAAGTTCCCTGGGTTAGGTGCTTGGCTGGATCCCCCCCCTTGGGCTGGAGGAGTCCACACATAACCCAGGATGGGTCGATTTCCCTTGTAACGGGGACTTACATAATCAGGAGAGCGAGGGACCCCATTTGTGGGGCTGCCTCCTTGGCTCCCTGTCTGTGACTGGCCCGAGGACCTTCTGGGCCTAGCATTATTAGGTGCAGGTAGGTTTTTAGGCCCCCCCATCTCCAAATCTAAAACGGGGGTGACCTTTACCTCTGTCACCTTGGCAGCAGCAGGGGTGCTGTTGGCTTTGGGGTTTTTCTGGGCATTACTTTTGCTATCTACCGGTTTCTGCACCTCATAGATCCGGGTAGCCTGTTCAATGACCCAGTCTAAAGATCTTTTCTCGTGAAAATCCCTCACGAGCTGGGTCATGATATATTTGGGCAAGGCATGGAAAAACGTATTAATAAATTCCCTGCTATCCGTGCGCACCCTTCTTGTGGTCTGTGCAAAAGCACGCTTTAACTCCTGCACAAATTCTTGTGGGGCCTGATCCTCCCCACATTGCAAATTGTAGGCTGCCTTGCGAGCCTCTTGAGGATTTCTGTGAACAGAAAAATGTTTCAGGATGGCCGCCTTATATGTGGACCATCTTAAATGATTTTGGTCCTCCAGCCCCGCAAAGAAACTGGAGTATTCCGGGGAGAATGTCCACTTTACATATTGAATACCGCTTTGGCTGTCCTTCAAATGGAAAGTCTCCATCATTTGTTCAAACAACTCTAAGTGCTCCCAAACAGAATACTTAGCGTTCTTATGGTAAGGCGTGATGACGCTCCTGATCGCCTTAATCTGCTTTAAGGGGTCCTTAAGCAAGGCCCTTTTTGCCTTATTGGCCTTTTTGGTTCGGGTAACCCTTGTCCATTCATCCTCGGACTCAGAGGCACTGCTCCCAGAGGTTCCCGTCTGATCTTCCAGGTTTTCCCGGATTCTGCGAGCCTGGGAATGGCTGGCAGAATGTGGGGACCTGGTCTCCTGTGTCCTGCGCAGTTCAGAGGAGTCTTCAGATTCCTCCTTGCTGCCAGGATTTGATGGGTACCCCCTCCACTGACCTAACTGGGCAGAGGTTTTCAGGATGCCCTTAATGGGCCTACTCTCCTGGGGTTCCCCACTGAACTGTACTGTACTTGGGTGCCCATACCCGGATGCCCACCCCTCCATTCCTGAGTGGTACTGGCCTATGAGCCCCCTACTTTTAGCTGGATAGTAATCTGCCATCCCTGTGGCCCTGTGCTCATGTGCACCAGGGGACATGGGGGTGGCAGAGTCCAGGGACTGAGAAGTATGAGGGCCTCTGGTACTAGGGCTCCTGAGGTTATGCTCCGGAGTTTCCATTTCCCAGCGAACCTCATCTCTATCCGCCCCTGCTCCCTGTTGCAATGCAAGAGCCTGCATTTGTGTCTTCAGTTCCTCTGTTAAGGCCTTACTCGACTCTATCAGTTTCTCCTGCATCGCTACCTGTTGCTGGAGCCTATCATTGTGTTGACAGAGGGCCTCATTCTCCCTCTGTGCTTCCTGGTTGGTCCTGGAGAACTGGGCCAGTCTTTGCTGCAGGAGGTTTACCTCCTGGGCAATGTCCCTATTGGCCTGCTCCTTTCTTGCTAGAGCATCTTCCACCCTTCTGGTGTGCTCTACCAAGTTCTGGTTTTCTTTTTGGAGATCACCCAGCCCCTGGAGGGCCAGGTGATTTTCTTCCATTTTTCTTTTTAAATGGCAGACTTCCTGGCCTAAGGTATCCCATTCCTGACTGAGAGCCTGCATCTGTGCTGCCAGGTCGTCCCTTTGCCTTTGGAAGGCACCAGCATTCTGGCGCTCCTGATCAAACTCTGCCTGGGTATCCAGATCTTTCAGAATTAGTTTGTTGCTCTCCGCCTTCACTCTATCCAGGTGGCCTTGCAGGGTGACTACCTGCTCAGCACATACCCTGTTGAAGTCCAGTTGTTGCTCTAGCTTTTTCTGGTTTTGCAGTAGGGAGTCCAAACCTTCTTGGTATTCCTTCTGCAAGGCCAGAAATCTGGTATTCTGTTCTACCTTTTCCTGTTGCAGCACATCCATATCCTTCTTTATTTTAATGATGTGCTGCCTACTATCATCTTCTGACTCCTGGCTCCTCTGCAGCCTCTGCTCAGAAGAGTCCAGATCAGATTGGGCCTTCTGTAATGCCATCTGTTGCCTATTTGCCAGATTTTGGCTTTCAGCACATCTATCCTGCATGTCTCCCATATATAGGTACAGGTATGCTGCTATCCTGGCAATCTCATTGTGTTCCTCTTTGGCTTTAGGAGCCATATATAGTTCACTCAGGGCCACATGTAAGGGACCCTGATCTCTATATATATCTGACCCTGTTTCAGTGACCTGTTGTGTGATGGCCTGCAACCACACATCCTGGCCCTGTTCGGTCCATTCACCTCTCACAAATAGCTTATGCAAGAGGTGCTCTCTGGCTATTTTCATGTCTACCAAGGTCGTCATTCTAGAGATTGGTCTCTGTCCTGACTTACAGAAGTTTGTATTTTATTTTTGCAGAACAGAACTTTTCTTGGAGTGTCCCTTTTGAGGAATGCTTCACAGCGTAATGCAGCGTGGTGATCCGACCGGATGTATGTATCCCGTCAGTTAGCACACTGTATTAAGCTGCACAAGTGGTAAATCTAACCCAACGTCTCGGCTCGAGCCCCCAATTTGTAAGAGGATTCAATTCAGCACTACAGCTAAGTTAACGCCTAGTCTAGAATACTGAATGAAAACCCTTATTGATATATCTTTATGTCCAGTTCATGCGTTCTGGATGACTACCCCTATATAACACCCCTCTCTTGGAATCCCCCTGACCCCACTGAGCCAAGAAGTAGTTCTGTTTTGCAAGTTTAAAAGGTTTATTTGATAATTTAAAATATATATATATCACACTTTATAATAAATTAATAATTGAATAGCACACTTAATCTGATATGATAAAGATCAACAACGGAGAATCTGGCACTAGCACACTTCTTATAATCACTAATGAGTTGACATGAAATGGATAAGGTAGCACACTGGTAAAGAGGAACAAAAGTATAAGGTGGTAGAGGATGCTTTATGTAAGCTCAGGTGGATGCAATATTCAATGAATGCAGTACAGAAAATACTCAATATGATTTCAACCAAACAATGTAATCACTTTTCTCTGGCAATCCCCTCCCCCCCTTGATGCAAGGCAAGGAAATGGAAGGAAAACACACAGTTCTCAGAAATGCAATCAATGTAAATCAGTTCACCCCAGCAAGCTTACACTACAGAAAACAGATAGGAGTTTTGAAAACACAGGCAAAATGCTTTGATATGTGCTAGCAATGGATGAGAAATATGCTGGAAATGCTTTTAATTCCCTTTCAGAGGTTCAGGGTGAGTGGTATCTAGTTAATATTAGTCCAGGCTCACACTAGCAATGAGGCAGGGATAGTTAGCAGGTTAAACGAATTTCTGGCAAATGGAAGGCAAGCAGCAGCAGTTTTTAAACATGAAGAAATTTACAAATCGCGGCAAAATTCGCGGATGCGCCGAGCGCTATTACAGAGGAACCACAAGGAATATCTCTATCGTTTCGGGGTCCTAGGAAAGCCTAGGATCTCATCTTCCAAATGAAAGTTACTGCAAGTCTCTAGCACAAACGGTTGCGGAGATATGAGCGATTAAATAAAGGTCGTTTTTCAGATTTGAAATTTTAAAGTTCAAAAAGACAAGTGCAGCTTGCAACTAGAAAATGACACGTGACAGCTTTACAAATGACAGGTGACAGTTAGGAGACAGTTCTACTTAGATTAAATAGATTGAATTATATTATTTTAACTAGGAGATTGGTTCTGCACAGTTTTCTAGGTACTCACACTATATTCTTGAGTGAAATGGGCCACGCCACGGATCTGGTCAGATTTTAGACTCGCCTCTGGTCTCTGCACTTCACAGTGATCTGGGTCAGCTCTCTCTGGTTCTCTGGTCTGGGTCTCTAGTTCTGGATAGATTGAAGTCTCTAGTTTGGCTCTCTGGAGGTTTGATGGAGGTAAAGTATGGATTTTTCCGGCAAAGCGTCCCGCTGCAGATGGAATTGAAGGTCCCTATCTGTCCTGTCTGTCTGCTTTTATGTGTTTAGAATGTGGGTGTGTTCTAGCATCACTGACCCTACCTCTCTCTCAGCTTCTAATTGGTCAAACTTCCATTTATCATTTGATTGGGGGAGCTAGGTTGTGTCAGAGTGATGTCATTTTACAGCCTGCAGAAAGTCCACTCCTCCTGTCAACTTACACACAAATCTAGATTTGAAACAAATACATATTTGCAGAGGTACATATTGTTTTAAAATCATATGCACCCATCATGCATTACAGGAGGTATCCCCTGTTCAAACTCTGCTCTTCCTGGGAGCTTGCATTCAGAAATGGCACATAATTGACTTTTTAACTGATTTTTCACTTTCTGACATTGACCCAACTTTACATACATGTGTGCAGGGAGTATGGACATTAACTGATGAAGTTTCAGATTTTTAACATGCATACATTTAGAGTAATATCCACTTTTCCGCTAAAACCCCCCTGAACACGCCACCGGGTCGAAAAACCTCTTAAAATGTGGGCAGAAAAATCACAAGAATTATGGTATCATTTATAACATTTTCACATGTCCGCTCTATGAATGATACATCTTTTTAAAGTTATGTTCTGGCTCCAAAGGGGTGTGGTTTCCTCTCAGCACAAGGTAGAAATACTGGTTTATCCAGTTCTGCCAAGCCAGCTTGCTCTCACAGGCAGTGCCCCTCCCCTTTCCTCAGGAGGAAGCCACTTTTTACGACCATTTACGACTCCTGCCAATAAAACCTTTGCCTGAGTCAGGAGAGGCTCATTGTTCAAGAGGAAGCCATTTATGATCCTCTCAATAAACCCTCTGCCTGGGTGAAGGGAGTTGCATTGTTCACTCTCCTGCAGAGCACAGGTAATTCAATTATCAGATAGATGGCATATCCTTAGTGTGAGCAGCAAAAGGGCAGCTAGGCCTGGGAACACAGCTGTGACTCAAGTTTCACTCCTGATGGGGGTAGTTGCCAGGCAGAATTCAGTTCCTTAAGCCAGGTTTCAGATAAAATGTCACTTTTTGTTCCCCAGTTTCTGCATTCAAATAAAACTAAACATTTTTACATATGCAGCTAGAAGGCTGATTCTAAGTTTAAAACTATGACATTTAAACAGTTACAAAGGCATGTGACACCAAACATAGGTCACTCATTTAATCTAAACCTTTTCGATTTTAGTGTCTTTAAATCCAGTGCAACTTAAACTGCTGACTCCATAGCTCAGCCAGTTTTGTTATAAGCATTGTTCTGGGCTCTTCATTTCCCAGATTTTGTAGGCACACAAAACTCCATTCTACCAAATGTCTGCTGGTGTTCAGTGAATATTTTGCACATATTGCAATGTTTGAAATAGGCACTTTGGCTTGCCTTCAGAGAAACACAGGGTGGTTTTAAACTGCCGGCTTTTGGATAGTGGTGAGTACTGGTACTGCACCCATTTTTGGGATTTAAGAAAATGAATTCCCCACAATTCTAGGTTGCATTTGGCAATCAGCATTGCCATTCCCAATGGTTTCAGACTACTGTGCGGGTAGTCCAATGGTGGTTTTAAAGCGCTTTGAAGCTAACCGGCGCTACTGTTTTTCCTTTGGCAACCCATTTCCCTCATGGCAACCCGGCCTTTCATTCTCGCACTGGTGGGTGGCAAGTGAGGCAACCATTTTGGTGTGCGCACAAACTGCGCAGCTTTCCTGGATTTCGGCGCACATGTGGGTTTTCCGCCATCTTGAATTTTCTAAGCCCACAGCACCAAATGTTGTGGCATGATAGCTTAAACGTGGGTCAGGACACCCAACAGTTGTGCGATCTCAGCTGCAGGTTGTGTGGGTTGTTGGGACATGCCACACAGATGTACTGTGACTACTGGCGTGGTGGCCTTCCATTGGCTGGGGACGGTGGCATGGGGGTTTGTTGTGGTGTGGGGTGTTGGGATCTGAAGGGGGGAATGTCGAGGGGGGGTTTGGATGGTGCAAGGCAAAAGTTGATGGCTCACCCAGTTGCAGGCACAGTATGGCCGGCACCCATGTGGTAAGCGGTGGGAGGGTGCCTTGCGTCTGTGTTGAGGGACATACTTGTTCACTTGGCAGTACAGGGTGCCTGTGCAGTCTTCATCAGGGATTTCAGGCACAGGTCATTGTGATGGGGTCTGGGTGTGGGGCGGCAACAGCACCCTGGGTGTTGATTCAGTGTGTGAGTGAGTGTGCCTGTAGGCTGTGATTTGGGGAACGGGGACTGTGCAATTGCCATTCCAGTGAAGTAGTGGTACTGTGGTGAGTGCAGGGTGGGCAGGGGAGGTGTTGTTCATATTGGGACTTCATGTACTCTCCGGCTTCAATGGGTGTCCTGGTTCGGCCTCCACTGAGCCCACTCCTTCAATGACCTCCATGTGCAGCATGCTGCTGCACTTCTCTTCCCAGGGCATGAGGAGGATTGGGGAGGAGATTTCACCACCGGTGCCCATGCATTGTCTGCGGTGTTCAGACAGGAGGTTCCGGTCCCTCAGATAGAGGCCGTCCCACCACTTGTGGCAGTCTTTCACTGTGCGTGGGGTCGTCCCCACTGCTGACACCTTTTGTGCCACCTCCTCCCAGATCTCCTTTTTCCTCTGCTGGGTTCTGCGGCACTGATTTGTGGAAAACAACTCCCAAGCATTCTAGTCTATGGTCTCTACCAGCATGTGCAGCTTCGCCTCTGAGAAACGCAGCTTGCATTGCTGGGTCTCACGGATGCATGATGCCATGCTCAAGTTTTGATTTCAGCAGTCAGGAGAGGTGGATGTCTACTGGATCCTGTAGATTGCAATGGATTGTGTTAATGATGGCTGCCGGCCTGTTTCCTGTTCCAGCGATCACTTTATTCCCAGTCACTGTATTTCCGGTACCGCCATTTCCGGTGCTGCTGCGTCCAGCATTGCCATGCTGGAACCTGATTACCGGCACCCAGGTTGACGATGAAGCCAGATTCTGCCGTTTTTCATGTTGTTTTCATTATGCCAGTGTCACCATTTCCACAATGCTGCAATGCGCATCAGCAACAACCCATGATCATCTGTTGTTTCTGGCACTACGGTCTGCCAGAAATGGTGGTACCAGCATCACAGAACACCAACTTTTTTACTGCCATGAGGCCCATTGTCTGGGCAAATAACATGGAGGAGTCATGGCCGCTTAAATCTCTTCAGGCCTACCGCACTAGGGATATTTGGTCAGCCTTTATGATATTTTGATTAAGTGACTCTGACCGCATTGACTGAGAGGAATAACTGTAGGGAACTGTTGGTGCCCTAGGCCTTCTTCTCTTTCTCTCTTTGGCTGAGTCACCACGTTGTACACCTGGAAGGACATGTGAATGACTGTTTTGATTTATGTATCAAAATGTCAAATTGCCATTGTAGTTGCGTACTAGATATCAAAATGATGTGTTCCTTATCATGCCAAGTACTAAAAACAGGGTTTAAAAAAAAAAAGAGTGCATCATTTAGTGTTTTACCCAGCTGCGATGTATGATAATTAGAATGGAGGGCAAATTAACCTCACCTTTTGATAATCTATGTCCACAATTTACAGTGTTTTCTCTGCAAGACCTTGTTTTCTATTAAAAGGCAATGGAAATCTGTTAGTATAATCGCAATGGTTTACTATTTTAATTAAGAATAAATGTCATGACTTTGAATGAAGGTGTTGCTCTCAATAGTTTCTTTGCACAACATTGTTATATGAAGGCCATTATATCCCAGAGGCTCTGTAAAAATGTTGTACACCTTTACTTCTTGTCCAAATTCTTCTTCTTTCCTTTGCAGTTACTCACTGTACATTCTGAACTGAATTCCCATGAAACATACTCCCTAAACCTCTTTATATTCCTCTAAACAATACACTTATCTGAATCTTAAAAGATGCCCATAACTCCCTATTTATCTCCTCTCAACCTTTGCAGATAATATTTTATTCCCTGAAAATGTCCTCCACCCTGCTCCATGAACACAGCCAATGCAACCCTGTTTGAGCCAGTAGAAAATGGTGGTATGGCATTTTTTTGTGTGCAAACCCACTGTCTTATTCTCTTTGGAGCAGATATTTCAATCATGCCCTATACACAACACTTTGAAGAATAGTGTAAGGTCTTTGGCCCTCTAGATCCTCCTAAAACATACTAGATTGTGGCCATACCAGAGCTTTCACCAGGCCAAGTAAGATATTGATACCTTAATGACTCAGACTCTCACTGGGTGTGATCTGCAGTTACCACACCTACCATCACTGGGGTCAAGTGATGTAACTCTGGCCACAACATCCACTCTAGCCAGGGCAGGACATTTTACAATGCCCTAAGCCACTACCCACATGGGTTGCCAAACTCATAATACCTGCATTACACATGGTCTGTCACCATATTCATTACACATGGTCTGCAACCTTACACATTGGCCACTGTGAAAGGCATTGTGCCATGCTCCATTAAAACCAGGCCATGACATCAACTCTGTCCTGGATCGCTGTTCACATTAATATCACACCTCCAACTATTATCACTCATCATAGTTGACGCCCATGCCAACAACCTACTTCCACTGGTACAAGGCTTTCTTTCCTGCCTCTCGAACCTATGACTTGGGGTGATACATATATCACCAAGCCACCAAATGTCTTCATTGGAATGCAGTCATGTACCTTTCTTATTACCACTGCAGCAAGACAATGCCCAGAATAACCATTAAAGCCAGAGAAGGGCCTTCTACCATTTCCTAGATCTCCAGCCATAAGGATTTCCAAACCACTGCTAGAATTACTGCACATGGCCTGAACCATACCAATAGCATGCTTCCACTGCAAGAGGCCCTTTACCCTACACAGAAGTTCCAGTGGCCATATCGATAACCAAACATCACAACAGTGTATATGATCATGGCTTTCAGACATCTCCAATGGGCCATCCAACATGCCTGAGAAATCCCACTGTGGCAGTTGCGCAGTCTCCAGTTCTCACCCCCTCCTGCTCCAGAACCCATCACAATTCATCAAACCACAAATGAACTCCAAAAGCTGAAGGTGACCTCCCATGGTGGCCCCTAGTGGTCCCTGAACCTGAGACAGTCTGTTACCCCCTTGATGACCACAATTAGTTTAGGAGCCACTTGTATGCACATTGTCAACTGTCGGGATCATAGGGGACCCACATATAGACCTTGGGCTATTGACGCTTTTAAAAGAAACACCTTCTTGGATTTGCAGAAAAACAAACAAGCATTGACAATGCCAACAGTTTGGGCTTTTGTGTATAAAATGGACACACGCTTGCCAGGCACAGCCTTAGTGGTATAAACTGGCCATTGATGGTAGCAAGTGCAGAATGGTGCAAGTATCTGGGCATCTAATAGCAGTGCCTGGCAAATGCCTAATACTTACACACAAGCCAAAACGGTTGGCTTTCCCAATGTTTGTTTTTAACAGGAATTCAGAGAAGGAAAGGTAGATGCTCATAAATCAAGTCGCTGAATGCAGACCTGTATTTTTATTACACCAGTAGCAGGTTTACAACTCCAATTAAGAAATTAACTCTCAAAATACTGCTTTGAAAAAACACTGGCAGGCAGAAGTGCAACGTTTGATGGTAAGGCTTGATTAAGGTTAGCCCAAATAGTCCAAACTCAAAAGGAGTGTGAGTCAGACCAGATGCAGTGACCATGTGTAGTTTTGAAATCAATCTGTCAAGACGTTCAGGCAGTAGCTGCTGCATAAGTTTACCCCCGAACCTCTGATGATGCCCAGAAAACTGTCACAAATCATCATAACCCGAACTATATTTTTGTCAGGAAGTTTGATGTAGATTTGGTAAACGATGCCACGATAAGACACGCACAAATGTTGTTACTGCGAGCTGTCCAACTTAACCACAACTGTACTTCATGCATCGAATGACGTGTTATTTGCTTTCCAGTCGACAACATTAATCAAAACCATAGAAAAGAAATGGCACACTGTCATTACGTTGTTGCATTTAGATGTAGTTATTGTGCTCATAGAGTTTTAGATACGTTGCTCTTAACTGTGTTCTTGTTAATGACAGACATTTATTTTTAAGCTCTGTAAAGTTTTACTGCGTCCAGTATGGCAACCTAAAGCGCACTTCTGCATTCGAAAGTTAAAAAGAAAAAAAAAGAGCTGGGGTAGATTAATGCAGGCATAAATCATGTCTATTTCTGCTTCTGAGGCATATTGCCTTTTGCTGCTCTAGAGTCCAGTATACGGATTCTGCAATAGTATGTGAGAAACATTCTATTGATTTCCACTAATACAAATGTTTACGACACCGTGTTTTCCTTTCGCATATGTTTAACAGATGCTAGTTAAGCTAACGAGGAATAAAACAGGGTCATGCATTTAACGAGCTCCCTCCTTCCTAACAAATGTCTACATAATGACCCTGCGGACTTGGACATAAATAACGTGAAACTGCTTGCACTGGGAACAGCAGGCAGGGCTGCAGATAGCTTGAAAACCAGGACCCACTGAAGGCTCTGCAGGCATCACTTGCCTATGGATATTGATAGACATCTTCTCTGCAAAGTAGTGAATAGATTAATGAACAAAAATTAATTGATTAAATATGAAACAGGCATAACGAGTCAACAAATATGAAACAGACAGGGACTTCAGAGGTGTGTTTTTTTTGTCAAGCTAGACAGGATCTGAGAGCTGTAAACAATTCTAGTTGTTCAGTTCCTTTGGATATAGTGTTGGCTTCCTGATGTAAGGTCATAATTACAATATGGGGCAGCAATAATGATTACATCTATTTAAAAAAAAACAGATTTGAAATCTTGTCACAACGTAGTAATAAAGTGCAAATTTGGGGTTCTTATGACACTATTGTAAGCCTAAAGTGTCACTGGAAATCATGCAGTGTTCAAACCCAGAAACATAGGTGTCTATTTTGGACATGCGACGGCTTTTGATATATGTAATACTCATCATTGATAGAAGTCCAGCACTTTGTTAAGTTAGGTCCACCTGTAAAGCACACGGTCACGGAGGAAGGAGAACTTGGTCAGAGGCCAACAGTCTAAAAAAGAAAGGTTTTGAGATTCTAGAACTGTCAGCTTCAGGGATGGCTGCCTGAAGGCTGAGATCCTGCACCTGGACTGAATCCCTACTCTACACTGTGATGGCTGAACCAACTTCACCTGATACAAAACAACCAGCTAAGAGGCAGAAGGGGACTGGTGAGAAATCCTCAGATGAGAGAGTTGATAAAATTCTGGACATGCTCACAAAGCTGACTTTGGATGTAAATGAGATCAAGGATAAGATGTCCAGTGCGGAGGAGAGATACTTTGAACTCACTTCAAATTTTAACAGAGTGGAGTCTCATTTGACTGATGTGGATAGCACAGTGGAAAGGATGGTAAACCAAATCAGAGATTTACAATCAAAAAATGAGAGATTGTTTCGGAAGCTCTCTGAGCAGGAAAATTTTTCTAGGCGGAACAATTTGAGGGTGGCTGGCCTTCCTGAGGACTTGGAGAGGGGCAAACCCCTTGAATTTATTGAGAGAGTTTTGGTTTCTGTCCTCAAACTGGATCCCAAGATGCACCTAGAATTGGAGAGGGCCCACAGGAGCTTAGGACCTAAGCCAGCTCAAGGCCAGCGATCCAGACATTTTATGGTTAAGTTCCTGCGCTTTCCAACCAAAGAAATGGTGTTAAGGAAAGCCCGTGAATTACGTGACCTGACTTGGAATGGCCACAGAGTGATGATATTTGGGGACCTCAGTCGGGATGTCTTGGATAAAAGAAGAGAATTCAATACAGCCAAAGACAAAGCAAGACTGAAGAACCTCAAATACTACATGGTTTACCCTGCCATCTTCAGGGTGATCAAGGATGGCAGGTTGTTCTCCTTCAATGACAGCAAGGGGGCTGAGGCTTTTTTGAGTGACCTGGAAGGGACTGAAAACAGGAATGATCCTGAGCAACCTATGGAGACCATGGAGGCTACTGTGTCTGCTTCACAGAGAATACCAGTCAAAAAGAAGAGATAGTCAAACTGGATGCTTAGGAAGCGGTGGAGTTTTTGTATGTGTTAATGTTTAAACATTGGTTCATGTGTTTTTTTATTTTTTTTTATTTTTATCCAATTGTCATCCACTTGTCATTATTTTGGATGTAACGATCGTTAAATCAGTTGGGATGGATGTTTTCGTTTGAGAATGCAGTCACGGGCCATTAGAGGAAAGGCCATAGTACTTTTGACGCTCCCATGCGTCGTTCCACGTCACGGAGACGTGATTAATGGATGCCAGTGAGTGTTACGGAGGATACGCGTGTGAATGGAGGACGCTGTGCTAGGAGGGTGGACTGGCGGTAGGTGTAACAGTTAGCACTAACGAACTTTAGTGCTCTGAATGTCCGCGACCGAGTTTCTTCCCTCTTCTCCCTCCCCTATCCTGCCTCCGGAGACGTCTGTACTCCCGTACGCGGCTCTCTAGCTGCAGCCGTGTCTCCCGCCTGCACGCATCTACGATTTTGATTGCGTAACCTTCCTTGAGCCGTGCCTCCAATTGTTCTGTCCTGACAGCCTGCTCTGCCCACGATAGTCAATAGTCACTGCCCAGATGTTTGGAGCGGCTGTTGAAGCCTGCTTGGGATATCGCTCGAAAAACGCTGCGGTAAGCCCCATGGTTGCATTTCTTCATTTTATGGTTAATTTTGCCTAACAATAAGACGCTAGGATCTGAGACCAAATTCAGTGCAAGCTGTTATGTGGACTGTGGTGGCTGAGGCAGAGATTAACAATGCGCTCATGGAGACTTGCAGCGCCTCCCCCTTTAACGCTGCATTAACATTCATTATAACATAAACAGTGACCTTATCTGACTTGATTGCTTTTATCTTGTATAATTACCTATTGGGTCAGGTTTGAACATTGGAAACTTGGTGACTGCAGCCTTGAAGGATCATATTGAAGGGCATGGAATGAGATGTGTTAAAAGCATGAACAGGGGAAGTGCAAACTTTGCTGGCGTACACTATTGGCCTCAGTTACATGCGGGTGTTTTCTTCTGTGGCTACGCACCTGACTGGGTCAAAAATCAGATATCATCCTGCCTTGTGTGGTTCATGCACGGTATCACATCTCTTAGTGTACACAGTACTGGAAATTCCATAACCGGCTGATTGTTCATATGTTCACAGCACGCGAAATGCATATCTGAAATGGAGTGTTTAATACTGTTATGGCTTCGGGAGAACATGATGGGTCATGGGAATTCCTTTATTCTGATGGCAGCTGGGTGGGTAATGGTATGGTAGATTAATTTGTTTCGGGTTCACTGGGGGTGGTGGGGGGTAACCATGGTTGTGTATAGTTATTATGGGAGGTGGAGTGGGGATTATGGGTGTTTTGTGACTTCAATGGTTTAATTGACTCTCTGTGGACCTTGCTATGCCTGGGCTGGGAATATTCTTCAGTTGTGGATTCTGAGATGACATTTGGTCTGATGTGGGTATTAAGCCTGTCTGGCATCATAAGCGTGGTCATTCACCTATTGTCTATTATTTAATATGGGTAGTTGGGTTAATGGGATTGTAAGGACGAATTCTATATGTTCTATGCTATTGGGGTGGTTACTGGGCCACGCACTTTGGAATTGATGTGGCGGGTTTGAATGGGTTAATACTTTTAATGGGAGGTTGGTGGGTTACTTTGATCTCCATGCTATTCTGGGGCTCTTGTGGATAGTGTTAGGGGTTATAGGGGTGGAATATTGGTTATGATTGTCACTGTATATGCATTGGGTGTGGATTCTGGGGTGGTTGCAGTTCGAGACTTTGCTGTTTTTTGTAAATAACTGCACTCAACATCACCTTACAGTTTTGCAGGGTGTGTCATTTGTTTTGCTATTGTGTGTTCATGGGTTTGCTATGTCTGTGTTTGTTTTGTATTGTTTTGTGTTGTTCTGTAGTGTTTGCATACTTCAGTTTGCTTGCTCCCCTTTAGTTTTCTGGTTTGGATCTGTCCAAGATCAATATGATTGGTCAATATGGTTGGTTTTGATTTGAGTTCAAATGTCTTTGGGTGATTTGAGAATATGTACCTGGAATGTTAAGGGCCTAAATATTCCGAGGAAGAGGAAGGAAGTGCTGAACAGACTGAGGAGGGAAAAGACGGATATTGCCCTCATCCAGGAAACTCATTTGTTGAATGAGTCAGTGCATTTACTCCGAAATAGATGGTTTACCAAGACCTTTTTTAACTGCTATGGTTCTAAATCAAGGGGGGTGGGTGTACTGCTGCGCAAAGGCCTAATGTTTCAGGTGGAAAAAGTTGTGATGGATGATGAGGGGAGGATACTTCTTATTGATGTCACATATGAGGGTAGGTTGGTCACAATTGGTTCTGTTTATGGTCCGTGTAGTAGTGGTGGCCCTTTTCTTAGGATGCTATCAACGCTATTGAGGGAGATGAGAGGGGAACATGTAATTTTAGGAGGTGATTTCATTAGTGTGATTGACGGAAAAATGGACCGATCGGCGCAATGTAGATTTACTGCTGGGAACAATAGTAGATCCTTTAAAGAATTTGTGGATAATCAGGATTTAATTGACGCTTGGAGATTTTTTAACCCTGAAGTGATAGAGTTCCCCTTTTACTCACCGGTACATGACTCTCATTCAAGGATTGATTATTTTCTTATTTCTGATCGGTTGGCTGAGGGTTTGCGAGAGGTAACTATAAAAGAGAGGAGTATTTCAGATCATTCATTGATTATGATGCAGTTGAGTATGGGACAGGAAAGCTCGGGGTTTACTAGGTGGCGACTTAAAACTCATATTTTACAAGAACAGGGGGTTGCTGATTCTCTGGACAATTTCACGAGGAATTACTTTGATATTAATGTTGGGTCTGCATCTGATGTCATGGTCTGGGAAAGCTTTAAGGCGACTGTGAGAGGGTAACTGATGAATATTACATCCCAGGTGCGGAAAAAAACCTTGGCAGAGATTCAGAAGTTGGAAAGGAAACTGGAAAAAGTGCAGAAGGATTTTGCAGTGTCCAAGCGACCTGAGGATAAGTTGTTGGTTGGGCGGTTCAGGGACTTACTTAAACAAAAAATGGATGCCCAATATGAGAAGGGTATGTTTTTTATGAAGCAAAAGTTTTGGGAACAAGGTGACAAAAGTGGGAAACTGTTGGCGAATAGGTTACGGGGACTATCGGATGCTTCTTTTATCCAAAAACTGGTCGATGACAATGGTGTTCATATTAGTAAGAAGGATGAGATATGTAGTGGTTTTCGGA
This sequence comes from Ambystoma mexicanum, assembly GCF_040938575.1. NCBI lineage: Eukaryota > Metazoa > Chordata > Amphibia > Caudata > Ambystomatidae > Ambystoma > Ambystoma mexicanum. The sequence goes on along the minus strand of NC_090927.1, from coordinate 499,676,871 downwards.
CATTTTATGAAACTTTATATCGAGAAGACCAGTTTCCGAGCCAGGTAGACATGGACTCCTTTTTTGATAAAATTATTATGCCAAATTTGAGTGCGGACCAAGCTGTGATGATGGATAGCCCTATTGAGGAAGAGGAAGTGTCAGTGGCTATTGGTCAGCTCAACAAGGGTAAATCACCGGGGATAGATGGTCTTCCGGTAGAGTTTTACCAGACACTGAGTGGGGTTCTTGTACCGTTCCTGTGCAATCTATATAATTGTTTTATGCGGGATGGTTTGCTTTGTCCCACTATGAAGGAAGCTTGTGTAATTGTTATCCCGAAGCCGGGGAAAGATGGTAAGAGATGCGAGAATTATAGGCCGATCTCGCTCCTGAATGTGGATCTAAAAATTTTCAGCAGGATTCTGACTAATAGGTTGAATATGTGCATAGGCAGACTGATCAGTGGATCACAGGTTGGTTTCATGAGAGGCAGATACGGTTATGACCATATTAGGACGTTGATAGATTTGATGGGTCTACCGAAGACGAAGACCAGGGACACCTTGTTGTTATTTATGGATGCGGAAAAGGCTTTTGACAGGGTCAATTGGTCCTTCCTTTATCACACACTCAAGAGAATGGGATTTGGGGACACGTTTATTAGGATCATCAGGGCATTGAATTCTAATATTAGTGCAAAGGTGTGGGTCAATGGGGTTATGTCCTCCTCGTTCTTGTTATCTAGGGGAACTAGGCAGGGTTGTCCATTGTCTCCGTATCTGTTCAATCTGGCCTTGGAACCTCTCATCCTATACTTAAAAACAAGAGCAGGGCCTTCGGGGGCTTAGATTTGGAGACACGGAGATGAAAGTGCTATGCTACGCTGATGACATGACAGTGATATTGTCTAACCCGGCTGAGGGATGTGTACTACTTAAACAGATGTTTGATGAGGTGGGACGTTTATCGGGCCATAGGATCAATTGGGGGAAGACTGTAGCTTTTCATTTGGATGTTAGTGTCCTGCGTGATGTCTTGGACTCTTGGGACTGTCGCTGGGAGGTGGGAACAATGAAATACTTGGGTATACATTTAGTTCGGGATTTGAAAAGGATGACTGCTTTCAACGTGTCAAGGATACTGGAGGTAATTAAAAGGGATATAATGAAATGGGGCCGGCTGCAGTTGGGAATTTGGGCCAAGGTTAATGCTGTTAAAATGGTACTTTTGCCAAAGGTTCTTTACATCATACAGTCCATTCCCTTGAAGTTTACGAGGAAAGTTGTTGCTCCTATTGATAAAGTCTTTCGGGATTTTCTTTGGGGAGAAGGCAAGCGGCCTAAAATTCCTACATTTATTTTGCATGGTCCAGTAAATGATGGAGGATTTGGATTCCCGAATTTGATGAATTATTGCACAGGTTTTCTCTTGAAAAAATCGACCCCATATTTTTCTGAGGTTCATGAATATGTTCCCAATTGGTATATAATTGAGAGTTACCAGTTTTCGCCTTATGCGCTGAGAGACCTCTATTCAATGCCTAAATTGCCTGCCTCAGTACAGAAGCTGCCCACAATGGGTGCGACTAGGGAAGCGGTGCTGCGCTTTCTGGACTTTGGAGGTGAGAATGATGGGTTGCACTATGATGCGTCTTTATGGCAAAATGCATGTTTGCAATTGGAAAATAGGCCCTTATGCTGGAAAAGTTGGATAGGTAAGGGCATACTTAGGGTCTGTGATGTGTGGGATAATGGTGACATGATCTCCTTTGAACAGCTGAGAACATCCTTTGGTATTGGAGCTAGAGAAAGAAATCGTTATGAGGCCTTAAAGATGCTCTTGACTGAAAGGACAGGGATGTTAGATGGGGGCATGAATGAGAGACCTGCATTGTGTGAACTTCTCCGTTCTGCATCGTATGGAGTTTCGACTTATCTGAAGTTGATGTCGGCGGATGAGGTTGATGTGAGAGCATGGGATAAGCTTCGTCAGACCTGGGCGGATGATCTTGTGGCGGATATCTCGGTTCGGGAATGGACGTATTTGCTTCATGTAGAAGTACAGGCAAAGATGGACTTGCAGCTGCGTTATATTAGGCAAAGGGTCCTCTTTAGACTATATTGGACTCCGTCCAAGATGGCCAGATTGGGTCTTTCAGACACCGATTAATGTTGGGGCTGTGGATGTGGTGTGGGCTCTTTGATACATATGTTGTGCACGTGTCCGAGAGTTTCCGACTTCTGGACTGGGGTATTGGATAGACTGGACCTTGTATTGGAAGAGAAACTTCCTCGCTCCTTCCTTTCAATCATTTTGTTATCCAACAGGGGTAGAGGAGACAGAGCTAGGGACTGTACGGAATGGATTAATAAAGGGTTGATTTTGGCAATGAAACAAATCCTACAGGTCTGGAAGTCAAGGAAGAAACCGGGTGTGGATGGGTGGTTATCAGATATGCAGGTCTTGTTGAACTTTGATAAAGTTCTGCTCCTTGGACAAGGTAGAGAAGATCTTTACTCTCGACTTTGGGGACCCTTTAATGACCTATTTGGCTGAAGGTTGGGTTCCAAACCTGGGGGGATAATCCCTTACTTGGGTTGGGGATACTTTGATACTTCTGGTGATGGGGGGCTGTTTCGTTGTGTGTTTGTTGTGTGTTTTTGTTTCTTGTTGTTTTGTCTTATTGGTTGAGTGTCAGGGATTTTTGTTCAAATTGTATTTGTTTTTTACAAATATTATTGATGTCCATGTATTCAGTATTATTTTGTTTATTTCTAAGGTTCTTTTAGATTTTGCTATCTGAACACGATGCGATGTACTGGAGATTGTTTTTCTTTGTTTGTTGTTAAAATTTTTAAATAAAGTGATTAAAAAAGAAAGGTTTTGACAGCTTTTCTAGACCCCTGGGGAACACCACAGGTAGAGATAGAGATAGAGGAGAGGAAGGACCCAAGTTGAACCTGGGAGGGTCGATCAGGGAGGAAAGAAGTCAGCCACGCCAGGGCCTGACCTGTGATACCCAGGTTATCACGGAGACGGTTGAGCAGCATGGCATGGTTGACAGTGTCAAAGGCAGAAGAGAGATCAAGTAAGATGAGGACACAGGCAATTTTGGAATGAAGGTTGGAGAGCAGGTCTTCAGGGATGTTCAGGAGAGCAGTTTCTGTGCTTTTGGCAGCTCTGAAGCCAGACTGATGATCATGACAGATTCAGTGTGAAGATTGAGCTGGGAGATGGCCAGCTTTTCCAAGGGTTTGCCCAGGAAAGGAGTGATGGAGATTGGCCGATAGTTAGCCGGGCAGGACAGATCGGCAGAGGGATTCTTAAGAAGAGGGTGCACAAGGTGTGAAAACAAAATCAAAATATCAAGGCTGAGTACCCCCAAAAGGAAACACACCAAACACAGGAACATACAAAGTACTTTATTTTATAATGAATCCAGTTACAAAAACAGAGCAAAATCAGATAGCTATCAACACACAGCGTGGTTCAGTGTGTTCAGTGAGAGACCCTGTAAATTAGAATGCATTGGCTTTTTATACACTTTGTGAGCACGATGTCCAGCTCCACTTCGGGTTAATATTCCACTTAATACATCACCGATCTAGGGTTCATGCCAAGTCTCGAACAACCGCATATAACTGGTTTGCTTTTAATACATGTATCAACAAGCCTATACAGCAACTGTGTAATCTGGGATTTTCCATGTTAGTCCTCTTAAACATTAATACAATGTGGTTAAACAAGGGTTCTATGTTCAGTATTTGAATACATTGTTTTTATAGTATACTCGTGGATTAGTTTCTTTACACGAGTAATCCCTTACAAACAAGTCAACGAAGGACAAGGTCTCAGTTCACGACCTCAACAAGTGGCCTGTAGGCAAGTTACATATTAGCTATGTACTGAGGTCAAGACGGCCATGTTGTATTTTTGGAATGAAATCGTCCACCATTTTAACTCAAAGGGTGACTTTAACTAAGCGAATCCTAAAATGGCGGGTTGGCCTAAAATGGCAGCTTACATTGATTTAAGGTCAGGACCTTGCAACACGGATTCTTTCGCAAGCGACTTTCGAGCAGCTTGGAGTAGGCCAATATACATATATTTATTGCAATAGGAGGCACGATATAATTTCTCTTTTGACAAACCCTCCTTTTGGCCTATTCCAAGTGCTAAAACTACTTTGGATCTCCTTGCAAATAACTCCATGCATCATCGTCCATGCACCCCGAATCACTGTCGGAAATATCTATTGCCATTAGGTAATTTGCTAAAATTTCTTTCAACACATATTCTTTGGAAGTTTTATCTGGGGCATACACTTTATGTCCTATCAAACCTATCGCTTGTGCGCAACATCCCCCTAGCATCGAACACAGACCAGGTAGACACTGAATACAGCAACAAAGAAACAACAGGATTCCCAAAATAATTAACCGGACCAAAAGTACCTTCCAACCCCAAGATCGCAAGAAGTCCCAGAACCAAGCACTTAGATCCCAGTTTCCCTCAGGAACATGCACTTCGGAACTGAGGACGTGCAGATTCTGTATTGCCTTGAAGATAGTTGGGGAGGAATCTCATGCGAAAACACAGCAAGCGGACCCCACTAATTTACACACTCCACCACGCTCAGCCAGAATGACATCTAATGCCATCCGGTTTTGAAGTGCTAATAGTCTTATCGCCTTCTGTTCTAACGTCATATTATAGAGTATGTCTGTGGTCCGGTTGATGGTTCTCTCCAGTACTCTCGCTAGTTTTCTGATATCTTCTGAATTCGCTATCTGCCCCCAAAATGGCACAACTGATTACGAGCCTTTGAAACTTCTCTTGTACTAGCTATAAACACCTCAGGTAACAGTATCCCTAAATAACAGGTTCCCTGCCAATCCCTGGGCAACCATGGGAATGCTACATTACCGCAGACAAAGTAGACAGGTTTGCCTACATACAAACGTCTGTTTTCCCCAGTCAAATTTGCAACGTTGGCACAACCTAGAAAATGTCCCATTGACTGAGTTCCATTCCTCTGTATGCAAAAAGAAACTGAATCGGGGCTGTGGTTAACAGTGTAAGAAGGAGGCATGGCATCCTTATTGCCTATTGGAGCCATCTTAAAGGAAATCAAAGATTGGAAGGGACGAGACAGTCTGTCAGAAGGCCTAATAGAAGCAACGTTCTTTGTCAAAGCCAACATCGGTTTGATCACTAGTGAAAAATGTGGGATCCACAACCTACAGTAAGAAGCCATACCTATCAAGACTCTAACTTCCTTCTGTGGATTTGGGACAGACATGCCAGAAATGTGTTTTATTCTTTCAGGTGTCAATCTTCTTCCCTCCTTTGACAGGAGATAGCCTAAATAGGCGACCTCCTGGCAACAATATTGAATTTTTTTAAGCAAAGCTTTGTGACCATGTTTAGCTAGATGGATAAGCAATAACACAGTGCCCTCCTTACAGGCGCTCTCAGAGTCAGTAGCTAAAAGCAAGTCATCAACGTACTGAAGCAATGTACAGGTAGAGGGCAATTCAAGGGTATCAAGTTGTTCTTTCAAAGCCCTACTATAAATGCTAGGACTCTCTGTGCACCCTTGAGGTGCACGAGTAAATGTGAATGAGCGTCCCCCTAAGGTGAACGCAAACAAGTATCTACTATCGTTGTGTATAGGAATACTAAAGAAAGCATTCTTTAGATCCACCACACTAAAGTAAGTAGCTGTAGCTGGAATCATGGTTAGGATTGTCGTTACATCAGGCACAATTGGAAATTCTGGAGCCACGACTTTATTAATGGCACGTAAATCAATTATGAAACGGAATGGAAGTGCATTATCGCCTTTCTTGTACATGGGTAAAATCGGATTATTACACAAACTTCCTGAAATTTCTTCAATCACCCCGCGATGCACAAAATCGGAAACAATGCATTTCAAAGCTCGCTCGCCCCCAACTGAAATCTTATACTGGGGAATGCGTGGCAGCTCAATTCCATGTTTCAAAACTATCTTGACAGGTTCAATCTGTAAAACACCGACATTATTGTCGTCAACAGCCCACAAGCTCACTGGTACATTAATGAATTCTGGCGGCAAAGGTCTAGTCAAGAATTGCGAGACAGAAAATTGCTGTGGTGAAATCATCAAGCGCACTCCATCAGAAGAACAATACATCAATGCATTTAATTCTTTTAACAGATTCAACCCCAGCAAGTTCTCTCCACAATTCAAAGTCAACAGAAATGGACAGTGGTCCGTAAAGGGACCCAAAGAAATAGGTACCGGCAAAGAAAAAGGACAAACAATTGGTGTGCCAGAAAACCCTACAGAAACATTGGTTTGCCCTGACAGTGGAACCCGTGAATGATCAATGGAACACTTCTGTTCTCCAGTGTCTATCAAAAACTGATGTTTCCTATTTCCCACCATCATTTCAACGTAGGGACCTTTCTGATTGACGGGAATAGGTGTAGGTTCCAAACCCTGCTTTGGGCAACCCAATGAAACAGAATGGCCCTCATTACGACCCTGGCGGAAATCGAAAAACGATGGCGGAAATGCAATACCCCCATCGAATACCGCTCGGTGCGATTATGACCCGTCACCGTAAAGTACGATGCCATCAGCGACACCGTAGTGAACGCCAACGCAAACTGCACCAAGTACGCGCACGCGCGCCATGCCAAACCGTAATTACCACCATGGTGCAACGGTACGCGAATGCTGACCCTAGCGGACATTCACTTAACGCCATCAAGCATGGCGGAAAGTACCATTCCGCCATGGTGAGAATTACGGCATCGTGAACCAACCGTAAATGGCCCTACTGAGTGCCTGTACACCACTCCCTGCCCACATTGCACAACACCTCGTAGGTGCAATGAAGTTACACAATGCAACCAGTGAAATATACAAGTCACCCATGCATGCCAACGAACAAATGAATGTAGGGGCTCCAAGTGCCTTGTGAGTGGCCATCCATATTTGGCATGGCACCATTGCCGTACTGATGCAGCACAGGCACATGAAGGTTCAAGTACAGCAATATGAACTGAAACATGAGACAAAACAACAACAGGCCTCCATCGCTTGACACCAGTGTAAGGCAACATTCAAAGCAGTATCCTGAGGGAGACTGCACCAGCCCTGTACCCTTGCCAGTAAACAAACCAACCATCAGCATAAGCATGTACCACACAAGTTGGCAGAGTGACTGAGCAGCCAGGCTCATCTCAAGAGGGGCCAATGGGAGCTGCAGGGCACAGATGGCACGAATACAGAAGCTATTCCAATGGACATGACCTCAGTCTCCCTCCAAGAAACGCACGCAAACACAGGCACCTGTGACCGGCCATTTTCTGATAATCACATCATTCCACCAATCCACCTGGCTGACCGGCATCTGTTACACAAAAGCTAATCCCCCGCCCCTGAGCATGACATCATTAAAACAGTCATAATGGCAGGCCCCATCCCTGACCTTACTGGGCTTCGTAGGCAAACGCGGCCAGTACAGTACCACGCAACTATACTCAGAAGCCGGAACCCAATGCAGATCTCCTCACAATACACCGCTCCACAAATAGGAATATGCTACATTACTTGCAAAGAATAACGCTACACGGTTGAAATCAGAATCAAATTTTAATGCACATCAAATTCACCAAGCCCATACAGCTATTAGGTCATAAACTCCAAAATATTTTTCATCACTATGGGCTGCATCCGCAATAAATGACCAGCTTCTTCTTGTGTGACGCCCTGTTCCTTCATGGTACACAGGGGCTACATTCACGTTCAAAAAGGCAACATGGAAGCGCCGAGAACCGCAGGGCCGTCCCATTAGGTAGGCACTAGTCCAGCTGAAAGGCTGATATGTAGCTCCTAGCCACTAGTACTGCGTAAGGGCATGTGGCCCATTGGCGATCGTCCCATAAGATCGTAATGGTGCTCCACTGATTAACTCGAAGCAGCAGGTGTCGGGAGTAAAAGCCATCTGCAGGAGTGGCATACAGATGGCAGCGGCAAAAGGGGAGGAGATACCTGTCACCCAAATGAAATGAAAAAGAATAGCATGGGCATCAGAACTTCATTTGTATTACTCACTTCAATGATCACACTAAATCCACAGCCATATGCATGCTAGCCCACTCAAAAGGATTATTTCCACCCAAAAATCACTTGCGAATCATAATTATATAAATCGAGGTGAAAACACTATTACAAACGAGTGTTTGTGTGCATGCGTCTGTTAAGACAGAATCCATTAGATGGGATTCGTAACGTGCATAGACACAAGTGTTTGAAGGCGCGTCGAGACAGGGAGGGTTCAACAAGGGCAGATAGACGATGGTCCCACTATGGCAGCTCTGCATCACATAGCGCAGGGGAAGGGGATAGATCCCGAAAAGCCATGTACATGGCAAACTCTCAATTAAATCATCTGTCCATGCATCCATACATCATTCCCTCATCCCGGTATGAAAACGCCTGATTATTTACTCACATCACATTTGAAACTTCCATTGAGTCTGTGCGTAATGCAGTCTGCAAAATCCACTGTGCTCCAGCCCGGAATTCTAGTGTTGTGAAGTAACATGTATTTGGGAACGTCCTGCCTTATCCTCCACTACGCTATTGCGCATCCCATACTATTCATATCAATCATTGCATTTTCGCCATGGCCCCTGTCCCAAGGACATTAAACAATAGAACGTTATTTTTGCAGTCAGACCTGTGGGCGTCTCCTCGCCGCTAGCTGAAAACCGAAAGCGCTGTCCTTCGAATTCCTCATTTGCAACATCACGTCGATAAGGCATCTGTGACCGCTTGAAATCACAAATTCATCCATGTAGTGCGGCAGTGTGTGAAAATGGCAACTGGCTTCACTCAAAAATGGGACGCCCCGCCCGTCGGTGAACCTCGGTACAGTGCTGCATGAGGGTCCAGCGTTAATCGAGTACTACATTCCACTGACCCTTCACAAATTTGTTCGCGACTGCAAAGATAGTATGTGAAACAATGGGACCATAGCAGAATGAACATATAAACCAATATTTCACTGCCATCGGGATTAAATACATGATTGTAATAGCAAGATGCAATGCGTCACATTGCAGCGTTGTGTGCGGGACGTGCTCGCCCAAAGGGGATTGCAGCTGGCACAGGTGGAATGAATCACCACAGGTGGAGGCTATACAGCCTGAAAACACATAAATTGCACACCCAACCCCCTCCCACAACCACACCCACCACAAAATGCTACCGGCAGGACTAGCGATGTTGACCCTGGGAGACCTGATAGCACTGCAAGTACTACAACTTCAAGAAGAAGACGAACACCAACTACTACAACAACCGGCCGCACAGAGGAGACGCAGGAGGAGGAGGAGGGCAAGGCAGGGCCAGCAAGGGCCACCAGCACAGCCACTACCACCACGCAGGCAGCCCGCAATCCCACGCCTCCGAGCTCATCCGTTCAACCTCACTGCTGAGCAGATCCACACCCTCTACCGTTTGGACCGGGACACCATAACCGCCATTGTGGACATGACACACGCTGACCTTGTCAGCATGATAGATAGCCCAACCGCCATCCCACCCCTACTGAAGGTGGTGTCTGTACTCCACTTCCTGGCCACAGGCACCTACCAGCACACAGTCGGACAGTTGCATGGCATTTCACAGCCACTGTTGTCACGGACACTATCGCAAGTGCTCGATGCCCTCCTGAAGCACGCAGACGACTACATCTCTCTACCACGCTCGGAGCAGGAGATTACAAACACAAAAGTTGGATTCCATGCACTGGCCGGCATACCGGGTTGCATTGGTGCCATCGACTGCACCCATGTGGAATTGGTTGTCCCACATGCCATGGAGGCCCAGTACCGCAACCGGAAGCAATATCATTCTCTTAATGTACAGATGGTGTGTGACTCCAACAGGATCTTTACACATTGTTGTGCCCGATTTCCTGGATCAACCCATGATTCTATGGTCTTGAGGAACTCTACAATACCACGCTACATGGAGCGACACGCAGGGAACAGATCCTGGCTACTCGGTGAGTCTCATTTCATGCATGATAATGTGGGGTATGTGATGCGGCAATGACCTGGCAGGAAGGGGGGGGGATGCGTACGTAGCAATGTCATTCCACAAACATCCTTTATTGTCCACATACAGGTGATGCCGGGTATCCACTGAAGAGATGGCTCCTTACACCACTCCGGAACCCACAGAACCAGCATGAGGAGGACTACAACCATGCCCACTCACGTACCCGTGTAGTCATTGAACAGGCATTCGGCCTACTGAAGGGTCGTTTCCGCTGCCTCAGCAGGTCTGGCGGGGCACTCCTGTACCGCCATGAGAAGGTTGCAAAGATGGTCATTGCATGTGTCATGCTACACAACATGTGCGTACGTAGAAATGTGCCCATGCCCCCTGACGCAGAACTGCAAGCACCTGAAGATGGTCATGATGAGGGTGGGGATGTGGCAGCACCTCAAGGAGTCCGCGAGGCACAGGAGGCCCGTGAAATTCGTCAGAATATCATAGATTCATGCTTCTAGCACTCACGCCTGGTGGCTGATACATGGACACGGGACTTGTGGCACTGTGTGTGTCTGGAACATGCACAATGTGGACTGTACGCCAATAATGGCCTCGTACACAAAGATCAATGTCCACACATCTCATTGGGTGATTATGTAATGTTTATAGCATATGTGAAATTATGTTACACACCCCATCGACCCGCCACCCAAGAAAGCCCAACACCCCCCCTCCACCCTCCTACCTCCCCCCCGAACACCAGTGTCCAAAGATGCTCATTGTCAGTGGGCAGACGCTATTGCAAGCCCCCTCTCCGGGTATCAGGGGCACCCCTGCCTGTGGAGCGCAGGTTCCTCCCAGATCTACGTTGGGGGCTGCCCTGGACGGAACTTGCAACGGATGATGTCTCTGCCTGCTCACGTCCATGCATGTCCCTAAGGGTTTGTGAGAGCTCAGTGAGCACACGGCGCACAGCGGCAAGTTCACCACATACGTCTTTGGACGTCGCATGCAGTTCCCCCCTCAGGCTCTCGGTGCTTCTCTCCATTTGTACCCTTAGTGTCTCTGTACTTCTCTCTATTTGTACCCTTAGTGTCTCTGTACTTCTCTCCATTTGTGCCCTAAGTGTCTCAGTAGATGTTTCTATGACTGCCTTAGAACCCCCACATTCATCAGCATGCTCCTTGAGGAGCGTGGCCAGTTGCTGCTGTTGCACGATCACCTGGTCGAGGGACTGTTGCCTCTGCTGGGCCATGGCCATTTGCGGTGGTGTCACAGAGGGGCTGATCACCTCATGTTGCCTTGCCACAGGGCTTGTGGGGGATGGCCAGTCGTCGTCTTGTGGGTGCCCCTGCGTGGTATCCTCATGGTGTACGGGATGAAACAAACAGGGGGATTGAGACAGGTCATGGATGGGTCCTACATCGGCAGCACCGTTTTCTGTGTCGGAGCATGCTGCCATTAATGCAGTGTCACCTATGGTGCTGCTGCCACCAGAAGCAGTGCCTTCTGTGGCATCCATTGGGGGGACATGTGGTGCTGCTGTTGTGGGCATGCTGGCTGCTGGGGTGCCTGTTGAAGTCCCCTCCTGTGTGCTGCCACTTGATTTGTGCTGCTGCCGTGTCTTGATCCGTGCAGCTGAGGTGGAGGGTCTTTGGCCGTTGGTCTTGGCCCTCTTTGCAGGTGTGCTGGTAGGGGTGTCCTGGAGCTCGTCGTTTGAATCGGACCCTGTGGTGGAGTAAAGGAGGGCGAGCGTTATTTATGGGTCTGTGGAAATTGGAATGGCAATGTATCACATGCATTGGGGTGGTACCTGAGGGTGATTTGGGTCAGGGTCTTGGAGGTGGTTTCATTTTTGTGTGGATTGAGGATGCAGTTGTTTTGCAGCCTGCAGTTAGGGTGTGCATGCTGCACGTGTAGAGGGTGTTTTTAGGATATTTAATTATTTATGTATTTAATGTGAGTTTTAAAGTGCGCTATCAGGCCAATGTATGTGGACGTTCTCCTGGACATGTGTTTCTGTTGCACTATGTGGACACATGGTACTTCACATGATTGGACATTGTGGATTTAGCATTGTTTTATTTGGCCCACCTACCTGATTCTTCGGATGTCTGCACTCCTTTCTCCATCCCTCCGACTCCCTCTATACTCTCCATTCCAATGGTGGAGGCACAGATTTCTTCCCAGGGGGTCAACTTGATGGGTGATTCCGATCCTCCCCCGGTAGCTGTGGCAATGTTACGGTTGGCAGATAGTATGCTCCGTACGCGTATCCGCAAGTCGTCCCATCGCTTTCTGCATTGCTGTGGGTTGCGGGGTGCGGTCCCCACCGCACTTACCCGCTGTGCCACCAGGGCCCATATGGCCTTCTTGTTCGCAAGTGCCGTCCTGGTCATTTGCGTCGAGAAGACGACGGCAGCATTCTCCTGGAGGGTCTCTGTGAGCACGGTGAGTTCCTCATGGGAGAAGTGGACCTGCCGCTTGCGGTCGCACGCTTTTTTAGCAACTTTTCCCATTTTGATTGTTTTAACTAGGGTGGCTAACGGGTTGGGATGTGTCTCAGGGTCGGATTTTTAATGGTTGTGTTGGGATTCTGATTTTATAGGTGTACAGCGTGCTGTTTCCCGTTCCGGACCCATGTTTTTACTTCCGTTTCCGTATATTTACGGTCACCGTATTTTGCAATTACCGCTCATTACGGTGACCGCTATGATGGGTGGCGGAATTGCACCTAGGGCGCCGTACGACGGCGGTGAGGGGCGTTTTGGGGACATTTCCGCCATCGCGGACTTTGCACTTCCGCCATGGCGTAATGCTCGTGCCCGATGGGTCGGAATTAGCCGCACTTTCCTCCATCGTGCAATGGCGGAAACGCTATTTACGCTATGACGGTCAGGTCAGTTACTTTCCGCCAGGGTCGTAATGAGGGCCAATGTCATCAAAATGAAGCTCTACAGATAAATATGCAGCAGAAGGATGATCAAATATGTTCCTGGTGTCCATACTCGAAATCTGATTATCCTGCGAGAACGGTTGCTGAGGATCCTGTGTAAACTGACCTCTACCAGGGCCCCCTACACCCGGGGGACCTCTGGATCATCTACCCCTATTTCCAAATGTATTATTTGACCTTTGTTGAAGGACAGGGCATTGTGCTCGCCAATGACCCTCTTGGCGACAATAAGCACACTGGTTAATGTTCACAGGACCCAAGGGCACATTCACTTGTGGGACATACTGACCTCTAATCTGAGAACTACCCCCTCTGGGGCCTCTAACAATTTGCTGCAATAGCACTTTAGTTTTCAAATCACCTTTTCGTTTTTCAACTCTATCTTTTTCATTAATGACACGGTTCTCATAGTACTGAGCCATGTGCAGTACTTCTGATTGCGATTTCGCCTGCCAAGCGCTCTCAGAAGACATAATTTGTGACTGGATGTCAGGCAGCAATCCACGCACAAATTTGTCCACAAACAACCTTTTCCCAGACTCTGTGCCTAGGTCTTGTCCATTGAAATCCGAGAATACCTGTTCGAACCGATTAAAGAACTCGGTAGCACCCTCAGACTTTCCTTGGATACAGGCCGTAAGTTTGTCCCAAATAATTATTTTCTCTGGAATTATAGTTTTTAATTTTGCAATGATTCTATCAGGCAAAGTTAGTATCACCTGAGGCGGTCTTTCACCAGCTGGCCTTTCTCTATCAAGTCTAGTTATGTTAGCCCATGTATCTCCCAACCCTGGCACGTCGTCTATAGTTCTAACTTGTTTCCACAAATCTACGGGCAGGAGTACAGGAAATAACAAATCAATATCACCTAAGGGGAATACTGAGGATTGCAAGACAGACTCTATTTCTTTATAGAATCCTTTCGGATTTTTCATAATGTCAGGAATAGATTGCCTAATAGTATTGACTTCCTGTCTTGAGAATGGGACGTGAACGAACTGTGATACATAATGTGCAGGAATGTTCACAGCGACTATACCCTGTGCAGCATCGGCCGCAATCTCAACCTTCGGGACAAATGTCGGAGGAACCTCTCTCATAGGCAACAGAGAAGTAGGTGACTCCGAACGCTTACTAAGCAACAGAGCTAAATTGAGCGCTAAAGCAGTCGAAGAAGTGTCAAGTGAAAAAGCTCTCTTGTAAATACTCAATAACTCTGTGGGACAACTAATCTTTCTTTTTACACAATTATCCTGTAGGTACTCTATCATTACCTGTATCACTTTCCTCTGCATTTCTGGCGTATACTGACTATATGTGTCATATACTTCAACTGGAGTTATTGACATGTCCGAAATCCATCTAAGCGCATCCTTCGTACAAATTCGTGCTTCCTCAGATATCGATTTACGACAAGGAAGGAACCATTTCTGTACATACATACTTTCCTCCTCGTCATCCTCATTCTGCAACTTTTCTAACTCCTTTCTATACCCAAATAACCTCTCGACATGCTCATTTACTTTCTCCACAGTGTCTCTAGAAAACTGTAAAGTATTTAGATCCCTTAACCCTTGCGGGAGATCTGTATTATTTAATTTTCCCTACATTACACATAACTGAATCCCTAAACCTTCAATAAAAACATTTTTCTCCGGAAAATTTTCCATATTTCAAAGTGTGGCAAAAACATTAGCTTGATCATCCCTCTCCATACAATGCTTAGCCCATGCAATTAACTCAGGTTTCTTCTCCAGTGGTACAGTATTGCGAGTGACAACCTTTGACCCTGCACCTCGATCGATTACAAGCAGCTCAGGACCACTTGGAAGAGAGGGAGCAGGTAAATTCAATGGAGGTACTGTAATTGGTGCGATAAGAAGATGTGGAGGAGCTGGAGGAAGGGGAACATTAGGAGGAGCAGGAACAACGGGAACAACAGTAGGTAGAGCAGGAATAACAAGAGGAAGAGGCAAAGCATCAGGAAGAGGAACATACGGAGGTGGCGCAGAGGCACCAGGCCTTCGTTCATTTAACAATGTATCTATAAATTCATCGGAAGCATGGAGGTCTTTGGACGGATATATTTTTTGAATTCCAAGTGAGAAAGCCCTATCCATATTCCTAGTCGATTCAGAATGTTTATCTTGGTCATACAATAATGCTTTTTCGGCGTTCGTCTTATGACGGCGCACATGCTTTTCTCTACTTTTAAGTTGTTGCAACGCTTCTTTTTTCCAATTCTGCAAAACATCAAATGCTGCAGGTCTAGCCTTTTTCTTTAATAGTATTGACTCTAAATACTCAATACGAACTTCAAAACTACCATTGATTGGCCACTGAAGTTCAGAGGCATGTCTGGTTTGTCTGTGCCAAATGTCATTAAATACTATACTTCCAAGGCCATGCTTACAGTACATAGTACATGCTGGCAACCCCTCCTGTGGTGCCGGACGGCTACATTTCAAAGATTGTCTATCGCTGTGGAACAACGCCCTGAAGCAGGTAGACAATTTCTCAGGCATATCAAATTATTGGTGTTACCTGGTCAATAATTGTGTCTGCAGATACAATGCGCCAAATTCAAATTTTCAGGGTTGAATTAAGAGTCGGGTCATTACTCACCTGAACAAACCTAAGGAGGTCCGATCGGATTTCAAAGAATCTTACCTAACTAATCTTACCTCGTGTATGGTGATTTTGGCAAATCTGCCCGCCTCGATAAGTGAACCCTCGTCTAGATGCCGTCTCAGACCACAAGCTAATCGTCCAGGGATCGGGTCGTGCAGCGCTGCTGAGGTGTCGCGACTCATTCAGTGGGGCCACTTTTTGTCACACCGTCCGATCCCGGTCCGATAACGTGTGTCAACCTTCAACAATCCGGCATCAATCTTGAGGGTCCCTATTCGGGCGCCAACTGTGAACACAAAATCAAAATATCGAGGCTGAGTACCCCAAAAAGAAACCCACCGAACACGGGTTACAAAGGAACATACAAAGTACTTTATTTTATACTGAATCCAGTTACAAAAACAGAGCAAAATCAGATATCTATCGGCCCTCAGTACAACACAACGAACTCCAGCATGGTTCAGTGTGTTCAGTGAGAGAACCTGTACATTAGAATGCATTGGCTTTTTATACACTTTGTGAGCATGATCTCCAGCCCGACTTCAGGTTAATATTCCACTTAATACATCACCGATCTAGGGTTCATGCCAAGTCTCGAACAACCGCATATAACTGGTTTGCTTTTAATACATGTATCAACAAGCCTGTACAGCAACTGTGTAATCTGGGATTTTCCATGTTAGTCCTCTTAAACATTAATACAATGTGGTTAAAGGATAGTTCCAGGACTTTTTTTTTATTGTCCCTACGGTTCGGCCATGTGTTTTTAAGCATAAATCGGTAGATCGTAGAAAACATTCCTATGGACCTTACCCGACTTTTCATCCATTAACGCACTCGAAATCAGCCGCCATTTTGTGATAATCCTATCATTTCCCCCCATCGACCTGGCTCACCTGCGTTTGCGGCACTAAATCATATCCCCGCCCCTGAAACAGACTTTATCAAAACATTCATATTCCCCGCCTCTATCCGTGACGTGACTGCTGCGTAGGCAAACGCGCCCAGGCGTCTTCTACGCGACTCCACACAGAACCCGGAAACCAACACAGATCAGCTCACAACACAGCGCGCCACAATTCGGAATATGAAACTGTACTTTTAAATCAAACCGCAAGATTGTAAATTTGGTAAAGTACATTTATTTGACATCAAATGTTTAGAGAATATTCAGCGATTTGCATTTTTATTTGCTCACGTTCCAAAAAGTTAGTTTTGAGGCACGCGATGTTCATTTGCTGTACACAGGGTCTTAGATCATCTCACAATACAGCCCCTGAGCCTGACATCAGCAGACGCGTACCGCCCATTTCCCAACGCCAAAGCACGTTTCGTGTCAACAATCGCTGCGCCTCAGCTAATGAAGTGTCGCCATGGAAATGGCAGGACGCCTCTTTCCTCAATAAGTATAAACACACCGTTTCACAACACACAGCAGCAGATTTTCGATTCCATTACTCTCTCTGTGTTACTTTGAGTATTCTGTGACTCGTTTCTGTGCTCTGGTCAGCTACCTTCGCCGCTTCTAGGCCTTGTCAACACCTGTACCATCTCTGTAAATTATTTTACTTTCTTTACCACACAATGGCTACAATAATGCCGTATATGTACGAGCCCGAGTACACCGAGGAGGAACTACTGGAAAGGCAAGCACGCGAAAACGATGGGGATTCGGACGGCAGTTGGGAGGACCAGTCAACGGATGAAGAGCCTGGACCATGTCGCATGGACGGCGTCTCCACCTGGTGCACGTGCAATCGGTGCGAGCTAATGCCAACTGAGGAGGAGAACTGCTGCTGCCGTGAAAATTCCGGGTGCTTGGCCTACATTTCGGAAGGCGAGCCAAGTCCGCACTGCATCACCGAGCTGCCAGAGTTCAGGGAAGCCTGCCTCTCACGGACCGTGTTGAGGATGATGATGGTGCTTATGCACGAACTTCGCGGCACTGTTCGTCCGCGTAATCCGAGTAACGAGTAAGTATACTCTGGTTGTGATGTCAGTGATGCCACTACTATTTCATGGTCGTCTCTCACATATAAAATTACATCTACATATCATTCGAACGCATGTAAATTGGTTCCATATTGTGCATTTTCTAGATAGAATTTTTTTCAAAGCAGAATGACATTTTTTACCTGAATCGACATTGATAAGAAAGTTTTGTCATTTTAATACAGTTTGCATCTTTCTTTTTCACAGGTGGTACAGGCTGGTGGCCTATCGTTGCTTCACTTGGTGGCTTCACGGGAGGCTCGGACACCGCGTTCGGAGAGTAATACCTGCCTGTGCAGTACTTGCCATTAGACAACATTTCCCCAGTGACAGTGGACAATACCGCAGATTTTCCCTGGATGTGCTGCAACCGGAACTTTACAATGTGTAATGTTTATTATTTATGCAAACAAAGGGGGGTCTGGGAATCTCTCTACCAGCACGAACACAGCCCAATGACCTGTTCTTGTGTGAATAACCCCTGGGAGAGACTCTACCAAGTCTTTAGCTCACTGTCCTTTTCACAGAGAAGAAATTTCCCCGCATATCAGCCTTTGTCCTGCCCATGGGCAGTCCAGCGCCGAAAAGGACAGTGAGCTAAAGACTTGGTAGAGTCTCTCCCAGGGGTTATTCACCCAAGAACAGGTCATTGGGCTGTGTTCGTGCTGGTAGAGAGATTCCCAGACCCCCCCTTTGTTTGTTTATTATTTATGTTCAATTGAAATTAAGATCTAAAATAAAACCCAACATATATTTTAACAATGGTTGTTTTGATTTTTTAAATGAATCTAGTGTGTCTCCATTGAATAGTCTTCCTGTGCCTTGTCTTGTCACACCACATGTCTCCGGCCAGCATCCTCCCTCACGCTGGCCGCCCACCTTCAATCCACATAACCGTTGAACCCATATGCAGCAGACATACATATGTTATTTTGCGGGTTGGCATCAAGCCTCCCGGCCTTGCCTTCTCCCCCAAAAATACTTACCACACCACTTTGTTCAAGCGTTGGCAATAAAAGGCCGTTGGATTTTATTGATACAAAACATGGTTATAGGTAAATAATCAATATGGTTGATCATAATAAATCATCCTTTTGGGCACCGGGTACAGAGATGACCCCCTCTGGCCCGTGCCGCCTTGCCACCACAGGCCAGCCTGCTGCTGACTAACTGCCTAGGCATCCAGGGTCTCCAGGGTGAACTGCACCCATATATTCTCCTGGGAGGGTGAGGTATTTATAAACTCACCCCCCTGCCTTCCATGTACTAGATCCTGCAGCCTGCCTCTTACATGCAGTTAGATGGCCTCTCCTTGGTGAGGCCCTGCGGCAAACGAGTCTTGTCTGCACGACCACCACCCCAATCCACCCCCAGCCCTATCAAAGGCAGTTCGCACCGGGGTACTTGCGCTGGCAAGTGGAGCTGTCAGGGAGCGATAAAGGCCAAGAGGTGCCAAAGACCATGTACACTTCAAAGTGGTCTATAGAGCATGGGTTGTTGTTCCCATGTCTACCTCCAGACCCCGTGTCTCCTGCCAAGCATCCCCCCTCACGCTGGACGCCCCCCTGCAAACCGCATAATGCCACGACATATACACGTCATTCATTCACAAACACACCCCTGTTTCGAATTCTTTATAACCCACTTCATATTTTTAATGAGAACTTCTTTGCGCTTTGCTAGTCAACCCGTGAAGGTGCTGGTTATCTGCTCTTCGTCTCTGTGAACTTCCGTGACCACTTCGAGCAAACTCGTCAGTTTGCAACCTGTGAACTGCTCCCTGTTCTACGACAAGAAACTACTCTGATCCCTGCATCTAACTGTTTGTTCGTCAAGGTAAGGCCATGTACCATAATCATTTTGCGTCCAATTTTTTAATTTATATCTATTTGCTAGTAGTCATCAAATTGCATCCATGTTTTCTTTTCGTTCAAGACAGTACATGCAAGGAACTAGTCACATGTTCTGAGTTTAGTCAAATTATTTTTCTATTTTTTTAAAGTTATTCAAATACTTATCCGCATGTGAATAACGTGTATAGTTCCAAGAACCAAAACGAACCTTGCATTGAACCTTTTATGTGTCATTTAATTTTTTAACACATTGGTATTCATAGAGAATTGTTGATCTTTACTTTTCAGAACTTTCCACAATGCCTGCCTGCTCCATTGGCGGTTGCCCTTCGAAGACCCATAATAAATCTGAAGGTACTATAATGCCTGTTTTCCCTAAGACAATAGATCAGATAAGAGAATGGGTCCGATATTGCGGATATCCACCGTCTGAGCTTGAAAGTAGAGTCCTAGAAGTCTTTGCGGACAAGAGGGGTGATCGATACCGCATCTGCAGCAGGCACTTTAGCTCAGACATGTACTCCACATCATTGCTAATAAAGAAGAAAACACCGCGAGCGACGCGAAAATTGCTCTCAACCGCTATTCCCACTCTATTCGTCCACATCCCTCCACTGGTGAGTCAAGTTTACGGATTTAGCTCTCGGCCTTGCGGTAGTGTGTAGCATTAGCTAACAATAATTTCCCCATTTATGTATCCACTCAATATGAAGGCGGAAGATTCTCCATCCGTGTCGTTATTGCAGTCATCAGCCACTTCAAGCGCCTATCGGGTAATCTTACTTAGCTATTCTGCCACTGACTTGTTTTAGGCATGTAAATCAATAGTTTTAATTTATCGTGTAATTATTTTACCTAATGGTACACCCTAGTACTCGTCCTCTAGTCTTTGTTTTCAGTTATAATTATTGTTATCCAAAATAATGCAAGTACTGTCTTTCAGGGAGATGCTGAGGAGTCCAACGCATTGACGACAACCGTTGATGTCACTCAGATGCTCGAGGTACGTTTCCGGACAGTTCCATCGATGGAGATCATCAGATCTTGCATTCTTGTAGCGTGATTGTTACACACAATGTTTCTTTCGTTTTTAGCCATTGATATGTCCTTCTGTCGTCGCCCTCCTATGTGTCTTCTTTTTTCAATATTGTGTTCATTACTAATGAAAGTCCTATGTTTCAGGGAGTCGATGGAGCATTAGTCCAAGAAGAAGGGGGAGCATGCAGTTACGGGTCGGCGCAACAGCTTGCAGAAGTGTGCACCGCAGTTACAGCGTCCCTTGATGTTCTTATGCATTTCGAGGTATGGATACTGACAGTTCGATCAAGCGAGATCATATGACGTGATTACATCCGCTATACTTCCTTCTTTATTAACGCAAGTACTATGTTTCAGGGAGATGACGGAGCTTCTTCTACAAGAACATCACCCCTAGTAGTTGATGCAGATCTCTGGGTGGTGACACTTCCAACGATCGAGCAAATCGAATCATATTTAGACATCCATTATTTATTTTAGACAACTGATCATTTGTGCAGGTCTATTTAGATGAGCCGTTGACGCCTGCACAAAGTTTATGTTCTTTTTAACAAAATAGAAAACCATACTAATGCAATTACTGTGTTTCAGGGAGTTGCTGAAGCGTCATCTTCAATAATATCATCAATGGAAGTCTATGCGGAGCCCGAGGTATGGATCTTGTCAGTTCCATCTAACTAGATCAACAATGCGTGAATAATTGTCGTTTGAATGTTCTACACAATGCGTTCATTCGTGTTTTGCTATTGAGATGTACGTGGGTATTGGTCCCCAAGTACATTTTGTGTTTTCAATATTATTATACATACTAATGAAAGTTCTATGTTTCAGGGAGTCGATGGAGCGTCAGTGCGTGATGGATGTGCTTATCATGGAAATATAGTCGTTGCTGCGCAAGAGGAAGTGGAGACATGCCCACACGAGTCGGAGCAACAGCGTCCAGATGTTGAAGTTCGAGGCAAGAAAGTTTCAAAGAAAAGAAAGCAAAAGAAGGTTAGTGTCCTGGTCACTATATTATGTTGTTTTTCACTGTTAATAGTTCAATACTGTAAGTTGTGTTTAAACTGAACACCCCTTTTCCAATCTGTCCTCTAGTTGCGAGTGGGTGTACGAACTAGATCTACACAGACAGTGAAGCGAACGAGAGATGTTGCTTGTCAAACCTTTTGGCAGGGACTTGAGACTGGAGATGCATCGTGCCAATGGGAAGAATATGAAGTGATTGACAACGGAGCTATACCACCACCAGCCATTGATAGTGAATGTCCTCCTGGTAGTTCGGATGCAGTCGGAGATCAATTCACAGAATCCACACCTGCAAAAACTAAGACCGCGAGAAAGTTGAAGAAATTGTTGTATTCTCCCATCGCCGGAGAAGGAACAGATGTTGCAATAGAAGAGAATGAAATGGACGACAATGAAACACCATCAATATCACTGAACATAGCGGAAGACGATATCAGAGATTGTACCTTTAATGTGAGTGACATGTCCTCAACGTTACAGGCCGAACCAGCTGGGATGCAGAGTGACAGTATAAGGAAAGAGGCCAAATTCATTGTATTCGATAGTTGTTTGATTGATATTATTATTAGGATGAAATGTGGGCATTCGGTTGGTGGGGAAGTATGTGGGGAGCCATTGATTAATGTGACTCGTGCAATTCGAGGCACTAACCTTAAAATACATGCCACCTGTACAAAATATCATCCTTTCTCATGGTCTGCACAACCCATGCTGGGGCAACTGCCAGCAGGCAATCTACTTTGTGCAGCGGCCGCACTTTTTAGTGGTTCAAGTTTTAAAAAGTTAGAGTATTTCTTTCAGTTTGTGGGAATCCATTTCATTGCGAAAACTCAGTTCTACAAATACCAAACCGATTATCTATTTCCAGCCATTAGCGAAGCTTGGAGAATGGAAAAAATGTCTATTGAAAGTACATTCGCGGGCAAACGGTTCAGGCTAGCCGGTGATGGACAGTGCGACAGCCCAGGATTTTCAGCCAAGTACTGCACCTACCACTTTCAGGACATGGAAAGTAAGAAAATTGTGAGTTTGGTGGTCGTGCAGGTGTCACAAAGTACATCCTCAGTGGCCATGGAGAAAGTTGGCTTTGTAGCATCATTGCAAGAACTACAATTGCGGGGAATGGTGATCGACCTGATAGCCACGGACAGACACGTTTCAATTGCCAAGACAATGAGAGAAGAGTACAAAAATATAAATCACCAATTTGACGTATGGCATCTTGCAAAAACAATCAATAAAAAAATGTCGGCTGCAGGTAAAAAAAAAGATATGCAAGGTATTTCACAGTGGTCCAAGTCAATCAGCAACCATCTTTGGTGGAGCTCAAAAACATGTGAAGGGTCGTTGGAAATTCTACTGGAAAAATGGCGGTCAGTAATGCTACACTGTAGCAACGTTCACCGCTGGACCACAAACCAACATTTCCACAATTGTGAACATGGCCATTTGTCCACAGAGGAGGCACGGAAGAAGAAGTGGTTGATTCCTTCATCACCCACTCACAAAGCCATTGAAAAGATTGTATTTGATAAAACTATAACAAGAGATTTGAGGGGACTCACGGAATTCTGCCACACAGGAGATTTGGAGGTGTTCCACAATATGTGCCTAAAGTACAGGCCAAAACGATTGTATTTTGGCATGGAGGGCATGATAAATCGGACTCTTCTAGCGGTCTTGGCACATAACCATAATGCTGGCCGTCAACAAAGTAGGACGACCGGAACTTTAGGGATGCTTCGCTACAATAAGGCCTTCACTAAAAGAAGTAAACAATGGGTGATCAAACCAGTGTTTGAGGATATGCAATATGAGTTTATTGAGAGACTTATTGTTGATGTCCTAGATAGGCACATACATGGAGTTGTGAACGAACCTGTGCAGGGGACAACTGCATTGCCACCCAACATTGCCTCTGTTCCATGTCCACCTAAAGCAGAGCTCATTGAGAAATACACATCACGGTTTAAATGATTGTAATTTGATTGTCTGTTCTCTCGAGTCTCCTCATGTTGCAGGCCCATTGAATATGTGTATCTATGTAATGTGTAAATAAAAGTGATTGCTCAGTGTACATGCAATAAGTCTATCCAACCTTGTTCATTTGCACATTAAAGTAAACCAAACAGTAATATAAATCATTTTTCAAAAAATATAGAATGTCTCCGTATTTATGGTTCTCTGGGGCTGCAAAGCACGCAGACAAAATGAAAAGATGGAGTGTAAATTTCAAGTCCTGTGAGATGGCCTTACACTGAATGTAGCTAACTAGGAATGTGTGCTCGTTCAAAGTGAAGGTCAGCTGCTTTGATTTTTTGCTCGGGTGCCGGAATGGCCCACAACTCAGTATAAGGTTCTATTGTTATTTGACCTTGACAGGCCGGGACCATCCCGAAAGACTTCTTTTTGGGAGTGTGGTGCAATAACGTAAGAAACGATAATGAATAAAATTTCAGAAACGATAGCCATTTAATGTTCGTTCATTAGAAGAAATAACGTCGGCATAGAAGGAGTGGTATTTCGGGGCTGCCCTACGCACAGACACAATGGAAAATGCAAATATAATGTAAGTAACTCTTTAGATGAGTTTATACCGCAATTTAATTACTATACAGTAGCTTTAAAGACGGGTTAAGTTGTACTTGTTCGTTCTATGTGGCATATTGTTTTGTACCGCGCACTATCTTGAGGAGAACCATCTCCTTTTACGGAAGCACCTCAAAACCTTCCTCTTTGCTTCTGCTTTCTCTCTCCCTCTCCCCTGCTACAACTGGTCCACTGTCTGCGACCACGGTCCTGGGCCCTTCCACTCTCCACCTGCACTGCCTCCCTGTCAACCCCTGCACTGGGGGACTGTCTCAGTATCCTACAGCCCCCCCTTCCCAGCACTTGTTCTGCACTTACCTTGCACTCGCCACCAGCTGGCCCTATGTATTTATTATTTTATGCTACTTACCTTGTACTCCACTTCCCCCCTCCCCTTCCCCTTGCACTTTTACCTTCCCCCTACCCCTGCACTTGCGCGATCTGAATGACACCTGGCCTAGTAGGATCGCTGTCTGTCTTCTCCTTGTCCCCCCCCTCCCTGCCTCGCCACGCCTTGAAACACTTGTGTATAGGCGCGTTGCAAATGCCATATTATATCATATCAGTGACAAAGTGGTCCACTGGCTCTCAGCCGGCTCTGAAAAAGGCGGAGGAGAGGGGGTGGGTTACTGGAAATGACGTATAATACCCAGTTGCACTGTCCTAGCTATGAAATAATTTCCCGACCAAATATATAAAATGAATAATTTTAATAAAGATCTGATGGTGAGACTAATTTCATTTTTTATGTTTTTAAAACAGGTACATCCTTCATTATTGTCTGTGTCACGAGTACCAGACACCGGCGGATGGCTTTTACAACCGCCAGTTGCTTCTCCGCGTGAACAACGTTACCACCCTGACCATTTTATGGGACGATCGCCAAGTACAAGTATGCCCTTACGCGGTACTAATGGCTAGATGCAACATACATACCGTTGTGGTGGCCTAGTGCCTCGTTGTTGGAACAGCCATGCGATTATCAGTGCGACCGAAGAGCTTATTTTATCGTAAACCAACACCCTGTGTACTGCACACGAACATCGCTTGCCTCAAGACGAACTATTTTGGATCGAGAGCAAATGAAAATGCAAATCGCTGAAAATTCTCTAAACATTTGATGTCAAATAAATGTACTTTACCAAATTTACAATCTTGCGGTTTGATTTAAAAGTACAGTTTCATATTCCGAATTGTGGCGCGCTGTGTTGTGAGCTGATCTGTGTTGGTTTCCGGGTTCTGTCTGGAGTCGCGTAGAAGACGCCTGGGCGCGTTTGCCTACGCAGCACAGTCACATCACGGATAGAGGCGGGGAATATGAATGTTTTGATAAAGTCTGTTTCAGGGGCGGGGGATATGATTTAGTGCCGCAAACGCAGGTGAGCCAGGTCGATGGGGGGAAATGATAGGATTATCACAAAATGGCGGCTGATTTCGAGTGCGTTAATGGACGAAAAGTCGGGTAAGGTCCATAGGAAAGTTTTCTACGATCTACCGATTTATGCTTAAAAACACATGGCCGAACCGTAGGGACAATAAAAAAAAAGTCCCGGAACTATCCTTTAAACAAGTGTTCTATGTTCAGTATTTGAATACATTGTTTTTATAGTATACTCGTGGATTAGTTTCTTTTACGAGTAATCCCTTACACATAGGCAACAAAGGACAAGGTCTCAGTTCACGACCTCAAAAAGTGGCCTGCAGGCAAGTTACATATTAGCTATGTACTGAGGTCACGACACCCATGTTGTATTTTTGGAATGACATTGTCCACCATTTTAACTCACAGGGTGACTTTTACAAAGTGAATCCTAAAATGGCAGGTTGGCCTAAAATGGTGGCTTACATTGATTTAAGGTCAGGACCTTGCAACATGGATTCTTTCGCAAGCGGCTTTCAAGCAGCTTGGCGTAGGCCAATATACATATATTTATTGCAATAGGAGGCACAATATAATTTCTCTTTTGACAAAGGGAGTGCTTCAGGGGGAAGAGAAGACTCCAGTGGTGAAGGAGTGGTTGCAGAAGTTGGCCAGAGCAGGAGCCAGGAAGTCAATGTGGTCCTTGATGGTTTTGGAGGAACAGGGATGAACCTGTTTTGACGAGACTTTCATAGATCGGACTTGTCTAGAAACCTCGTCTGGGGAGAACAGGGGAAAGGTATAGAAGGAGGGAGGAGAGGTGGCCGAAGAAGTGCCAGAGGAAGAGCAGTGAGTAGAGGAAGGAAGGGGAGAGGAGGATACAGAGGACACGGTGTCCTGGGTTTTTGAGATGAAATCAGAAGCCAGTGCCATGCAGAGGGCCTGGGAAGGGACAGGAGAGGTAGAGTCTACAGCAGGATTGACCAGTTCCTTGCAGATTTTAAAGAGTTCAGCTGAGTTGTTAGATGGCGCAGAGATGCGGGCATGGATGCCCTCTTCTTGGTGAGGACAGAGAGCCGGTATTGCCGTTAGAGCAGGCGGCAGAACAGTTTGTCAGAGGATGTACATGAAGCAAGCCATTTCCTCTCAGCCACCCTGCATTTGCGTTTAAGGGTGACAAGGTCTGAGTGGTACCAGGAGTTGCACTTGGCTTTGGGCTTCCGGCGGATCCTCATGGCAGGGGCAAGAACATAGAGAGTATCAGATATAGCAGAGTGGAGCATGGAAAGGGCTGTGTCATGGTGTGATTCAGACAAAGGATGAGGAGGGGTTGAGAAATTGGCGGCAAAAGCCTCAACTGACACACGCTTCATGGGTCAGATGACCGAGAAGGCGGGTGGCAGTGATGGAGGTGGCTTGGCCTGAGGGGTAAAGAGGGTGAGCTGGATATTGAATGGTATCTGGGAAAAGTATAATTTTTGGTACAGGAAATGCAAATTAGGAGCAACACGTTCAGCTTCTATGAGTTAATGGCCCTCATTACGAGTTTGGAGGTAGCTCATAGGGCTCAATGAGAATGGGGAGGGAGGTAACAACGGCACATTACATGTGTCCCCTTGTTACCTCCCTCTTCCCCTCGCGGGACCCGGAAAAGACGACTGGTTTTACCAGACTTGGCCCGGGTCCTACGAAGGGAACCTCGTAATCAGCCGAGACGGAATGAAGGGGTCTGGTCCCGTACCGGCCCCCTTCATTCCGTCAGCGCAAGCCTCGTAATGAGGCCCAATGTCTCACTAGATACATTTAAGGTAAGGAAAAATTCCACTCCACTATACGGAAGCGGCCCGCAAGTGGGCTGTTCGGCTGTCATGGACTTTTCCTTTTCCCCTGCATTCAGCTACCTGTCCGTGATTCTCAGACTATTTCATCTGTGAGTCGGCAAGAGGAAGTGCAAGCCGACTCACACTGCTGAAACATGTTAAACTTTCATCTAACAGGTGACTGTGTGAATCTGTGTTGGCTGGAACTTTGGGACTGTGGCTGGGACTCCTGCTTCTTTGTCAACCTTGCTCACAAGTGTATTTTTTAGCCTTCATCCTCTAGTGCTTCGGTGATGCCGTGGCCCCGCCCCTTTTACTTTCTTGGAGCTTCTATAAAATCTGAGTGAACATGCAACCACACGCGCTCTCGGCAGTGGCCCGCAAGTGGCCCGCAAGTGGGCTGTTCGGGTGTGCGGAGATGCAGCGGTCACAAGGATTATATTGATTTGTCTTTTTTTCTTTTGTGTCTCTTGTCTCTGCTCTTTATTGGTTTTTCTTTACTGATGCCTTATAGTGTGGTGGATATGGTAGTTGAATCCTGAAGGTATCGTAGTGCTTCTAATGATTTGAATTTGACCTTCACACTCAGGTGTGTAAAAGTATACCTCATAGCTCTCTCTATTGCTTAATGTGCACCTAGTGCTCTCCTTCGACTCTTGTCAGATGAAATATGGGGAGAACGTGACAACGTGGCATGTGATTTGTTATATTGTGTTTGTAAAGAGATTCTGTAACCTTGTTTTTTGCTCTTTGGGAGCAGGAATGAATCATATACAAATCGTGGGAATTAAGAGAGTGGTTTAGTAGTGTGTCTTTGTGCTATTACAGAATTAACAAAACACAAAACACAGGGAAGAGAGTTACTGTGACTGGTATGCTTGTCGCTATCAATACACGCAGAGCCATCTTGGCTAGAGCTGCGGCCTTACTTTGCCCTGTAATTAGCGCTAATGAAGAAGAACTTTTTGATTGTGCAGTGTTTTGTTCTAATGAACCAAAAAATAACAAACAGATTGAAAGGGATTCTAATAACAATTGCTCCTCTCAATCGCTGTTTGCCGAAGATCAGGGAAGGATGGGTGGTCCAATGGAATCTAACCACAATATTGTTGAGATGAGAGCCAATTTAATACCAGTCAACAAATTGGTAATAGATCTTTTATTGATACTCCTATTTTTCAAGAGGGCGATTCCTTGCTGGAGCTATCCATCCATTACACCAAAAGTGGGGATGTGGAATGCCTTAATACAAACACCACTTAATTTGCCTCATTATTAGGCTTTCACAATGGCTTAATTATACAAGAGTTACGGAAACAAACTCAAGTGCTTCATGGTATATACAGAATGATTGGGTTACTTCCCGACAAATTGAATGAAGATATGCGATTTTGAGTTTCTGTATTGTTTGACAACATACATAAGACGAAGGGTTGTGAGAAGAGAAGTGAAAAAGCTCCTTATATATCCATACTAGAGGTGATTGACATTACAGATCCAACACCTAAGGTAGTGGCTGAAAGGGATCAGCTTGGTAGGCAATGTCCTGCGGAAATAAACAAGACTCCTCAATTAAGTATTGATAACCACTATGTTGCATCTTCCGATATTGACTTGGTACCTAAACAAGCCGAAGATCTACTATTCAAGGTCAAACTAACTAAAAAACAAGAAAAAAAATGTGGAATAAATCATCTAGCAAATATCTAAGAGACAAAGGTCTCAAGCATACAATTGAAAAAGCTGTTCCAAAGGATTTAATAGCCAGCAAACCTTCAGCTGAAGTCTGTGAAACCCCAGGCGGGTAAAGTGGCTTTTACGAAAATTGTCAATGGTAAGCAACCTAGTTTACATCAAGGTACCCAGAGTGAGTATCAAGATGGCGAACAAAATCTGGCAGATGTAATGAAAAATAAAAAAAGATTCCCCATGAATGGAGTTTCAACTAAAACAATAGAATGTGGCATTAATGACATATTTGATATTTTCAAAAATCCTAATGCCCTTTCTCGGAATGTCACACCTCTATCTGCCAAAAGTACATCTTTTCCTGATAATATATTCAAGTCTTCTACTGACAAATTGCTGGTGAATTTGCAAACTAAATCATCTGACTTAGATAAACAAGCTGCAATTGCTTTAAAAGGCCTAAAGCCTCTGATTGTAGCTTGTTTGTCAAATCATCAGATGCCAGTTTGGGTCAGGTATTGCATGAAAAAGGTTTAAGATCGGACCATGCAAAAAACCCGTGGGTCAGGTATCGTATGAAAAAGGTTTAAGATCGGATTTTGCAAATGAAATTTTAAAAAAGACACCTACTTGTATGGTCATCAACAACACTGATCCTCTAAATAGAAATGACTGTCAGAGCAGTATTGTGGGTGACTATGTGATCAATAATGTAATTACTACCGCTTTAGATACAGAAGCAGCGAAACGCCTTGTTGCCACCATGTTAGAGGGAAAAAATATATCAGAGCAATTTAACAAATACCGATCACATAGGGAAAAGGTACGACAATTCTAGATCTGAGGATAATAAATGTATGGATATAGATAATAGACCTCGATCTCAGTTCGAAAGGGATTTGAGAAAACCGGTTCTCCCTCAATATCCAATTCTGATTTTGTCTTATGTGTCAAAGACCCCCGGACGTTAAACAGACCTTATATTATATTCTGTCCTTATTTTCAGAGATCACTGATTTAAGTTTGATTACATTGTCTGATATCATGTTGGTGGATTTTATACACAATCAAAGGTTTTACTACGTTTAGCTAGTTATACCTTCTCCATTAGTAAGGGCCTTATTGTTGAAAGAAGCAGCGTCTTTGCAAAAAAGGGGATTTGACATCTTCAGTTTTGAGATATCGGCGGGCTCGCACGAGAAAAGAGAATCAAACCTAAGGGAGGGTTTGAAATTCCCCAAATTGGTTAATACAGGAAATCAAGAACAAGGTGAAGGTAATGGAATGGAATGGAGATTCAAGATTGGCGATGGCTAGCTCTATCGTTAAGAGACTCCATTAGCCAATTAAAAACTATGAATAAACCTCTGTGGCAAAATAGAAACATTAAGGGTATGTATTTGGAATTCTCACAGTCATTCTCAATTGGTGAATAGAGTCGAACTAACTGAAGTTTTATCAAGTTTTGATATTATTTTATTACAGGAAATGTGGGACAGGGGTGAATTACTATGGGAAGGTTTCATTACGATCAGCACTGTAGAGATAAGAGGGGTGTGTGGGAGACCCAAATGTGGACTCATGGTAGGCTACCATCAGGGTAGATCACACAGATGGAAGAATGGAGAATTGAGAATTGTATATTAATAGTAACTATAAAGGGGCCGAATCATGGAACAAATGTGTGCCGAAATCCATGGCGCAAGCTGGCGCAAGCGTGAAAAAGCAAGCACACTCTCATGCGTGCGAATCATGGAAGGCCCTGCGCGTGTTTTCCCCGGGAGGTGCGCCAAATCCGCGCATGGCGCACACGGGCGCACACGTCACTGCAACATCCCGAACGCTGTGCACAGCGCGTACATCGAAAGTGCACAACATTAGCGCACACACCAAAAAGGGGGCAGAACACGGGGTGGAACACGCAGAATGGGGAACAACACGTGAAAATAAGGGCGTAACTGGGGAAGTACTGCTGGGAAATACACGGAATGCCCACACGCACACGAATTACACGTATTCATGGATTCAAATAGAGGAAACACGCGCACACCAAAAGACACGCACACGCCTAAACACATCCACCACATGAAGGACGGCGGAAACGTCCCCACGCAGTATAAAAGGGCACACAAATGACAAACACATATAAACAGCTACGATGAATGGCCCCTTAGGAGAAATGACGTGTCACATAACGCTCAGGCATCAGAAAAAAGCAAGAAAAAGAGATACGTGACCCCTGTAGCCCATGTGCGTGTAAAAAAATACACTCAGTACGCTGTGGCAGCCAGGAACACAAAACATGCGTACGTGATCAACTCACAGGCTACCATGACCAAAAAAAGGGGTATGCGACTAACAGGAACACCGCAGTAGGAAAAATAGTGTGTGCGACTCACCGTCTGCCTTGCGTGTAGAAGAAGAACACTTTGCCAACACCCACGCCAAAAGAAGAAGTACACACTGTAGCCTCTGTGAAGTAATCGCGTGTGAACCCCAACATCTGGAAAACACAAGCACCGCTTTCCACAAAAAGCACCTACAGAGTGATGGAAACCCACGTGGGGCCTTTAACCCGTGGTGAGGGAAACGCCCGCGCACACGTTACGTCACCTACGCGCTTAGGGCCTTTTCTCGGAATTCACACAAACGTGCTGTTTTTCACATGCCAAATCACTCCGTATCAAGCTGGCCATGGGACAACACACAGAAGACCACGCTCCTGCCCAGAAGGCCATATTACTGTTCCCCACAGCCCCGAGCCGCCTCCCACGAGCCATCTGCTGCTGCCTGCCCTCCTGCTGCCACCGTGCCTTGCCTTTTGGTGCCTGCACATCTGCTATCTGCAGGGGTCCAGTTGCTGTGACCACCCCTGCTGGAACAGAAGACTCCCGACTGGTCTTCCATCACTCCACAGCCCAGCCCCAGGACCCAGTTGCCCACCCACACCTGCCTCAGGGGTTGCCATGTCCGACACAACACCATCCGGCACCAGTGGCAACCCCCCAGCAGAGAGGCAGAGGGCTACCAGCTTCAGTGAAAAGAAAGTTGTTATCCTGGTGGAGCAAATTCTGGGGCATTATGATGCCCTCTTCACACCATCGCGCGCCGACAAGGAAGGACGGATGATGTTAATGACTCCAATCAAGCAGTCCCACTAGGTCAGTGCCTTGTCTGGGATTGCTCAAGGGAAGCCCTTAATTATATATTTTTATGTCCAGTTCATGTACTCTGGATGACAACCCTTATAAAACACCCCTCTCTTAGAATCCCCCTGACCCCACTGAGCCAAGAAGTAAGTTTGTTTTGCAAATTTAAAAGTTTTATTTGAGAATTAAACAATATATATATATATATATATATCGCACTTTTATAATAAATTAATAATTGATATCACACTTGTGAATATGAGCAGTAATCAGCAATTGGTAATCCTACAATAGCAAAGTTCTGGTGACTTATGACTAGGAACAGGAAAATAAGGTATCAAAGAATGCCTTATGGTTTCAAGGAGATGCAAAGATGAATAAAAGCAGTACAGAAAATAAACTTGATATGACTTCAACAAAAGACAATGTAATCACTTTTCTTTGACAATTCACCCCCCTCTTTTATGCAAGGTAAAGAGATGGAAGGTAAACACACAGTTCTCAGGAATGCAATCAAATATAATTCAGTTCCCCCCTAGCAAGCTTAAAGGAAAACAGGTAGGAGTTTTAAACACAGGCAAAATCCTTTTAAATGTGGTGGCAATGAAGTGAAAAATATGGTAAAAAGGCTTTCAATTCCCAATAGGGGGTTCAGGGTAGTTGATAGATACTTTGAATCAATTCAGGATCACTTTAGCATTGCTCTATGAATGATTGTCAGGTTGCACACGAATTTCAGCAAGGAAAGCAAGGACAAATATTTTTACACGTGGCTGAAATTAAGCAAAATGTCAAATCGCTGCAAATTTAGTCGCGTGCGTCGAGCACAATTACGGAGGCACTATAAGGGGTAGCGATTTTAGGTTTGTTGGAAACCTTATAATCTTAGCTTTAAGATGACAGTTAAAACTTGCTCCTAGCACAAACGGTTCCGGAGATACGGCCGATTTAGTAAAGGTAGTTTTTCGGATTTGAAATTTTAAAGCTCAGAATGACAGATGACAGTTTTCAGTTTTAAAGATGACAGAATGACACGATTCTAGGAGGCAGTTCTAATAGGCTAAAATAGTTTGGATTAGATTATTTTAAACTAAGAGATTGGTTTTGGCACAGTGCTCGCTGGGTACTCACACTAGATTTTGGACAGGAATGCGACTTTGTCGCCGATCGGGTCAGGATTGGCTGGACTTCTGCTAGCAGTTCTTCAAAGCAATCTGGTCTCTGGTTCTCTCTGGTTCCGGATACAGCACTGCTTTCTGGATACTGCTACAGGTTCTTGCAAAAGTTCTTGGCAAAGAATTCAAACAGCTCGCCCGGCTGTTGAATAGTTTGGTTGGTTTTGAGGCCTGCTGAAGAGGATTCAGCTTGTGGATTCAGGCCTCTCTGCTACAAATTCTGGAGTTAATTTCTGGACTCTGGAGATTGATGGATTTGAAGTCCGGATCTCTGGATGTGAAGTCTGAAGTCTCCCGGCAAAGTGTCCCGCAAGAAAGTGGAAAGTGAATGTCTCTACCTGGGTTTCAATGTTCCTTTTATGTGTTTTGAAAATGGCTGTGTGCCTGGGCCTAGCTAAGCCTGCCCCTCTCACTTATCATTGGCCAAGCTTTCCTCTCTCCCTTGATTGGGGGAAAGAAATGGAGTGTCAGAGTGATGCTGTAGGTTTTATGGTCAGAGGAACCTCCCCTTGTCAAATTGCACACAAATCTATTTCTGACCCAAATACATATTTATCTATGTACCATTTTTCTAATATTATAGGTCCAGTTAACATATTTTCTGTAGCACCAAACCATGCGATCCCTGTCTTTGTACGATGTCGTGTCCACTTATGACAGAATTCTCCCCTTTTCATCCAGATAACGACCTCTAAACCTTTCCAGATTTTACACAAATGTGCACCAGAGATATGGGTCTCAGATGATAAAGTGTCAGATTTTTAACATACATACATTTGGAGTAACAACCTTTTTTTCCGCTACTATCCCCAAGAACATACCACAGGGTCCTAACACCTCTTAAAATGTGCACAGAAAAATCGCAAGAATGATGATGTTATTTATATAATTTTGACAAGTCCGCACTGTGAATTATCCATCTTTTTAAAATCATGCTCTGGCCCCAAAGGGGTGTGGTTTTCCAAAGCACATGGTGGAATTTTTGGTTTATCCACTTCCCCC
Source organism: Ambystoma mexicanum (assembly GCF_040938575.1). Lineage (NCBI taxonomy): Eukaryota > Metazoa > Chordata > Amphibia > Caudata > Ambystomatidae > Ambystoma > Ambystoma mexicanum. The sequence goes on along the minus strand of NC_090927.1, from coordinate 499,642,546 downwards.
AAGCTCAGCTTGCTCTCACAGGCACTGCCCCTCCCAGTTTCTCCCAAGAGGAACTCATTTTACGACCCCCCCAATATAACATTTGCCTGAGTCCAGGACAGGGCTTTGTTCAACTTCCTGCAGTCTGCAGGTACCACTCCCCTAATTCAATCAGAGAGGTGTCACCTCCTTTTGGTGGGGGCAGCAGGATGCAGCCAGGCCTAGGAAGAGTTGTTGAGCCAGTTCAACTCCTGTCGGGGGTAGTTGTCAGGCAGAATTCACTCTCTTCCAGCCAGGCTTCAGTTAATGTCACTTTAGTTCCCAGTTTTCTACATTCAAATCACACTAACAATTTTTGCACATGCAGCTAGAATGCTGATTCTAAGTTCAAAATTATGACATTTAAACAATTGCAACCTATGTGACACTCACAAGTAGGTCACTCATTTATTCTAAACAATTCGATTTTAGTGGCTTTAAACCCAAATTCACTTAAGCTGCTGACATCCCCAGCTATTTTTTATATATACATTAAATAATTATTTCCTTCAAGTCATTTCAGAATATAGTTTTACATTGTATCCACCTCTTAGCAAGTCTTTCCTTGGCCTGGTTTGGGTTCATTTGTTCAGTTTTTCACAAAAGTCTGGTGGTTTTAAAACGCCGGCTTTCTGATAGTGGTGGGCACCAGTATTGCATCCATTTTTGACATTAAGAAAACTAATTCCCCACAGTTCTGGGTTGCTTTTGGCAATCAGCATTGCCATTCCCAATGGTTTCAGGCTACTGTGTGTGTAGCCCAATGGTGGTTTTAGGCAGTGCCCTCCTGTGCTCACAACATAGGCAAGAATGGTTGGCAGCCTATTCTTCATGTTTTCCCTGTGCACTCTCTGGGGAGTTCTGGCCATCGTGATGTTTTCAATGCCAGTAATGCACAGTTTTATGGAAGGGTTTGGATGCATGGGTAAAAACATCCCACAAAGAGGATCTGGAAGGACATAGTGGGTGCCATCAACGCGGAGGGAGTGGCACCCCGCGACATCAAACATGTCCAGAAGCGCTGGGAGGACTACAAGTCCAGGACTCTCAAGAAGGCCCAGTGCCTCTTGGACGCAGCGGATGCAGTGGGGCGCCAGGTCCAGTTTACCACCCATCAGATGAGGGTCCTGCAGCGCATTCTCCCAGTGCTTATCCACCAGATCCTCAGGATGCAGGCCCGTCTGGAGTCGAGCGGTAAGTGGCCAGGCATTCAAGTTTAAAACAGTGCATGTTGCTGTGTACTGGTAGTTAGCTACTTGGCTGCATGTGTGACATGGGTCATGTTTGGATGTGTGTGTGCAGGGACATGATGGTGCTGCATGTGAGTCCAGTCAGGCATTACCCACATGGATGGTGTATGTGTTACAATGCATCATGCGGAATGCACACATGTTTGTATGCCTGTGTCTGTACTTTGACATGTTTGGTGTGTGAGAGATGTGTGCTGCTGTCATGGACATGCATGATGTACATGTCTGTGTTTCTAAGTAGTGCGTGCACCATGGATGCATGACACATGTCCGTGACAATGTGTTGATTCACTGATACAGCCTAGCCATCCTTGTATCCACTGTGTCTGTGGGTATACGCGGCCCGATGCATGACCCTCCGGTGATGCGTGTGCATGTGATCAGCATGTCCCATGATGCATGTGAGTTTCAGCCCACCATTCGATGTGTCTACGGTGCCATGGACATGGATGCGACAGCAGAAGATGGTGCAGAGCCATCCAGGTTGGTGGTGTGTACAGAGGAGGAGGAGGCCGCTACAGAGCCGCACATGGGGCCTGGTGGGGGTGGTACCACTGGTGCAAGTGGTGCAGTCCAGGGGTAGGGGCAGGAGGCAGCACAGGTTGCCGCAGAGGGGCCTGTGCATGTTACTGTCCCTGACATTGTGACTGCATCACCATGCACCAGCAGGGATGCCCCGTCCCAGGCCTGTCCGCAGGTAGCGGGGAGGTCCACGTCATCTGGCACTCCTCTACCTGTGGACAAGGGGACCCGTGACCGGATTGAGTCCGTCCTGATTGGTGTCCCGTTGCGCACATGTGACATTTGTGATGACCTGCGTGCTTCCTCGGGGGACCATGCATGTCATCACGAAGAGCTGTGTGCCAACGTGGCCCAGTTGGGAGGGACCATGGTCGTGGGTTTCCTCCATGTGTCGGCCACTCTTGCGGCCCTCTCCTCCTCTGTGCACACTATATGCCAGTTGTTCTCCATGCTGTCTTCTGGCCCAGATGCCACCAGGGCCCTCTGTGGACCTGCCCCAACCAACGCAGCCAGCCTGGTGGAGATCACATCCCTGCCATAGTCGGGAGTCGGAGGTCCAGCAGGGGTGCCCACCCCACCAACTGGACCCCAGGGGATGGAGGATGTGCCGGCATCATCAGGCAGGGCATGTGCACGACGGCGCCGGGGGATTCCATCAGCCCGGATGCTGTCATGGTGGCAGATGCAGTTGCGTCGGAGGCAGCAGCAGGCTCAGCGTGGGAGGCATCATGGCTCAGGGCCATCAACACCCCGTGGGGAGGCATCGGCCGAGGGGCAGGAGGACCCCGGACTGGGAGTGTCTTCCATGTGGCAGCAGTTGGGCCGGCAAATAGATGCAGAGAGGCAGCGGGCAGAGAGGGCACGGCTCAGGATGGTCAGGGCGGAGAACTCCATGCACCGGGCTTTGAGGTGGGCAGAGGGCCTCGAGGAAACTTGCAGGGAGTTGAGGTATTCCATGGCTGCATCCCTGCGAGACCTCGAGGCCAGGGAACAGGCCCGCCTCCGGAACATCGACGTGGAGTTCGATGATGCCCTGGCCCGAACATCACTAAATGAGCCATGGTACTGGCCCGCCCCCTTTGTAAATAGTTTTGTAGGTGTAGGTTTCCTTTCTTTCTTATTTTACTTTGGGGCACATGGACTATGCCCTGCCTTTTTGTAAATAGTTGTTTATTAGGTAGGTCTTTTTATTAGGTTTCCTTAGGATTGTCGGGCGCATGGACCCTTGATTTTATATTTGTACATAGCTATGGACCAGATTTTACTGTATTATTTTTACCATGGAGGAATGGTTTGCTTTTTTGAACTTTGGATTTTATGGGACGATCGCCAAGTACAAGTATGCCCTTACGCGGTACTAATGGCTAGATGCAACATACATACCGTTGTGGTGGCCTAGTGCCTCGTTGTTGGAACAGCCATGCGATTATCAGTGCGACCGAAGAGCTTATTTTATCGTAAACCAACACCCTGTGTACTGCACACGAACATCGCTTGCCTCAAGACGAACTATTTTGGATCGAGAGCAAATGAAAATGCAAATCGCTGAAAATTCTCTAAACATTTGATGTCAAATAAATGTACTTTACCAAATTTACAATCTTGCGGTTTGATTTAAAAGTACAGTTTCATATTCCGAATTGTGGCGCGCTGTGTTGTGAGCTGATCTGTGTTGGTTTCCGGGTTCTGTCTGGAGTCGCGTAGAAGACGCCTGGGCGCGTTTGCCTACGCAGCACAGTCACATCACGGATAGAGGCGGGGAATATGAATGTTTTGATAAAGTCTGTTTCAGGGGCGGGGGATATGATTTAGTGCCGCAAACGCAGGTGAGCCAGGTCGATGGGGGGAAATGATAGGATTATCACAAAATGGTGGCTGATTTCGAGTGCGTTAATGGACGAAAAGTCGGGTAAGGTCCATAGGAAAGTTTTCTACGATCTACCGATTTATGCTTAAAAACACATGGCCGAACCGTAGGGACAATAAAAAAAAAGTCCCGGAACTATCCTTTAAACAAGTGTTCTATGTTCAGTATTTGAATACATTGTTTTTATAGTATACTCGTGGATTAGTTTCTTTTACGAGTAATCCCTTACACATAGGCAACAAAGGACAAGGTCTCAGTTCACGACCTCAAAAAGTGGCCTGCAGGCAAGTTACATATTAGCTATGTACTGATGTCAAGACACCCATGTTGTATTTTTGGAATGACATCGTCCACCATTTTAACTCACAGGGTGACTTTTACAAAGTGAATCCTAAAATGGCAGGTTGGCCTAAAATGGTGGCTTACATTGATTTAAGGTCAGGACCTTGCAACATGGATTCTTTCGCAAGCGGCTTTCAAGCAGCTTGGCGTAGGCCAATATACATATATTTATTGCAATAGGAGGCACAAAATAATTTCTCTTTTGACAAAGGGAGTGCTTCAGGGGGAAGAGAAGTCTCCAGTGGTGAAGGAGTGGTTGCAGAAGTTGGCCAGAGCAGGAGCCAGGAAGTCAATGTGGTCCTTGATGGTTTTGGAGGAACAGGGATGAACCTGTTTTGACGAGACTTTCATAGATCGGACTTGTCTAGAAACCTCGTCTGGGGAGAACAGGGGAAAGGTATAGAAGGAGGGAGGAGAGGTGGCCGAAGAAGTGCCAGAGGAAGAGCAGTGAGTAGAGGAAGGAAGGGGAGAGGAGGATACAGAGGACACGGTGTCCTGGGTTTTTGAGATGAAATCAGAAGCCAGTGCCATGCAGAGGGCCTGGGAAGGGACAGGAGAGGTAGAGTCTACAGCAGGATTGACCAGTTCCTTGCAGATTTTAAAGAGTTCAGCTGAGTTGTTAGATGGCGCAGAGATGCGGGCATGGATGCCCTCTTCTTGGTGAGGACAGAGAGCCGGTATTGCCGTTAGAGCAGGCGGCAGAACAGTTTGTCAGAGGATGTACATGAAGCAAGCCATTTCCTCTCAGCCACCCTACATTTGCGTTTAAGGGTGACAAGGTCTGAGTGGTACCAGGAGTTGCACTTGGCTTTGGGCTTCAGGCGGATCCTCATGGCAGGGGCAAGAACATAGAGAGTATCAGATATAGCAGAGTGGAGCATGGAAAGGGCTGTGTCATGGTGTGATTCAGACAAAGGATGAGGAGGGGTTGAGAAATTGGCGGCAAAAGCCTCAACTGACACACGCTTCATGGGTCAGATGACCGAGAAGGCGGGTGGCAGTGATGGAGGTGGCTTGGCCTGAGGGGTAAAGAGGGTGAGCTGGATATTGAATAGTATCTGGGAAAAGTATAATTTTTGGTACAGGAAATGCAAATTAGGAGCAACACGTTCAGCTTCTATGAGTTAATGGCCCTCATTACGAGTTTGGAGGTAGCTCATAGGGCTCAATGAGAATGGGGAGGGAGGTAACAACGGCACATTACATGTGTCCCCTTGTTACCTCCCTCTTCCCCTCGCGGGACCCGGAAAAGACGACTGGTTTTACCAGACGTCTGATCCGGGTCCTACGAAGGGAACCTCGTAATCAGCCGAGACGGAATGAAGGGGTCTGGTCCCGTACCGGCCCCCTTCATTCCGTCAGCGCAAGCCTCGTAATGAGGCCCAATGTCTCACTAGATACATTTAAGGTAAGGAAAAATTCCACTCCACTATACGGAAGCGGCCCGCAAGTGGGCTGTTCGGCTGTCATGGACTTTTCCTTTTCCCCTGCATTCAGCTACCTGTCCGTGATTCTCAGACTATTTCATCTGTGAGTTGGCAAGAGAAAGTGCAAGCCGACTCACACTGCTGAAACATGTTAAACTTTCATCTAACAGGTGACTGTTTGAATCTGTGTTGGCTGGAACCTTGGGACTGTGGCTGGGACTCCTGCTTCTTTGTCAACCTTGCTCACAAGTGTATTTTTTAGCCTTCATCCTCTAGTGCTTCGGTGATGCCGTGGCCCCGCCCCTTTTACTTTCTTGGAGCTTCTATAAAATCTGAGTGAACATGCAACCACACGCGCTCTCGGCAGTGGCCCGCAAGTGGCCCGCAAGTGGGCTGTTCGGGTGTGCGGAGATGCAGCGGTCACAGGATTATATTGATTTGTCTTTTTTTCTTTTGTGTCTCTTGTCTCTGCTCTTTATTGGTTTTTCTTTACTGATGCCTTATAGTGTGGTGGATATGGTAGTTGAATCCTGAAGGTATCGTAGTGCTTCTAATGATTTGAATTTGACCTTCACACTCAGGTGTGTAAAAGTATACCTCACTGCTCTCTCTATTGCTTAATGTGCACCTAGTGCTCTCCTTCGACTCTTGTCAGATGAAATATGGGGAGAACGTGACAACGTGGCATGTGATTTGTTATATTGTGTTTGTAAAGAGATTCTGTAACCTTGTTTTTTGCTCTTTGGGAGCAGGAATGAATCATATACAAATCGTGGGAATTAAGAGAGTGGTTTAGTAGTGTGTCTTTGTGCTATTACAGAATTAACAAAAGACAAAACACAGGGAAGAGAGTTACTGTGACTGGTATGCTTGTCGCTATCAATACACGCAGAGCCATCTTGGCTAGAGCTGCGGCCTTACTTTGCCCTGTAATTAGCGCTAATGAAGAAGAACTTTTTGATTGTGCAGTGTTTTGTTCTAATAAACCAAAAAATAACAAACAGATTGAAATGGATTCTAATAACAATTGCTCCTCTCAATCGCTGTTTGCGGAAGATCAGGGAAGGATGGGTGGTCCAATGGAATCTAACCACAATATTGTTGAGATGAGAGCCAATTTAATACCAGTCAACAAATTGGTAATATATCTTTTATTGATACTCCTATTTTTCAAGAGGGCGATTCCTTGCTGGAGCTATCCATCCATTACACCAAAAGTGGGGATGTGGAATGCCTTAATACAAACACCACTTAATTTGCCTCATTATTAGGCTTTCACAATGGCTTAATTATACAGGAGTTACGGAAACAAACTCAAGTGCTTCATGGTATATACAGAATGATTGGGTTACTTCCCGACAAATTGAATGAAGATATGCGATTTTGAGTTTCTGTATTGTTCGACAACATACATAAGACGAAGGGTTGTGAGAAGAGAAGTGAAAAAGCTCCTTATATATCCATACTAGAGGTGATTGACATTACAGATCCAACACCTAAGGTAGTGGCTGAAAGGGATCAGCTTGGTAGGCAATGTCCTGCGGAAATAAACAAGACTCCTCAATTAAGTATTGATAACCACTATGTTGCATCTTCCGATATTGACTTGGTACCTAAACAAGCCGAAGATCTACTATTCAAGGTCAAACTAACTAAAAAACAAGAAAAAAATGTGGAATAAATCATCTAGCAAATACCTAAGAGACAAAGGTCTCAAGCATACAATTGAAAAAGCTGTTCCAAAGGATTTAATAGCCAGCAAACCTTCAGCTGAAGTCTGTGAAACCCCAGGCGGGTAAAGTGGCTTTTACGAAAATTGTCAATGGTAAGCAACCTAGTTTACATCAAGGTACCCAGAGTGAGTATCAAGATGGCGAACAAAATCTGGCAGATGTAATGAAAAATAAAAAAAGATTCCCCATGAATGGAGTTTCAACTAAAACAATAGAATGTGGCATTAATGACATATTTGATATTTTCAAAAATCCTAATGCCCTTTCTCGGAATGTCACACCTCTATCTGCCAAAAGTACATCTTTTCCTGATAATATATTCAAGTCTTCTACTGACAAATTGCTGGTGAATTTGCAAACTAAATCATCTGACTTAGATAAACAAGCTGCAATTGCTTTAAAAGGCCTAAAGCCTCTGATTGTAGCTTGTTTGTCAAATCATCAGATGCCAGTTTGGGTCAGGTATTGCATGAAAAAGGTTTAAGATCGGACCATGCAAAAAACCCGTGGGTCAGATATCGTATGAAAAAGGTTTAAGATCGGATTTTGCAAATGAAATTTTAAAAAAGACACCTACTTGTATGGTCATCAACAACACTGATCCTCTAAATAGAAATGACTGTCAGAGCAGTATTGTGGGTGACCATGTGATCAATAATGTAATTACTACCGCTTTAGATACAGAAGCAGTGAAACGCCTTGTTGCCACCATGTTAGAGGAAAAAAATATATCAGAGCAATTTAACAAATACCGATCACATAGGGAAAAGGTACGACAATTCCAGATCTGAGGATAATAAATGTATGGACATAGATAATAGACCTCGATCTCAGTTCGAAAGGGATTTGAGAAAACCGGTTCTCCCTCAATATCCAAGTCTGATTTTGTCTTATGTGTCAAAGACCCCCGGACGTTAAACAGACCTTATATTATATTCTGTCCTTATTTTCAGAGATCACTGATTTAAGTTTGATTACATTGTCTGATATCATGTTGGTGGATTTTATACACAATCAAAGGTTTTACTACGTTTAGCTAGTTATAACTTCTCCATTAGTAAGGGCCTTATTGTTGAAAGAAGCAGCGTCTTTGCAAAAAAGGGGATTTGACATCTTCAGTTTTGAGATATCGGCGGGCTCGCACGAGAAAAGAGAATCAAACCTAAGGGAGGGTTTGAAATTCCCCAAATTGGTTAATACAGGAAATCAAGAACAAGGTGAAGGTAATGGAATGGAATGGAGATTCAAGATTGGCGATGGCTAGCTCTATCGTTAAGAGACTCCATTAGCCAGTTAAAAACTATGAATAAACCTCTGTGGCAAAATAGAAACATTAAGGGTATGTATTTGGAATTCTCACAGTCATTCTCAATTGGTGAATAGAGTCGAACTAACTGAAGTTTTATCAAGTTTTGATATTATTTTATTACAGGAAATGTGGGACAGGGGTGAATTACTATGGGAAGGTTTCATTACGATCAGCACTGTAGAGATAAGAGGGGTGTGTGGGAGACCCAAATGTGGACTCATGGTAGGCTACCATCAGGGTAGATCACACAGATGGAAGAATGGAGAATTGAGAATTGTATATTAATAGTAACTATAAAGGGGCCGAATCATGGAACAAATGTGTGCCGAAATCCATGGCGCAAGCTGGCGCAAGCGTGAAAAAGCAAGCACACTCTCATGCGTGCGAATCATGGAAGGCCCTGCGCGTGTTTTCCCCGGGAGGTGCGCCAAATCCGCGCATGGCGCACACGGGCGCACACGTCACTGCAACATCCCAAACTCTGTGCACAGCGCGTACATCGAAAGTGCACAACATTAGCGCACACACCAAAAAGGGGGCAGAACACGGGGTGGAACACGCAGAATGGGGAACAACACGTGAAAATAAGGGCGTAACTGGGGAAGTACTGCTGGGAAATACACGGAATGCCCACACGCACACGAATTACACGTATTCATGGATTCGAATAGAGGAAACACGCGCACACCAAAAGACACGCACACGCCTAAACACATCAACCACATGAAGGACGGCGGAAACGTCCCCACGCAGTATAAAAGGGCACACAAATGACAAACACATATAAACAGCTACGATGAATGGCCCCTTAGGAGAAATGACGTGTCACATAACGCTCAGGCATCAGAAAAAAGCAAGGAAAAGAGATACGTGACCCCTGTAGCCCACGTGCATGTAAAAAAATACACTCAGTACGCTGTGGCAGCCAGGAACACAAAACATGCGTACGTGATCAACTCACAGGCTACCATGACCAAAAAAAGGGGTATGCGACTAACAGGAACACCGCAGTAGGAGAAATAGTGTGTGCGACTCACCGTCTGCCTTGCGTGTAGAAGAAGAACACTTTGCCAACACCCACGCCAAAAGAAGAAGTACACACTGTAGCCTCTGTGAAGTAATCGCGTGTGAACCCCAACATCTGGAAAACACAAGCACCGCTTTCCACAAAAAGCACCTACAGAGTGATGGAAACCCACGTGGGGCCATTAACCCGTGGTGAGGGAAACGCCCACGCACACGTTACGTCACCTACGCGCTTAGGGCCTTTTCTCGGAATTCACACAAACGTGCTGTTTTTCACATGCCAAATCACTCCGTATCAAGCTGGCCATGGGACAACACACAGAAGACCACGCTCCTGCCCAGAAGGCCATATTACTGTTCCCCACAGCCCCGAGCCGCCTCCCACGAGCCATCTGCTGCTGCCTGCCTTCCTGCTGCCACCGTGCCTTGCCTTTTGGTGCCTGCACATCTGCTATCTGCAGGGGTCCAGTTGCTGTGACCACCCCTGCTGGAACAGAAGACTCCCGACTGGTCTTCCATCACTCCACAGCCCAGCCCCAGGACCCAGTTGCCCACCCACACCTGCCTCAGGGTTTGCCATGTCCGACACAACACCATCCAGCACCAGTGGCAACCCCCCAGCAGAGAGGCAGAGGGCTACCAGCTTCAGTGAAAAGAAAGTTTTTATCCTGGTGGAGCAAATTCTGGGGCATTATGATGCCCTCTTCACACCATCGCGCTCCGACAAGGAAGGACGGAAGATGTTAATGACTCCAATCAAGCAGTCCCACTAAGTCAGTGCCTTGTCTGGGATTGCTCAAGGGAAGCCCTTAATTATATATTTTTATGTCCAGTTCATGTACTCTGGATGACAACCCTTATATAACACCCTTCTCTTAGAATCCCCCTGACCCCACTGAGCCAAGAAGTAAGTTTGTTTTGCAAATTTAAAAGTTTTATTTGAGAATTAAACAATATATATATATATCGCACTTTTATAATAAATTAATAATTGATATCACACTTGTGAATATGAGCAGTAATCCGCAATTGGTAATCCTACAATAGCAAAGTTCTGGTGACTTATGACTAGGAACAGGAAAATAAGGTATCAAAGAATGCCTTATGGTTTCAAGGAGATGCAAAGATGAATAAAAGCAGTACAGAAAATAAACTTGATATGACTTCAACAAAAGACAATGTAATCACTTTTCTTTGACAATTCACCCCCCCTCTTTTATGCAAGGTAAAGAGATGGAAGGAAAACACACAGTTCTCAGGAATGCAATCAAATATAATTCAGTTCCCCCTTAGCAAGCTTAAAGGAAAACAGGTAGGAGTTTTAAACACAGGCAAAATCCTTTTAAATGTGGTGGCAATGAAGTGAAAAATATGGTAAAAAGGCTTTCAATTCCCAATAGGGGGTTCAGGGTAGTTGATAGATACTTTGAATCAATTCAGGATCACTTTAGCATTGCTCTATGAATGATTGTCAGGTTGCACACGAATTTCAGCAAGGAAAGCAAGGAAAAATATTTTTACACGTGGCTGAAATTAAGCAAAATGTCAAATGCTGCAAATTTAGTCGCGTGCGCCGAGCACAATTACGGAGGCACTATAAGGGGTAGCGATTTTAGGTTCGTTGGAAACCTTATAATCTTAGCTTTAAGATGACAGTTAAAACTTGCTCCTAGCACAAACGGTTCCGGAGATACGGCCGATTTAGTAAAGGTAGTTTTTCGGATTTGAAATTTTAAAGCTCAGAATGACAGATGACAGTTTTCAGTTTTAAAGATGACAGAATGACACGATTCTAGGAGGCAGTTCTAATAGGCTAAAATAGTTTGGATTAGATTATTTTAAACTAAGAGATTGGTTTTGGCACAGTGCTCGCTGGGTACTCACACTAGATTTTGGACAGGAATGCGACTTTGTCGCCGATCGGGTCAGGATTGGCTGGACTTCTGCTAGCAGTTCTTCAAAGCAATCTGGTCTCTGGTTCTCTCTGGTTCCGGATACAGCACTGCTTTCTGGATACTGCTACAGGTTCTTGCAAAAGTTCTTGGCAAAGAATTCAAACAGCTCGCCCGGCTGTTGAATAGTTTGGTTGGTTTTGAGGCCTGCTGAAGAGGATTCAGCTTGTGGATTCAGGACTCTCTGCTACAAATTCTGGAGTTAATTTCTGGTCTCTGGAGATTGATGGATTTGAAGTCTGGATCTCTGGATGTGAAGTCTGAAGTCTCCCGGCAAAGCGTCCCGCAAGAAAGTGGAAAGTGAATGTCTCTACCTGGGTTTCAATGTTCCTTTTATGTGTTTTGAAAATGGCTGTGTGCCTGGGCCTAGCTAAGCCTGCCCTTCTCACTTATCATTGGCCAAGCTTTCCTCTCTCCCTTGATTGGGGGAAAGAAATGGAGTGTCAGAGTGATGCTGTAGGTTTTATGGTCAGAGGAACCTCCCCTTGTCCAATTGCACACAAATCTATTTCTGACCCAAATACATATTTATCTATGTACCATTTTTCTAATATTATAGGTCCAGTTAACATATTTTCTGTAGCACCAAACCATCCGATCCCTGTCTTTGTACTATGTTGTGTCCACTTTCGACAGAATTCTCCCCTTTTCATCCAGATAACGACCTCTAAACCTTTCCAGATTTTACACAAATGTGCACCAGAGATATGGGTTTCAGATGATAAAGTGTCAGATTTTTAACATACATACATTTGGAGTAACAACCTTTTTTTCCGCTACTATCCCCAAGAACATACCACAGGGTCCTAACACCTCTTAAAATGTGCACAGAAAAATCGCATGAATGATGATGTTATTTATATAATTTTGACAAGTCCGCACTGTGAATTATCCATCATTTTAAAATCATGCTCTGGCCCCAAAGGGGTGTGGTTTTCCAAAGCACATGGTGGAATTTTTGGTTTATCCACTTCCCCCAAGCTCAGCTTGCTCTCACAGGCACTGCCCCTCCCAGTTTCTCCCAAGAGGAACTCATTTTACGACCCCCCCAATATAACATTTGCCTGAGTCCAGGACAGGGCTTTGTTCAACTTCCTGCAGTCTGCAGGTACCACTCCCCTAATTCAATCAGAGAGGTGTCACCTCCTTTTGGTGGGAGCAGCAAGATGCAGCCAGGCCTGGGAAGAGTTGTTGAGCCAGTTCAACTCCTGTCGGGGGTAGTTGTCAGGCAGAATTCACTCTCTTCCAGCCAGGCTTCAGTTAATGTCACTTTAGTTCCCAGTTTTCTACATTCAAATCACACTAACAATTTTTGCACATGCAGCTAGAATGCTGATTCTAAGTTCAAAATTATGACATTTAAACAATTGCAACCTATGTGACACTCACAAGTAGGTCACTCATTTATTCTAAACAATTCGATTTTAGTGGCTTTAAACCCAAATTCACTTAAGCTGCTGACATCCCCAGCTATTTTTTATATATACATTAAATAATTATTTCCTTCAAGTCATTTCAGAATATAGTTTTACATTGTATCCACCTCTTAGCAAGTCTTTCCTTGGCCTGGTTTGGGTTCATTTGTTCAGTTTTTCACAAAAGTCTGGTGGTTTTAAATCGCCGGCTTTCTGATAGTGGTGGGCACCAGTATTGCATCCATTTTTGACATTAAGAAAACTAATTCCCCACAGTTCTGGGTTGCTTTTGGCAATCAGCATTGCCATTCCCAATGGTTTCAGGCTACTGTGTGTGTAGCCCAATGGTGGTTTTAGGCAGTGCCCTCCTGTGCTCACAACATAGGCAAGAATGGTTGGCAGCCTATTCTTCATGTTTTCCATGTGCACTCTCTGGGGAGTTCTGGCCATCGTGATGTTTTCAATGCCAGTAATGCACAGTTTTATGGTAGGGTTTGGATGCATGGGTAAAAACATCCCACAAAGAGGATCTGGAAGGACATAGTGGGTGCCATCAACGCGGAGGGAGTGGCACCCCGCGACATCAAACATGTCCAGAAGCGCTGGGAGGACTACAAGTCCAGGACTCTCAAGAAGGCCCGGTGCCTCTTGGACGCAGCGGATGCAGTGGGGCGCCAGGTCCAGTTTACCACCCATCAGATGAGGGTCCTGCAGTGCATTCGCCCAGTGCTTCACCACCAGATCCTCAGGATGCAGGCCCGTCTGGAGTCGAGCGGTAAGTGGCCAGGCATTCAAGTTTAAAACAGTGCATGTTGCTGTGTACTGGTAGTTAGCTACTTGGCTGCATGTGTGACATGGGTCATGTTTGGATGTGTGTGTGCAAGGACATGATGGTGCTGCATGTGAGTCCATTCAGGCATTACCCACATGGATGGTGTATGTGTTACAATGCATCATGCGGAATGCACACATGTTTGCATGCCTGTGTCTGTACTTTGACATGTTTGGTGTGTGAGAGATGTGTGCTGCTGTCATGGACATGCATGATGTACAGGTCTGTGTGTCTAAGTAGTGTGTGCACCATGGATGCATGACACATGTCCGTGACAATGTGTTGATTCACTGATACAGCCTAGCCATCCTTGTATCCACTGTGTCTGTGGGTATACGCGGCCCGATGCATGACCCTCCGGTGATGCGTGTGCATGTGATCAGCATGTCCCATGATGCATGTGAGTTTCAGCCCACCATTCGATGTGTCTACGGTGCCATGGACATGGATGCGACAGCAGAAGATGGTGCAGAGCCATCCAGGTTGGTGGTGTGTACAGAGGAGGAGGAGGCCGCTACAGAGCCGCACATGGGGCCTGGTGGGGGTGGTACCACTGGTGCAAGTGGTGCAGTCCAGGGGTAGGGGCAGGAGGCAGCACAGGTTGCCGCAGAGGGGCCTGTGCATGTTACTGTCCCTGACATTGTGACTGCATCACCATGCACCAGCAGGGATGCCCGTCCCAGGCCTGTCCGCAGGTAGCGGGGAGGTCCACGTCATCTGGCACTCCTCTACCTGCGGACAAGGGGACCCGTGACCGGATTGAGTCCGTCCTGATTGGTGTCCCGTTGCGCACATGTGACATTTGTGATGACGTGCGTGCTTCCTCGGGGGACCATGCATGTCATCACGAAGAGCTGTGTGCCAACGTGGCCCAGTTGGGAGGGACCATGGTCGTGGGTTTCCTCCATTTGTCGGCCACTCTTGCGGCCCTCTCCTCCTCTGTGCACACTATATGCCAGTTGTTCTCCATGCTGTCTTCTGGCCCAGATGCCACCAGGGCCCCCTGTGGACCTGCCCCAACCAACGCAGCCAGCCTGGTGGAAATCACATCCCTGCCATAGTCGGGAGTCGGAGGTCCAGCAGGGGTGCCCACCCCACCAACTGGACCCCAGGGGATGGAGGATGTGCCGGCATCATCAGGCAGGGCATGTGCACGACGGAGCCGGGGGATTCCATCAGCCCGGATGCTGTCATGGTGGCAGAGGCAGTTGCGTCGGAGGCAGCAGCAGGCTCAGCATGGGAGGCATCATGGCTCGGGGCCATCAACACCCCGGGGGGAGGCATCGGCCGAGGGGCAGGAGGACCCCGGACTGGGAGTGTCTTCCATGTGGCAGCAGTTGGGCCGGCAAATAGATGCAGAGAGGCAGCGGGCAGAGAGGGCACGGCTCAGGATGGTCAGGGCGGAGAACTCCATGCACCGGGCTTTGAGGTGGGCAGAGGGCCTCGAGGAAACTTGCAGGGAGTTGAGGTATTCCATGGCTGCATCCCTGCGAGACCTCGAGGCCAGGGAACAGGCCCGCCTCCGGAACATCGACGTGGAGTTCGATGATGCCCTGGCCAGAACATCACTAAATGAGCCATGGTACTGGCCCGCCCCCTTTGTAAATAGTTTTGTAGGTGTAGGTTTCCGTTCTTTCTTATTTTACTTTGGGGCACATGGACTGATACGCTGTGCTCTGAAAAGGGTTTTGGCGCACGTGGCTGGCGCAGACTGCCACACGCGCACTCTCTGCGCCAGCCGTGTGCGCCACTTGTGCGCTAAATTCTATGAATTACCCCCTATGTGTGTTAATGTGTACTGGAATCCGTGTGACAACTATGATGCCCATTTGGAAAAAGATTATTTCCGCTTTAGGTGACTATATAGAGCATTAACTTTCTAAAACTAAAGGACGTCAAATAATGGTAGCCGGTGACCTTAATGCTGATTGTAATATCGATTCAGCATTAGTGGCTGACTTGAGATTTGACCCAAGTTATGATATATCTATTAGAGGGACCCCTAGAGTACAAGGGGCTATATGTTTATCATTTGCTAACATTTGGGGGCTGGAGCTATTGGAGAACTGCCAATCTACTTGGAAAGCAAGGGGTACTTCTTCCATTATTGATTATGTCTTTCTATCATGTCAACTTAGTATTAGATTGAACAAATTTGAAATAAAAGAATCCCATTATAGTGACCATTCAATGCTTTCCAAATCATTGCAGTGTTTCATAGCTACTGACAATATAGATTTTTGTAAAGCCTGTCTAACGGTAAATACAAGAGGGAATAGATTGAAGTGGACCCATATAAAAACTGCAAAATTTACGACAGAGATTTTGCATGATTTTGAGTCAACCAAAATCGAATCGAAAATATTAAGATACTCTGTTAGAAACTTTACACCTTATCTGATGTAGATAATGACTAAGTTAGAGAATAAGCACAAATTACTGATAAGTCTAATCTCGAAACATCCTCATAGATTTGATTTGATGACTGATGACCGTAAGGCTTTATTTCGTAAGGAAATTAGAAACATTAAAAAAGGTGCTGGTGACTTTTTGGAAAAATTATTGAGGATTAAAAATCTTAAGCAACAATTTAAAACTGGCAGATATGGCATAGGGGAACTCTCTATCAGAGAGATTATGAAAGACTCCACCTAGTGGTTACATACATCAATTCTAAATCTTTCTGGGAGGTATTGAATAACTTGGAATCCATCCAAATTACAGAAACGCTAAATCCAATTAATGAACAAATATGGATTGGTCATTATAGTTCTACATACAAAAAATATGGTGACTGTTCTGGTGGTGATAAGATGGACACTTCTTTTTGGCTCCTAGATTACACTATGGCAAATATTACTCGACTAATTAAGTGATCCACAAAGTCACGAAGTGTGGGTCCTAATAATCTCTGTAATACAATCTTAAAGGTGAATACTAGCCTATGGTCAAAAGTGCATTATTTTCTTTTTGACAACATTATTAAGATTACGATCATCCCGGCCTCTTGGAGACTTTCCTATGTTGTCCCTATCTATGAAAAGGGCGTACGATGTAATCCCACAAATTATCGGCCTATTGCCATCAGTGACCCCGATTCAAAGATATTTGCATCTTTAGTATTAATAAAAATTCAGAAATGGATAGATGATATTAACATTCTGAATACCAATCAGATAGGTTTTAAGAAGGGTACGGGTACTGATTGTGGTGCCTTGATCATTGCTTCCCTACAAAAGGCTGCCCTGAAAAAAGGTGTACTGCCATTTTCTATGGCATCGATTGACCTTAGTATGGCCTTCGACACGGCAGCTAGACACACATTATGGAAAATGCTACAAGAGAAGGGTATGCCGCAAGGTCTTTTGAACATTAATATTGCTTTGTACTCACATTCCAGAATGCAAGTTCGCTTAAAATCTGAGGGCCTGTTTTCCAATAAAATCGATATTGTAAATGGACTACATCAGGGGTGTATGTTAGCCCATACCCTCTTCAATCATTGTACAGCCGGTGCCAGCATTGTCCTCAAAAATAAAGGATTGATTACACCAATGTTCAGAGCTATGGCAATCTCGTTGTTGGATCTTGTATGCAGATGACTCTTTTACTGAATAGTACTAAAGTAGGTCTGGAACAAGTAATCAATGAATTTGTCATACACATAAAAAATGTAAAGCTTCAGATTAATCCAGCTAAAACTGTCATCGTGAGATTAGGGCAAAGAATTAAAAAGCAATCGAAATGGACCTGGTTTTGTGAGGGCAACCTAATCAAATTGTCAAATACCATGTGTTATATGGGCTATTCATTCACTGATAATGGTTCACTAAGTATGGCTAAAAATTGTATACGGAGTAAAGCTGACATCGCTCTTCGACAAATGCAAATTACTGAACGTAAATATGGTAAATATGGCACCTTTGAGAGAATTTTACAGTATGAAGGTACTGCCGCAATTATTATATGGAGTATAATTTTGTGACTATGAATTTTTGAATTATCTGAAAATTATTGAAAGCCTCATGTGGAAAAGAGTTATTTTTTTCTTCCCAAGAGTGATCCCATGGAATTGATTAGGTATGTACTCGGTTTACAATCATTGAAATCCCTGTTTCTATGGAAACAAACTCAGTTACTCAGGAAGTGTTTAATATCCAAACAGAATTACTTATACACTATTGCAGGGGCTGATATAGGTGAACTATTTATGTTCAAATTGAATCAGGAAGTAGAATCCCTATTGTGCACTTTGGGAATATCTGTGTCCACTCTTGTAAACAAACCGCTTAAAGTTAAAGAACTAATTAAGAGTTACAATTGGTGAGCTAACAATATCAATTGTGAACAATGCAAGGGTGTATAATCATGCGTGTTCTTTTTGGAAATGTTATCAAGTTTTAGAGGAATATTTAGTAAAACATAAGAAATAAGAACAGTGATGATGTTCAACAGTGTAGGTTCTGTAAAGTTGAAGGAAAAGTTGAATCGCTGCAAAATCTGCTTTAGTATGTCCAGTTCTTCTCCCCCAGAGATTCCTAGGCCCTCATTAGGACTCAGGTGGAAAACCATGGTGCTATTTGCACCATGGTCGATGCCGGAGTCCGCCATGGCAGAATGGGGAATTACCACCCCATTCCAAGGTTGGCGGCACGGTAATTGCCCATGCCACCATGGCCCTTCCCCATTCCCATTTTTGCCCCATAGGGCATAATGGGAATGGGGAAGGCGGTAAGTACGGTACCGCAAATTGCGGTACCGTACTTACCTCGAGAGTCCCTTTGCGGGCCCCTACTTTAACGGCTGTTCTAGACCAGCCGTTAAGGTCGGGTCCCGCAAAGGGACCTCGTAGTAAGGCGTTAAGGGTTTAACGGCGCCGACACCTTTTACGGTGCCGTTAAACCCTTAACGCCAGGGTCCTAATGAGGGCCCTATACGTCTCACAGTTTGTTGCATCAACCCATTTTGTTAATACAGAGCTTCTATGGTACCAAATGCTACATGGCAATAGAATGGCACTAAAGATTAGATTAACAGCATTTTTGAAGAATATATGTGATTTATCTTAAGGAGGAATCAGAGATTTTCTAAAATATATTCAGGGTTAGAATACTGTGGAATAATATATGTTCATTTTTGTTTCATTTAGAACATTGATATTTGTATTGGTTTTTATAAAGAATTTAAAGGTTTTTAGAGGTTTAGTGTGTAATTTGTAATTTGCTCAGTGATTTTGTACCTGGAATCTGTTAATGCAAGTGTTTTGTTTTTAATGTCTATGTATGGAAGTTGTATATGCTTTTTCATTCTATGGGCCTCATTCCGAATATGGAGTAGTCATGGCTCTATTTGCGCCATGACTACCTCCCATACCGGTACCGACTCCGCCCTGGTTCAATGGGGATTTACCTGTCTAGTCCGACCTTTGCGGGACTGGTAAATCCCCATTGAAAAATCCATTCCCCATTCCTGTTTGGGCCCCCATAGGGCTCAATGGGAATGGGGAAGTAGCTAATAACGGTACCGCAAATTGCGGTACCGATATTAGCTCCGAAGTCCCTTAACGGGTCCCGTCCACAACACCTGGTAAAACCAGGCGTTAAGGGAAGGACCCGCTAAGGGACCTCGGAATAGGGCACAAAGGGATTATCAGCACCGATGTCCTTAACGGTGCCCGGTATCCCTATGCGCCCTACTCGGAATGAGGCCCAATGAGTCGTATGATGACATTTTGAGTAATAAGGTTGTGATTACTTTTTAAGGATTGTGTTAATAATGAAAACTTTTTTTATTTTTTGCATCTTAACAAAGTTCTAATTTTTCTTTTTCTTCTTTGTGTGTCTTTTTGCAGAAGTCTTTATAAACTATAAGCAAATAAATAAATAATAATACAAAATATATGTTTTTCTAGTCGGTGGAATAACTATGAGGGCTGGAATTTGTTATAGGCTTCTTGAATAAGAAAACCTAATATTGGAAGAATCTTTTGGAGCAACAAATTGGGTGAACAACCAGTTAATTAGGTAAGATGATAGGCAATGGCCAGTATACGCATGAAATTCAATTATGCATGCAACTTCAAAATGGAAGGAGACTTTAGGTGGTTATTAGTTTGATGACTAGTCTTCCTTGGCTTATCGATAGGTGGTGGACACACCAATGCACGGTGGATGATTTGTGTAAGTTATTGTTAGATAGTGTGAGGTGATATGAGTGTACTAACATGAGAATTTGCTCATACCCTCTTTGTATTTATTTTCTTTCCTTCTTTCTTTGGCTATCATCCTCTACCCCATGATGTGGAACAAACATTTGGTTCTTGAACTGGTGGGTATCTATTTTTAATTGCTAATAACCTTATTAAAAAAAAATCTTGTCTGATGATAATTGGCAACAAGATGGCTGAAACAATGTTTATATGGATGGTACATTACATGTGATTGAATTATATGAAATGATGTGATGTAATGAAAATTATACAATAGAGACCTGTATTAAGGTGATTTACCATCCCTGATGAATAACGACATAAATTCGTAAATAAGTTGATTGAAAGAACAATTGTTAAGTGTTGAGGGGCTAACTATCTACAAATATAAAATTGTAATACATTTGGTTATAACTCATACTTGAGGGATATGCACAATTAACAGACCATACAAGCCCTTACTGCGTTTTTCCAAAAAACACACTAGCCAAACTTTAATTAAGATTTAGAGTGCACCATGGTTATCATAGCCCTCACTGTAACTAAGATCCCCAAAACAATAGAAAATCTAGCCAAACATGGTACAACACATGTATGGTGTTAATGAAAAATGAGGATGGAGGACTTAAATGCTAATATGAAAATCCAGTAACATCTTTGATATCCTGGCTCGTAAAGTGACAGACAAGTTTGCAAAGGGTCATTGGGTACAGGAGAAAGAAGTACTAGTTTCAAATACTTAGAATTATTTGTTTTTTAAAATGTTTCATTGTGCTCATAATTATTTAACCCTGAACACATATACATTTTTTGATTTTTAAATCAGAACATGAACCTCAACATACAGTCTCATATGGAGTCATAAAAGCCCTCTTTGTCTGAGCATGAGCATCCATTGATGCCCCATTCTTCAATTCTATCACAGATATTGATCTCATCCAATTAGTTAATACAAAACGCTGCATCTACACACACCCAGCCCATGCATGTGCACCCACATTCTAGCCCTTGCTCCATGCATTGCCAAACTTTGAAATTCCTCCCCAAATTCTGGAAAAGAGACCAGCATCAACTCCCTACCCATAAAGCCAAACAGAATCCTATCAATCTTAGCTAACTATCAAACCTTGTCTTTCCTGACTCTCAGTGTTAAGATATTGGAATACGTGGTGGCATAACAGTTAGGAGAACATAGTGAGAAACACAACCTATCCCACAACCAAGAGACGATGTGTCAGCTGTGCTACAGAATGTACATAGGAACCTCCATCTGATATGGTTATTAGACAGGTAACAATGTGTCTTGACACAGGGATGTGGGAAAGACTAGAAGGCATTGGAATCAGAAAGTGGAAGGGCCATAAGGAACAGTGTAGCCAGGAGTTTAGAGGGACCCAGAGCACATGACTAGATGGTGCGAGAATTTGTAACTGAGAGATGATACGGATGAAGTAGAGATGTGCTAGTGGGATACAGTACTCTGTTGAAACCTCTTAGTTGTACAAGTTTATAAGAACAACTATCTGTAATAGGTAATAGGTAATTAACTAATCCCTGTTTGTTAGTGTAATCAAACATCTATATAGGGAGATTGCTTTATTTCCTCTGGGTTTACTTTTTCTGATAGGGTTCTCTGTGGGGTTGTTTTCTTTCATTGTAATAAACATAAACTGGCTCTATTGTTGCAAAACCAAAATGGAAGTCTGAAGATGTTGATTCACCAGATCTTACACCGAGCAATTAACTCCCCATTTATGACATTAGGGAAAAATCCACCAAACAAAAATCCATACTTAACCTATTATGTCTGTCACATGCTTACAATACTGAATGCTGAATTACAGAGGCGTTGCTAGGGTGGGGATAAGGGGGCTATAGCCCCTGGTCTTTTGGTTGTAGCCCCAGATAGAATCTCAGGAGCTACAACCAAAATGCTAGCTAGCCTCCAGTCCCGACAGTTCGGACATTAGCATAGTCCCTGATCTTTTCCAGACCTAGCAACACCCCTGCTGAATAAATCTGGGTGTGTTACACAACACAATTGATCTGCTAGGAGCCAGTAGCTGTCTTCCTTTATGGATGACCATATGATCAAAACCCAGCAAAGTTAATTTGCACTCTCTTTTTCCCTCTCAAGCAGGGTCCCCAACGATCAGCATTGTCACCATAGTTGTATGGTGCTTATATGCAGCCCACAGCAACAAAACAAAAACATATATACAATCAAAATTTCCTTCCGACTACATGCAAATGTGTATTATCTACCTTAGGGTATCCAGAGAATTTCAGTGGATCTGTGGCAAGCCTTGATTATTGGTAATGTGTGCCTTCTGCACTTCCTTCAGTTCAGTGACATGTTCTGCTCTCTTCTCTTGTGGCTACATCTTCCTCCCCACTCATCTCTGTCTCATCATGCAAGCCTCTTTGCTGCTTCCCATTCCATGGGTACTCCTCGCAGGTCGCCTGTCTAAACCTGGCTTTCCCTCTTAACCACTTTCCCATAACTTGCCGGCCACTTCCTGGTCATGAACCTACCAGCTTTCCACCTTCTTTGTCTTCTTCTTTGTTTGTTCATCTTCGGTTTCACCTAATTTTGAGGTGAAGATGTGCACTGGTAAAATAGGCATATTTCATATGATATGTGTCATCCTTTGCAACTTGTATTATGTGTGTTCTATAGCACATACATGACTATATTAGTGGTGAGAACTGCTGTTCATTTTTCTTTAAAAGCAAGTTTTTATCTCCATATGAGCAAGATGAAGCATCTAGCCTAGTTATCCAGCTGACGAAAAGAAAGCTCTCTCCTGGAGTCATTTCGATACTCGCTCTAAAGAAGGACCTTGTTCTGAAATGCATCGGCACTAGTTGCTTCTGCTTACTCATATGAATAGAATGTACTCTAATTAAAGAAGAGATTTTTGCACAAATCTGACGTAACCAACATTTTGTTGCTGAATGATGAACATATTATCACAAAATAAATGAAATAAGACATTCAGTAGTGTTTACTACAATACTTGGCGACCCCAGGTCTGGTGAATGCATTCACCAGACATGTTTATGTTCAATATTTTGGTACCAATGTGGTGTACATTGGGTCTCTGCGGATCACCAGTTACTTTAGAAGCAACTACATGTGGATTCCAAGAAGCTTGATTAACTAAGTAGTGCCCACCCACACCCCTTGTACTCAGAAAACAGAAGGAAAACACATACATTAAATTGGTAGGACAAGGACTAGGAGGCCCTGTCACTCCATAAGGCATTTCCAGCATCACAATGGGGCTCTATGACTTAGGGGTGTATGCCCACAGTTTAGCCTGGAACTAGTGGTGAAAGTCACAGTTTCACCAGGGTGCTGGCTTGCCTTGTGGGGGGTGGTTCACAGTTTCTCCTGGGTGCAGCTTGAATTTAGGGGTGATGGTAAGTTGTTCAGTTTCTGCTTGGAGTTAGGGGTGATGCTTAGAGGTAGAGATTATGGTCTGCTGTTTCTTCAGGGTGCTGCCTTGAGTTATGGGGGACAGTATGCAGTAGCGCTGGGGTGCTGCTTGGAGTTATGGGTGATGGTCCGCTGTTTCGCCTGGGTGCTGGCTTGAGTTATGGGGGACAGTATGCAGTATTGCAGGTGTGCCACTTGGAGTTAGGGGTGACAGGCCACTGTTTAGCCTGGGTGCTGCCTTGAATTACAGGAGGCAGAATAGGCAGTATCACCAGGTTGCTGGCTTGAGTTGCGTGGGACAGTACGGTATAAACAACAGAGTTCCTTAGCTAGTGGTGACAGAGTCTTGAAGAGTCACGTGGTGCCTATTCAAACGTGCACTGATAATTTTTCCAGTCACTGAACCTGGCAGTCACTATGGGGATATAAAAGTAACAAATACCCCCTGTAATGTCAGAAGAATAGCAAATTGTTGTGTTGTGCTTACACCAGTTCTTTTGTCTTCTTTTCTTGGTCTACTGAATGTGTTTAAACGTCTACAGTAGAGTGTTTCCCTCTTCACAGAAACTTAGCAGGATTTGCACTGGCAAGACTGATACTGGTGAGTGTTATTAAGGTTAGTTGTAGCCTTGTAAGCAGTTTTGAGGTATATTATTAACTCAGATCTCTTTTCTCTTTTTCTCCTTTTCTGTTTCTCTGGCTCTATCCCCCGTCCCCTTTCTTTTTCAGTGGGTTGTGAATACAAAAGGTCTTCATTTACTTGGAAGCAACCCCAAAGTTGAGATATACTTCACCTTCTTTGACAGTTCAAACAACGTGTCTTGGATTATGTTTATCTATTGTGTATAGTGGGTATTGTTTTGGATTCCCTGATGAAGTTCATGAAATTTGTTCCAAATGTATATGAATGAAACATGTCGGGCATATGAGCACCTCAAGTTGCAAGGTGCGGTTCATTGACCAATTCAGTGGTTATAGCCACCCTAGTAGCAGTTTCAAAGGATATACAATTAACAAACAGGTGATTAACAACATACCTCCAACAAACAAAGAATAGTGGTTGTTTGAAGGTGCTACCTACCAAAGCATAACTATACACCAGGGATTAATTTTTTGTGTTGCTCTGTTTAGATTTGTATAGGCAGGAGATTTCTGGGTGTATAGTTCACACCTAGGCAGGTTGGTGCTGTTTTTTTTATCAGTTTTTTATATATTTAATTTAAAACTGTTTTAGAACTGGTATTGTGGTTTTGTATTTGATGTTTTAGTAAAAGTGCACTATGTTTTACACTTTTTTACGATGTTTAGATTTCATTTTAAGATAATTGTATATTGTGTTTTTTCTTGAATAAAATTGTACTTTGACATATTCATTCTTCAAAACCTTGGACTTGGTCCTTATTTGGTCCATGGACCTAGAGTGGGAGTACAGGTAGAGCTTGAAGAGGAGATAGACGGTTGGTTCCTTTTCTGTCTGGTATTGTCCATAAGGCTTTAATAGGAGTGTGGAACAGGCTTCTTTAATCTACTCCGTTGGTCTCTCATAGTTATTAACAGTACGCAGTATTGCCAGAGTGCCGCTTGGAGTTAGGGGTGACAGTCCATTGTTCAGACGAGGTGCTGCCTTGAAATACAGGGGACAGCACTGATTATCGCAAGGTGCTGCCTTGAGTTACCGGAGACAGTGCGCAGTATCGCCGGGGTACTGGATGGTGGTGCAAAGACTGTCAAAAAGGTTGTATGTTGGTGTCCGTTTTTGTTTGTTTGGGGGCCTGTTTTGGGAGTTCCAGGTACAACTCGTTTTTTGGGCAATGGGTTACTTTGCACTTTAGAATCCATGAATCTGCACACTGTGCACACATTTTGAATGTGCAAAGTAGGCACAATATTGTTTGTGGCACTAATTAATTTTCAGGGACCTAGCTCTTGTTCTATGAATTAGGCCTGAAGTATTTTCTTGACAGCCTAAGACACTTCCACGACTGAGTTACATCAGATGAACATCAGCAAGGAAATAACAGGTGAAATTATTCTACAGAGTAAAATCAATTACATTGTACTCCCAAACAGCAGATATCATTCAAAAAGGCCATAAAACAGAACTACTAAAACAGGCCTTCGAATAACATATTTCAGATTTTGTTTTCACAGCTGCAAACTAGTAAAGGTAGTTATTACCCAAATTAAACTCACCTTGACACAGTTAATCATCTGGCCCCTCTTTCTGTTATGTTGCTTCCGCTTCATTGCCTAACTCCAGCACATTTACAATGAAAGAATACTAAGGACAGATTACGGAGTTGTGAACGTCATTGGCAGTGATACACAAAGTCTCCACCTCCCCCTCACAGAAGCCCTATATCATCTGAGCGCACGCGCATTCGTGCGCGCGCATTCAAGCAAGGGCTTCACTAAGGGCTGTTATTGCTGTTGCTGGGTGTGCTTTTTTCCTGCTCCTTCTGGCTGCTGCCCACATCGTTTTGTCCAAATTGGAACTAAAAACATGTGATACACGAAGTCTCCACCTCCCCCTCCCAGAAGCCCTCTATCATCTGAGCACACGCGCATTCGCGCGCGCGCATTCAAGCAAGGGCTTCACTAAGGGCTGTTATTGCTGTTGTGGTTGGAGGGCGTGGAGGCGGAGGTCTGTTTGTACTTTCCACTTGTTTTTGAGTGAAACTGGCTATTGCACTTTTATTCCACTCATTAGCACAATTTAAGCATTGAAATAATTGGGAATATTTATTGAATCTTTTAATTTCTATTTTACTTATTCTGTGCTATTCAGAATTGTATTGTTGATATTTGTTTCTTGTGCTTGCTGTTTACCGACCATTTATATTTGGTCAACCATATGGTAAAATTATACACCCTTATGTCTGATATGCCACCGCCTGACCAAGTGGCAATTGCGCTTTTTTAAAATAATGAAACACCTAAACGTCCAACTCGAACGAAGACAAATAAATTAGCAGGACGTCCAAAATCAACGTCCTATCTAGCAGACATACCTACATTCTACCCTGATAAAATAGAAAGAGAAAGTCATGTCTGAGATCATAAACAACACTCCTTTACCTCAAGCAAGTTCTATCATTCCATTTACGGAAACGTTTCCAACTCTGCAAATTGATTTATGTACACCCTCAGACTCGCTACTGGCTGCGTTCTCAGAAACCAATCTACTGGGAGATTTTGCTTTGCCTTCTACAAACAAAGCCACAACGCTAGTCCAGTTTCATGCCGAAAATAATGATGGTCATTCAGTCCTGATAACCCCAGATGTACAAGTCATAAATTCTGTTTTAAAGGACCCAACAGAAACACCCATTGTAACATCAACAAAAGATCAGGCTTGTCAATCACCTTTAACCTCACCTAAACAGATAAATAGGATCCATGATTATGATAATTTATCTCAGTCACCTGTGATGTTTACTCATTCACCTAATGAGTCTACTGCTCTATCTATTTCTTTTACTCAGCCAACTCCCAGGCAGTCAAAATCTCACCCTCAGTTAGTAACATCGCCAGATGATACTTCTGCTGCAAACTTAACTTTACAAGCAATGAATACTGCTTTATTCTCTTTAGCTAAACTTTATGAAACTTTGGATTCACGTCTTGTTGATCAGAACTTTCTTTTAAAAGAAATATTAGAAACTAAATGCCATACAACTCTGTCATTGAATCCAGTTACTACAACCCATCAACACTCTCGAGCATTAGATCAAGCCGGAGTTAGTGATAAAACGCTGCATCTACAAGAGGAAGACTCTTCCGCAAAGTGTGCAGAAAATCCTAAGAATATCAAACTGAGTGAAACAAAGAATGAAATCAAGTCAGAAACAGCGACCATTGAGAAATTGCAAACGGCAGAGACACAAAATCCACAGAAAAAAACTTTGAAGAACTTACAATGGTCAGGTTGTGTTCATGATGATCAGTCTAAAGCTGAAATAATTGAATCTCTCAATTTACCATCTACTAAAGCATTTGGAGAACCTTCATTAGATCAAAATACAACAAATAAACTACCATTTAATATATTTGTTCAAAAAGGTGGATCCAAAAATGCATTGAACAATGGAACATCGCTTAAAAAAACAAAAAACAACAAATCATGAAGGCTCAAAAAAAGAATAATACTCAACAATTCATTAAATCGATCTCTATGCCTGACAGAAGAACAAATGACAAAAGAGCTGCTATTATTAGAAAATACGCAACAATATCCAAACACAAAGCTTCCTTACTTAAATTGAGTATGGATAATACACTTAACCAACCTACACCTAATGTGGATTTAATGTATCCTCCTTTGGACAATTTGATTAATGAAGCACGAAAACAGGCTCTTATAACAACTGTGCCTACACATACTGTCATATCTGGTATTCTCTCTGCTCCAAAATCTCAACAGTCACTTCCAGATGATACTTCACTAACAACATTAGAAAAGAGAAGAGAAGAAATTCAAAAGTCACTTAAAGTGTATATCTCTCAACCGTTGCAAATGATTTATCAACAGACACAAATACAGAATGATTCACGTCTGACTCAACCAAGTATGAGTATTAATAAACATGTAACTTTCCAACAAAACCCTGATGTAAATATTCCAAAAATCACGGCAACTAATACAATCAAAGAATCACAACAAGTGAATCAGATGAGTAATCCTAAAATGGATAACCGACAGAACAAACATCAAAGTGCTGCATGCTTTAGCTTAATACTACAGAGCTGCACCAGTGATTATAGATTATGCAACCTCAACAGAGCTGCAGTTTTGAATCTCATGAGCAACATAGATAGGTTACAAGATGTAACGACAACTGATATAGCTCAAGTAGAATTTATACATCCACATGACACATCTGCAGTAAAATTATGGATGACGTCAGGTTTGGTAAGGAATATTATATGGCAAGCTAGACATGAGCTTTACCAGCTGGGATTTATGCTGTTGAACACTACTGACAAAGCTATGGAGGATCCAAAGAGCCCATCTAAGATTCAAAATGTAATCTTAGCAAAGTCTTGGCCACCCACAGCAATGAAAATCTCTTGCTCCTCGACAAATCAAAGCAGCACGCGAACAGTATCCTTCCCAAATAACTACTTGCTGGAAGATCAACAATAACAATTCGAACCCAATTCGGAAGTCCAACTAAGCATGGCCTCATGGAATACTCGTGACAATAAACATTTAACAACCACATCGATGAGCTTATTGGCAGAATATGATATTATATTTCTTCAAGAAGTCTGGTTAACCATTGCGCCAGTTTGGGAAAACCATCAACTGGTGTTAAATCCGGCCTCAAATGTGCTCAGAGGAAGACCCATGGCAGGACTTATAACAGCTGTAAAAAGTAATAAAGATCTCACTGTTACATTCTGGGCAGCCCCAAGCAATCACATACAGTTAACTCGACTCACCATTCATAAGAGACAGATAGCCTGCCTGAACCTTTACTGGAATCATGTAGCTGTTCGAGATAAACAATTTTTTGAGTATGTAGAAAAATGCTTGGACATCATTGCCGCAGACCCTGATATAGATCACATCATTTTAGCAGGAGATCTTAATATGAACTGCATAAAGAAATCAGGCAACAAGTATCAAAACTCAATAAAAAGATGGAGTCACCTTATGGAGGAGAGAGGCCTCTACGTGGTAAATGATTCTATAGACCATGATGCTCCTCCGAAGAACACTTGGAAGAGAGGCAAGCAAGCATCCTTAATAGATTACATCTTTGTTGATGTCAGTCTTCATTCCTCCCTAACATCCTTCAATGTGATTGAACAACACATTAGTGATCATGACATCTTGGAAATTACCTGGAATTGGTTAATATCTCCTTTAGTAATCCTACCTGAAAAGTATAACACCCAGATTGCAGTTGTAACAGGAGGTTTTAAATATAAATGGACCTCCACAAATCTGAATGAATTACTCCAAATCATCTCCTTTCCTCCAGACATTCTATGTCCCGACATTATCATCAGAGATGGAACTTATGTTGCAGCCCTACAGACTTTCGAGCAAAGAACAAGCACAATTATGAATTCTGCTAATACAAAGAAAAATCATAAGCATACTTGGGATGATTTAGTCAAACAAGAGAAAGCCATAATGAGAAAGCAAATTCGAGACTTAAAATATCTATCATTGGACCAAAGAATATTGCAAAAAAGAAAAATCAAAAACAGATATGCCAACTGGCTGAAACGACATAAAGCTAGCATGCAATTAAAAGATGCACAGTTAATGCTGCGAACTATAGCTTGAAAAAGCTCAGCCATGATTTGGGGCTTAATCAAGACCATCTATACCCCTCAACAATCCATTGTACAACTTAATGCAGTATCTGAGGAAGTGTGGGTCGCATATTATAGTTCATTCTATGCAGACTTTCCATGGACCAACCAACCCACATATAAGCCTCCACACAACTTGACTCCGTTGAAAATAGATCCTAGCGATATAAAAAGGAATATAAAAAAACTCAGTACGTTCAAAGCTCCAGGGCCGGACGGTCTATCTAATGTCATGCTAAAGTCCCAGCCAGAAGCCTGGGCTAACATATTAAGAGTCATTTTCAATCAAATAATTATATCTCAACGAATACCTCAGTCGTGGCGTAAATCCATTATTCTCCCTATTTATAAAAAACATAATAGACAAGATCCCAGAAGCTATAGGCCGATAGCGCTACTTGATGTGCCTGGAAAACTTTTTGCCCATTTAATCCTGGCCAAATTCGTTGAGTGGTCAAATAAATCCAACATCAACGATCCATACCAAACAGGATTTATTGCTGGCCTAGGAACATCTGTTAATTTACATATTCTGCATGCCAACAAACACAAAGAGTGCCAATTAAAAAAACCAATATTCATGGCCTTTATTGATTTACAAACGGCATTTAACTCAATTTCCAGAAACCTTCTCTTTGACAAACTGCAGAAAAGTAATTGCCCTGTTCATCTTCAGCATTGGATACGAGAATTTCACACTGACACCTCAATCCAGATAAGACTCTCTATGGATGGAACACTCTCAAAGTGCATATACACATATAGAGGATTGAAGCAAGGCTGTCTGTTGGCTTCCTCTCTGTTTAATTTTTACATATCTGACATAATAAATCATTTCATGAACATAACATCTGATTCCCCTCGATTGTCAAATTATACGATTCCTTATCTATTCTATGCTGATGACCTCGTACTTTTAGCAAAGACAGCAAGAGGACTTCAAATGTTATTGGATCAATTACACGACTATGTTACCAACAATAAGCTGACTATAAATTTGGAGAAATCTAAAATTATGATCGTGGCTACTAACAACGCAAAGCAAAGAATTCGGCAATTGTGGTACATGCAGAAAAAACCTCTGGAGATTGTATCGGAGTACAAGTACTTGGGTCTAAATGTAAACAACGTTATTTCTGATGCACCGTACTACAATGAATTTAGAACCACAATGAACACAGCCACATCACAGGCAACAATACTAAATCACAAATATGGCAAATTTTCCATGAAGCCAGCTTTGATCCTTTATTGCCAGAAAACCATACCGACGGTGCTATATGGCTCTGACACGAGAGCATGGCGTGATTCTTCATTTTGGACAATCATAGAAGGCTCATTCTGGAAAAAGCTACTGAGTTTACCCAAATCTGTACCAATGTGTTTGATACGATATGAATTAGGACTAACGTCCCTGTATGCTATGTACATGTGGAAGATCTGCAGTCTCTATCGTAAATGCATTATAGGCTCAAAAGAAGGCACATTACTCAGCATTTTGTCTAAGTACTAGGAAGAAACCACTCACAAAAACATGAAAGAATGGCAATTAGAAACTAAAAAGTATTTACTTGAATCAAATATCACTGAGGAGTTGCTGATTAATAATCCTGAAAAAGCTAAGGAAAAAATAATGCTTTCAGATTGGATTCAAACAAGATCTCAATGTCTTGCAACTAAGCACTCAAAAGTTTTTTGCACTTCAATTAAAAAAGTCAGAACACCAGAATCGTACTTGTTGCAATTTCCAAATGCGAGATTTCGAGATCTTTTCATCAGATTTAGATTGGATGTTTGGCATACAAGGGCAACTCTGGCAAAATGGAAATTAATTTCACCATTGCAAAACATCTGTCACTTTTGTAAAAATCCAAGTGAATCAGAGACATTACCTCATTTAGTAACGAGTTGTCCTATGCTGTTAAATCATCGCATAAAACACTTTAAACATCACCTTGAGGGTTTGTTTATTACAACTGCTGAACAATTATGGCTTATCTTGTATAACACGTCTCTTAACAAAAATAGAATTGCGATTGTAAATTACTTAATAGCACTTGATTTAGAGATATGTAGTACAGAAGATTTAAAGAATGTGTGAAACAATGTCAACAAAATTGACAAATGTTGGCCACGTTGTCATTCTACTGGCCTTGTGAAAATTGAGTATGGTTCAGCATTTCAATCGTTCTTGTTTTTCCTTTGTTGTATTTATATTTATTTTCTTTTTTTTAACTATTCAAATAGTGATGATGGTGATGTTCTACTAAATCTTATGTGATGTGTATTTTTATTTGTATATATCATGCCTATGTGTGATATATGAATTGTCCTATTTTAATATTATTGTATGAAATTTTGATAAAACTTTGTATTTTATAAATTAGAAATATTGAAAAGTTGTATTCCAACTATATCAATAAAAAAATTTAAAAAAATACCTAATCCCTTCAAAACCCCATGTCCTATCTTTCTCTCCAATCCCATTCTCCCATTCTGCTACAATGCAATTAAGTGACTGGGTTGCAAGTGATGGGTTACATAGCAGAATTAAAAGAACATTCAATAAATAGGTATTTTGTTGTTGTTTTCTTTTTTTTTATTAGCCACTGTTATGCAGCAGCAGAAAACAGCTTTTTGACATAAAAAAACAGTTTATTGAAAACAGTCAATAAAATAGTGGTCCGAAAAGACCATGGTATCACAGATAAACAAGTTAATATCTAGCTACAGTGAGGGAGTTCTCCAGCATGCACGCAACCTTTTCCCCCAAAATAGTAAAAAACACAATACAGGGTTCGTGATTCCCCCATATATAATTCCCATATTGCTGGAGCAGAAAGTGAAGACTCCAGACGTGCTGCCGTTCCGGGCAGAGAGTTGGAGTTTGTCCAGTGTCGCACAATGGACTAACAGGTGTTTAGCGATTCAATGGAAGAAGTGCCACAAAGGAAGCACGTATGCATAGGTCTAGGGATGTTAGTCCAGGCGCCCGTCACCTCCAAAATGTTGACAGAGTTAATTTTGTTATGCTGCCTCCTCTGCATTGAATAACACCAGCCCATTACCTAATCCCTTGAAAACCCCATGTCCTATCTTTCTCTCCAATCCCATTCTCCCATTCTGCTACAATGCAATTAAGTGACTGGGTTGCATGTGATGGGTTACATATCAGAATTAAAAGAGCATTCAACAAATAGGTTTTTTGAATGCAGGGTCAAAACTCAAAATAAGGTGTCAGTTGACAAAAACACCTAGTTTGGCATCCTGTATGGGCGGGACAGGGGGTGGCAATGATCCAAGTCCTATTGGTTGGTGCTTAGATTCCATTTGTGGTCAAAATCTTTTTAGATTGGTAGTAATAGCACAAATTAAGGTGTACAAATACATCTTTCTAGCATATCTTCTATGTGGGAAGACCAGTCCCTGTCCACCCACCTTTTTACACACCTTACACAAAATACTGGGCATGTATGTTTGTGTCTTCTATGGGAAACTACAGCAAATCCCGATATCTTCCTGTCCAGCCTATGTGCAGCAAACCATTGGATGGGAATTAACAACCCCTTTACCAAAGAGTCCTTTAGTGAATTACCCTCCTAAACAAATGTTAGATTAAAGATGGGCCGGCGAACATGGTCATTTTAATTTTACATGCAAGGTTTTAAAGACACACAGGTGAGTGGAAGGAGAAACTGAGAATGCTTCAATATGTGAGAATTACTTTTTGGTAGAACATTCGAGCTCTGAAACACTTGTGTACGAGCGCGATATAAATAAAATATCAATCAATCAACAGTCATATCATACCATCTGGGACCAGAGGGGAAGCACCTTCATTCTGACACAGTGTCCTCACGATTGGATATGCTGCTGTGGTTTGTTTCTGATGCTCAGCCCTGACAGCATCGCAGTGAACGTGTACCTTGCAGAGGAGGAAGAGTGCAGAGTAACCAGACAGCACAGTGCTTTCCCTAGAGCGTGTCACAGTGGCCATGGCAGCTGGCCAGACAAAGGTCAAGCTGTGGCTGGCCACTCATAGATGGCAATCCATGGGATGGAGGGGAACCACAGAGCACAGCACATGGCATAAGGGATTTCATTATGTGCAGCACAGCTGCATCACTGCAGAGCTGAGAAGCTTTGGACAGTAATGGCATATCTGGCACCGGAGACAGGGTTTAAAGGACATGTCTGCCATAAAGGGAGTTGTTTGAGAAGTACAGCTCTTTCCACCCAGGGACAGGATGTGGCAGTGCTAAAGAGCAGGGTTTGAAATTGAGGGGAGCTGGGAGCTATTTAGTATAGTTGCATAGTAGAGTCTGGTAACCTTGACACCAACAGCTACTAGGAGCTACCTTTTGGCTCATAGGGCCAACTGATGCCTTGGAAATATGAAAATGTGACATTAACTCAGTATGTTTGAGTGAAAGCTCTAAAAACCAGTTGATGGCAAAAGCTGTGCTACAAGGAGAGAGACAAAAGAAGAATTGTAGATCACATGAATTCAGGCTATAGCAACTGTATTCTAATTAGGACAATTGACTTAAAATAATGTGAAGGTGAAGATGGGCACTGGTAAAATAGGCATATTTGATATGATATATGTCTCATCCTTTGCAATTGGTATTATGTATGTTTTATAGCACATTAAACATACCGAGGCGCGTTCCTGGCATTCTGCTAAGTAATTCTCGAGGAGGGCAGCACCAGGTACCATGGGGCCCCATCTGATGAGTTAGAATGTGTTCCAACCAGTGGTCGAAGTGTAGGAAAAGAAGTAGTTGAAATATGTTCCCTGCTGGACTGTACCCACCCCCCACAAACCCCATCACAACAACCCCTCCAAGACACAATACAAACCTCCAAACACACGCACCTGCCATTTAAGGGAACGTTCAGTGTAGTGCACTGAAAGTGCAAGTTTCAACTTCTTCCTATGCTTTTATTTTAAAACGAAACCATTCCGGAATGGTTTCTTTTAAAAATAAAAGTATAGGAACAGTAAAACTTAAATAAAAAAAGTAGAGGAGTACCGTTCCCATCTGCTCCCACTCACTTCGACCACTGGTTCAAACCCTTCCGAAGAGCAGTTTTGTTCTACGTCATTTTGATGGGAGAATACAGAAAATTTGCCCAGTGATGTTCTCAGTTAACATACAGACACTGGCGCATTTGGTAAACCACAAGCACTCTGCAGTGGCTCTGCTACTAATGTAATGACTAACGGAATGACACAAAATCACATTTGGTTGGAATTTAAATAGACTACATCCTGATGAAGGCTGCAGTTAATAAGAGTTACAAGCTACACTCCCGAAAACGCCGAAACACACCGTGTTGACTTTAGCAAGAAGTAATCATGACACTGCAAAGAAAGGGCAGGTCACACCAAAAGAAAGAACGAAATATTTTTTTGTATAAGTCCCTGAATCAACCAGGGACTCTGTTATATTACATACATATATGTTGGATCCAGGTTTTGTTGAGCTCTTATGTTCAAAAGCGGTTTTTGTTTTGTGTCTGAAAAGGTTCCACTTGAAGAGAGTGTTTTCAATTTGCCATTTCTCTGAAGAGAACTAAGTAATCTTCTCAGTTTCACTTAGTGATAAAAGACAAAGGCTTCCATATGAGATAACTTAAATTGGACCTGGAAATGTAAACAAGTATAAACAAGTATAATAATACCAAACGTTTTGGCTTTTGTGTTGGAATGGGAGAGGCATTTTCTAGTCACTGCCATAATGATATTACCTGGCCACAAGATGGCAGCTGCTGGAAAATGGACTGATATTCTTGGAAATTGATAGCAATGCGGTAGTAACCTCTCTCATACCTTTACACAAGGAACAACTGTTGGCTGTGACAGTCCTAGTTTTAACAGGACTTCAGCCCAAGGAACATATCTAAATCAAGTGGCTGAAATCATACTGGACCTGTTTATTACACCATTTCAGCTACAATTAAGCAATTCGCTCGCATCAGAATGTCATATTATTCAACACTTACAGTTTTTGTAGTCCCTCATGTGAGACATATTTTCCTAAATGGCTACCTGAACAGTAAGTTATTTCATGTGCATTCATGTTGTTATTATACATTAAGAAAAACGTCTCACTCAAAGCAGGGCAGCTGTTATATTTTGTGACGGAAGGAACACATGTAATATCCAATTTCTAAGCTTAGCGCTCTGACGGATCCTACAAGACTGTATTTGAAACTTTCAAAACTTGTTTTTCAAATTAACTGTGCAAAGAGAAAGATTATTTATAATATATAGACAGCCACAATGAGGTTGGTACACAAAAACTGGAGTTACGTCTGAACTGGCTTATAAACCATTTAATGAGTTAATGGAGATGCATTTTAAACATGGAGGCTGCAGAGATGGAAAAAGTGTTTGGGAATTTTCCATCCGTCACTGTTTCATAAGGAACCAAGTAGATGTAATATGTAGGTCCATTTCTCCACTGTTCAATATTCGGAGAAAAAGGTTCTTGGAGCACAGCCCAATATTATGTGTTGCTTTTCTTTCTGTGCCTGCAGCACTGAGAGAAGGACTGCAAGCAAAAGAAGAATATGTATATGGCTTATTAGAGCGTGACATTTTACTTAAAAAGAGAATCCGATGTGAATTCATACTGCTAGCTACACATTGAAATGGGCACTTAGTTAAAGATCCGTCCTCTTTGGAATGATCACTAAAACTAAAAGGTGGGGTTAAATAGAAGAGCACATTACCTACCCTGCATTTTAACTGTCCAGTCATTCCTACTCTAGCTCAATGGAAAATTGTCTAAATTGAACTTTCCTGCAACAGGAAACGAAATGATAAGGGTGGGCTACGAGGCAGATCAATAGCAATCAGAATTGGATATAAGAGAAGTTCTGTGAACCCATGGGCCCTTTAAGACGAGATAGAACTATGTGGGATGAATGGTTATGCAGATCCTACTCATACATCAATAATCAGACCGACTTAGAAAGTTGGCAAAACTTTAAGCTGTTTTATTAGCAATTATCTAAAACAGGGAGTACAACTGGTATCAACAGATGCTGCACAAGCATTCTCAACATATTTCATAAAAACAGTTCATTTATAGCAAAAACCCGTCATCACTGACGTCATGCTATGTGGCAAAATAAGAAAACCTATTGAGGGTTGGGATTGGCTTAAGAGGAACATCTAAGTATACTTTCTATGGGGAATTGGACTGGAATTTGGTCTCTAAGGTCAGATGGACAGCCATGCCCTCCCCTAGCGCAAGTCATTGTCTGTTTCATAAAATACACGTTTCATTGGCTTTCAAACTATAGGGCTTCTCACGTTGTGTCCCTCTACGATTGGTTGGCATGCTTGCACCCCTTTGGAATATTCCACTCGTTAGCAGCACGCAAGCTGGTCATGCCTCCTCACCCAGTTAGCCCAACATCCATCATAACTCCTATCATCTGCTATTCAATTAGTCTTTTGAACTCGGCCTTGCAAGTATCACTGCGACTGAGAATAGAAGAGAGTGCGAGCATGGCCTTATCTTCTGGTCTCGGTGCAGCTCGCCCCAAGCCTATTCTCATCTTGACCATGTGACAGGAGACTGTGTTTCTTTGTTGTCTTCTTGCACTGTGTGATTATTATTCTGATCACACAGAATCCAAACATGATCATCACCAACAATGCTCCAAGGAACTTGAAGATATTCAGCATTCATTGTGGAACCCATGAGAAGATCAACGCAAACCAGCTGGCATCTGCCATATCTTCTACTTCATCTTCCATCTTGAAATGCAAGTT
The DNA here is from genome assembly GCF_040938575.1 of Ambystoma mexicanum. Classification (NCBI taxonomy): domain Eukaryota; kingdom Metazoa; phylum Chordata; class Amphibia; order Caudata; family Ambystomatidae; genus Ambystoma; species Ambystoma mexicanum. Next base: position 499,605,081 of record NC_090927.1, on the reverse strand, counting down.
TGTTAACAACGTTATTGCCTCTGTCAAGGTCCCATTCTCTTCATTTTGAGAAGGTATGAATGTGCAACATGATTCTCCAATGCTGGCACAAACACATCCATTCATGGCTGTAATCATGTCCGAAACATATCTGTTCTGAAGAGTCATCAGTCTTATGGCTCTCAGCTCTTCTTTGATAGCTCTTCTTTGATAGCGTTGAATCCTTTTATGGAGCTCCTATCTGGTAATCTGTAACCATTTGACATTCGCCATCGTCTGGATCCTTGGCATGAAGATTGTCACGAATACTGCTGAAGTCTGGCTGAACAATCTGTGTTCACATGGAATAGCATCAAAGCTTCTATTGATTTAACTGAAAAGTAGTTATCTTTCTTTGTTCGATTGAGAAATTCAATTGACCTCCTCTTTCTCAGGTCTGCGTCTGCTTTTGGAAACTCTCCAGTCTTCAGGTCACTCTTCAGAATCACCAAAGCTGAAACATCGACAATCACTATGGAACACAGCCCTCCCCAGTCCTTGGGCAGCTTCATATAAACTCTGGGTCTGCAGGTCCAGTAGTGGTCCATTATTAGTATAGTTACATCCTTCATTCCTGGTACATCGAAAATGTGGCCGCACTGCGGATTCTCTCCAACTCTTCTTGTGCCATTGTTTCTGAAGCATAGCTCTGCACTAGCTAGAGGCACTATCTGCAAACGTCCTCCTTTGTCATTGACCCATGTCAGCAACTTTGCAAGCTTCGGCCAGAGAGGTTTGCATCCCTTCTCCACACGATCTATGACTGGCTCCTAATGTCCTGTTACTGCCACTGCTCTGCATACAACTATGCCCTCCTCCCAACCATCTGGAGAAAGTACTGTTCCCCTGATTTGCACCTTGCCTTTCTTCTTGCAACTTCGTATTTCTTCATAATTATTTCCTTGACAATTGAGCTACTTGTTTATCTCCCATCCGATTCTGGCTCCCTTCATTCCAGGCTGTTCGTATCTTATCACATGATGTCTGGTCTGTAGTCTCTCTTGTCTTTAAATCTTGCATATAATCATCTTCTTTTGGGGCTGACCATTCAGTCACCCATACCAAGGATGCTGTTCGACACTGGAATTGACCACTCGCATGGCAGAGAGCAAGGTGCATCAGGCAATGAGCTGCCTGGACTGCTATTTCTATAGTGATAAATATCTTGGAACTTCCCATAGCATAAGGTAGGAGAGCACAAACGTAGCAGCTCTCGTTAGAGGTTATTTTTCCCACCTCTTTCATGTGCTGATAATACATGTTATTCCCCAAATGTGCTGTACTGTCTAGATAATTATTTAACTCATAGTCATCTTCTCTTGTGCTCTCTTGGGTCTCCCTTTTGCCAAGTGAGCTTGCACATAATGATCATGAAGTATATCAAAAATGGAGCATCCGCCAGGTGGAATCATAGGAACACTTGTCAGAGAAGTGGGTGACCTTACATGTATGACTGGTGTAGGGATAATCACATATGGCCTTGGTCTTTCTGCAACAGATATGATATTTCTGTGAGAGTCACTGGAGTGGGAAGAATCAAAGGGACTTCTACTTTACTTGGGCCAATGAAATAGACAGTATGAATCAGCAAAATCAGAAAAACAATAAATGATGAGCACGCTTATATTATGCACCAATACATGAGACCCCACCATTTTCAATTCTCTAATTGTCGTTGGGTTTCCTAATTTTCCAGGACTGCATCATGCTCGACAGTCCACAATGTGCCTGTGTACTATTTTAAGGAAGAAAAAAAACGTTTTAATCAGGCAGCCTCGTTAAATGCTCAGGTAGCTGCCGGATCTGTTCAATTATCACCATAAGTAACCTCCTAATTGCAGGGCCATTTTTAGGATATTGTAGAAACACATGTGTATTTGTGCTACGCCAAACAAAAGCAGGATAATGTATGTATACAAAAACAGCGAGAAGTAGTCTATGGGCATCGACATCTGACAGAACTATGGGGTTTATCGAAAGAGAAACTCAGTGAGGAATTAATCAGGAAACTGCTCCCTTTTCCAGTCGTCAAACTCAAACTCTAGATTTGCCATTTTTAGCACATCAACACTTTCTAAGGTCCAATTCAAAGATTCCCGTGTCTTGATAAATATTGCTTTGCACTCCTGCTAAAAAATCTATAAAGAGTTTCCGGGGTGAGCCACAGTCCAAATGCACACTTGCATTTATTTAATCAGCAATCTTAGCATCCTTCTTCCTCATCATCGATCCAGTCTGCACGTGCTGAACTTCCTCTTCTTGTCTTGCTTCTGAATCAACGGGGGTTAATCGGTCTCACCAGCATATGGTTTGATTTCGCCCAGGTATATTCACGTGTGTCTTTCTCTGACTTTTACTGCTGAGGGAGTGACATTCTTCAGTGCAAAGTGTCCACTAAAACGGGGCACGTGCCACTTCCTTGTGAAGTTGCACACTAGGATTGGACCTTCAATAAATATTTAGGTACAGGTAGTTGTTCTTGCAATTGGGTTGCTGAATGGTCTTCATTTGTATCCTGAGACCGACACACTGTGTGCTTGAGATGATCTGAAATGACAGAGATACTAGCAGTCATACATGTCAAATAAGCACATAACTCATTTTCTAACATTTCTGCAGTCGTCTGGGCAGCACTTCTGCTCCTCGATGGAGGAGACAAAGACATTCTCATTTGCCACCCCATCAATAGCTCTTGGGGTGTGAGGTGGTGGTCTGACCCAGGCTGATTCCTTAAGACATATAATGCAAGGGGCAGGCAGTACAGCCATCCTTCTTCAATGTCAATTTTAACTTGGCAATTCTCTCTTTGAGGAGGTTGTTGAGTCTCTCACATATCCTGTTCACTTGCGGGTGATAAGCAGAAGAAAACTTGCGTTATATACTAAGCAATAGGCTAATCTGTTCAAATACTTAATTGACAAAATGGAGTCCATTGTTGGATCTCAGCACCTCACATACTCCCCATCTAGGAAAGACTTCTCAGACTAAAACCTTTGCTGCACAAGTGGCATCAGGGTGTGTACATGGACCTGCTTCAATCCATCTCGAAAAGGGGCACACCACCACTATCATATACCTTTATCCAGTACATACTTGCAGCATATCAAAATAGTCAATATGTAAATGCTGAAAAGGACTGTTCGGTCGAGGAATCACTCCTCTGATTGTTCGCAGTGTGTGCCCAGAGGTAAACCTTTGCCATACACTTCAATTTACTGCATAAACTACAACCTGTTCTAACAGGTTCAATACAAACCAGTCCTCTGCAATAGCTGCTGCAAGGCTTTCCTTAGTTACATGTGCAGGGTAGTGCAGCTGTTCAAGCGCTACCCTTAACAAGACTACAGGCATCACTGGCTTTTAAGTGCTGTCCTGTCGCCACAATACTTCAGAGGGGCTTAAAGAACACCCCCTTTGTTTCCACAATTCCTGCTCTTCCTGTGATGTACTGCCATGAACCTCCATCAACTGTGTTCTTGACAAATGAGTACACCCTTCATTTACAATCATAATCGTGACTACTTTTTCCTTTAAATCAAAAGTATCGAAACTTGAAATATCTGGTGAATATGCAACCCTTGTGTCCTCTTCGTCTGTGGCTTCATTCCTGCTAGAGATAAAGTCAGTTCTCTTATTATGTGATGCGCATTTAACTATTGTGATAGATACTGGGAGTTGTAGAGTTGTAGTGCCTTGATTAACCTATATATAATGTTGCGTGTTGCACTGGAGTGCTGTCCGCTTGGAGGTAGCCCCTCCTTTTCCAACATGCTAGCCCTGCGTGCACGGTTGACGTCACATAGGCGGAGTCATTTTACACCTTCACTTCCTGCCCTGCATGTTTTTTGAGCGTGACAATAAGTGCCAGCAATTCTGCTGCTTATGTCAAAAGGTGAGACATTAGTCTTGCACTTGCTACCAATTCATATTCCCCATTAACTCTGTGCCTTACCAGAGCTGAACCTGAATGCCTTTCCCCATCGGTTTGATACATTTTTGAAGACACATCAATGAAGAGAACCTCCTCCCCTCCTAACCCATTTTCCTTTACTCATGGGATATCATTGTAGAACTCTTTGTAATTAGATCAATCATGCACATGCTCAACCTCTGCCACAGGCTTGCCTACAAATGGGGCAGGGTTCACTATTTTACACCTGACTATTTGATTGCTGGATTCGATATAACTGCCTCGTATGCAGAAGCTCTCTGAGATGTCAATGTACCCTTAGGTTTCTCCGAAACAGCAAAGCATGCTCAACAAACAACGTCATAGAACACCCCATCACAATACTAGTAGACTTATCTATCGCGAACGCGGCTGCTGCCAGCAATTGTTTGCAAGGAAAGTGCCCTCTCATAACTGGATCTAAAATCCCACTGTAATATGCCTGGGGCTTGTACCCCAATGTAGTCCTCTGTGTAAGCAGCACTGTCATAATGGGGAAATGGGGAGCAGGTGCAAGTGGATCTAGGTCACCTGGCCTAAGCCCTACCCACCTGGTGCCTTCCTGCCTGCTGCTCTTTTTCACCACTTAGCAAGCCCCGCCCACCTTGTGCCTTCTTGCTTGCCGCTCTGTTTCCCTACTTAAGGAGCCCTCAAGCCTCTTTTCCTTTGCAGATGGGGAGCAAGTGCAAGTGGATCTAGGTCACCTGGCCTAAGCCCCGCCCACCTGGTGCCTTCCTGATGCCACTCTTTTTCACCACTTAGCAAGCCCCGCCCACCTGGTACCTTCATGCTTGCCGCTCTTTTTCACCACTTAGCAAGCCCCGCCCACCTGGTGCCTTCCTGCTTGCTGCTCTGTTTCCCTACTTAAGGAGCCCTCCAGCCTCTTTTCCTTTGCAGATGGGGAGCAGGTGCAAGTGGATCTAGGTCACCTGGCCTAAGCCCTGCCCACCTGGTGCCTTCCTGCCTGCCGCTCTTTTTCACCACTTAGCAAGCCCCGCCCACCTGATGCCTTCCTGCTTGCCGCTCTTTTTCACCACTTAGCAAGCCTCGCCTACCTGGTGCCTTCCTGCTTGCCGCTCTGTTTCCCTACTTAAGGAGCCCTCCAGCCTTTTTTCCTTTGCAGATGGGGAGCAGGTGCATGTGGATCTAGGTCACCTGGCCTAAGCCCCGCCGACCTGGTGCCTTCCTGCCTGCCGCTCTTTTTCACCATTTTGCAAGCCCCGCCCACCTGGTGCCTTCCTGCGGGACTCTCTTTTTCACCACTTAGCAAGCCCCGCCCACCTGGTGCCTTCCTGCTTGCCGCTCTTTTTCACCACTTAGCAAGCCCTGCCCACCTGGTGCCTTCCTGCTTGCCGCTCTGTTTCCCTACTTAAGGAGTCCTCCAGCCTCTTTTTCTTTGCAGATGGGGAGCAGGTGCAAGTGGATCTAGGTCACCTGGCCTAAGCCCTGCCCACCTGGTGCCTTCCTGCTGCCACTCTTTTTCACCACTTAGCAAGCCCCGCCCACCTGGTACCTTCATGCTTGCCGCTCTTTTTCACCACTTAGCAAGTCCCGCCCACCTGGTGCCTTCCTGCTTGCTGCTCTGTTTCCCTAATTAAGGAGCCCTCCAGCCTCTTTTCCTTTGCAGATGGGGAGCAGGTGCAAGTGGATCTAGGTCACCTGGCCTAAGCCCTACCCACCTGGTGCCTTCCTGCCTGCTGCTCTTTTTCACCACTTAGCAAGCCCCGCCCACCTTGTGCCTTCTTGCTTGCCGCTCTGTTTCCCTACTTAAGGAGTCCTCCAGCCTCTTTTTCTTTGCAGATGGGGAGCAGGTGCAAGTGGATCTAGGTCACCTGGCCTAAGCCCCGCCCACCTGGTGCCTTCCTGCTGCCACTCTTTTTCACCACTTAGCAAGCCCCGCCCACCTGGTACCTTCATGCTTGCCGCTCTTTTTCACCACTTAGCAAGCCCCGCCCACCTGGTGCCTTCCTGCTTGCTGCTCTGTTTCCCTACTTAAGGAGCCCTCCAGCCTCTTTTCCTTTGCAGATGGGGAGCAGGTGCAAGTGTATCTAGGTCACCTGGCCTAAGCCCTGCCCACCTGGTGCCTTCCTGCCTGCTGCTCTTTTTCACCACTTAGCAAGCCCCGCCCACCTTGTGCCTTCTTGCTTGCCGCTCTGTTTCCCTACTTAAGGAGTCCTCCAGCCTCTTTTTCTTTGCAGATGGGGAGCAGGTGCAAGTGGATCTAGGTCACCTGGCCTAAGCCCCGCCCACCTGGTGCCTTCCTGCTGCCACTCTTTTTCACCACTTAGCAAGCCCCGCCCACCTGGTACCTTCATGCTTGCCGCTCTTTTTCACCACTTAGCAAGCCCCGCCCACCTGGTGCCTTCCTGCTTGCTGCTCTGTTTCCCTACTTAAGGAGCCCTCCAGCCTCTTTTCCTTTGCAGATGGGGAGCAGGTGCAAGTGTATCTAGGTCACCTGGCCTAAGCCCTGCCCACCTGGTGCCTTCCTGCCTGCCGCTCTTTTTCACCACTTAGCAAGCCCCGCCCACCTGATGCCTTCCTGCTTGCCGCTCTTTTTCACCACTTAGCAAGCCCCGCCTACCTGGTGCCTTCCTGCTTGCCGCTCTGTTTCCCTACTTAAGGAGCCCTCCAGCCTCTTTTCCTTTGCAGATGGGGAGCAGGTGCATGTGGATCTAGGTCACCTGGCCTAAGCCCCGCCGACCTGGTGCCTTCCTGCCTGCCGCTCTTTTTCACCATTTTGCAAGCCCCGCCCACCTGGTGCCTTCCTGCGGGACGCTCTTTTTCACCACTTAGCAAGCCCCGCCCACCTGGTGCCTTCCTGCTTGCCGCTCTTTTTCACCACTTAGCAAGCCCTGCCCACCTGGTGCCTTCCTGTTTGCCTACTTAAGGAGTCCTCCAGCCTCTTTTTCTTTGCAGATGGGGAGCAGGTGCAAGTGGATCTAGGTCACCTGGCCTAAGCCCTGCCCACCTGGTGCCTTCCTGCCTGCCGCTCTTTTTCACCACTTAGCAAGCCCCGCCCACCTGGTGCCTTCCTGCGGGCCGCTCTTTTTCACCACTTAGCAAGCCCCGCCCACCTGGTGCCTTCCTGCTTGCCGCTCTTTTTCACCACTTAGCAAGCCCTGCCCACCTGGTGCCTTCCTGCTTGCCGCTCAGTTACCCTACTTAAGGAGCCCTCCAGCCTCTTTTCCTTTGCAGATGGGGAGCAGGTGCATGTGGATCTAGGTCACCTGGCCTAAGCCCCTCCTACCTGGTGCCTTCCTGCCTGCCGCTCTTTTTCACCACTTAGCAAGCCCCGCCCACCTGGTGCCTTCCTGTGGGCCGCTCTATTTCACCACTTAGCAATCCCCGCCCACCTTGTGCCTTCCTGCTTGCCGCTCTTTTTCACCACTTAGCAAGCCCCGCCCACCTGGTGCCTTCCTGCTTGCCGCTCTGTTTCCCTACTTAAGGAGTCCTCCAGCCTCTTTTCCTTTGAAGATGGGGAGCATGTGCAAGTGGATCTAGGTCACCTGGCCTAAGCCCCGCCCACCTGGTGCCTTCCTGCTTGCTGCTCTTTTGCACCACTTAGCAAGCCCCGCCCACCTGGTGCCTTCCTGCTTGCCGCTCTGTTTCACTACTTAAGGAGCCCTCCAGCCTCTTTTCCTTTGCAGATCAGGAGCAGGTGCAAGTGGATCTAGATCACCTGGCCTAAATCCTGCCCACCTGGTACCTTCCTGCCTGCTGCTCTTTTTCACCACTTAGCAAGCCCCGCCCACCTGGTGCCTTCCTGCTTGTCGCTCATTTTCACCACTTAGCAAGTCTCACCCACCTGGTGCCTTCCTGCTTGCCGCTCTGTTTCCCTACTTAAGGCCTCCAGCCTCTTTTCCTTTGCAGATGGGGAGCAGGTGCAAGTGGATCTAGGTCATCTGGTCTAAGCCCCACCCACCTTCTTAGCCCTGCTTCTTCCTTCCTGCTCTTAACTATTAGATCAAGGGCATCTCTCGCCCGGGTGTCTGCAGTGAAGGGCAGACGAAGAAAAGGGCAATTCCTGTTTGGAGCTGTTCGGACCAGGAGGACCCAGGGCCCGACCCCCTGCTCAGACAGCAGGTAAGCATACACCAACATGTGTTACCCCCTCTGTCCCCACAGGCCATCGCCACCCTCTCTGGTCCCCCTGTGATGTTCCCTTGTGGCCTGTTTTGCTTGATTCTTCTGCTCTCTCCACTTCAACCTCCTCCAGCCTACTTCTGCAGGAGTCTGTCTTGATACATTCTGGTTTCACCATCACCGTCTTGTGGCCAATGCTGGATTTGACTTTTATGGACTTCATTCATTCACAGTGGGTCACTCTTTCTCAACTCTCATGCTGAACTTCCTTTGCATCTTCTACTCATGGTGGCCCTGAATCATGCTGTTCCCATCATCATCTTGTATCCTGGCTTGCAACATTATGTGTTACTACTGACTTCTGCAATTGTATTCGCTCTCCATTTTTGCTTCTACAATCTTTTTGACTGCTTACTCTCTGTTCCCTCCTCCTTTCCCTTCTCCCTTTTCCTATCTCCTCCCCTTACTTTCTTCTATGCCCTTACTCTATCAGAATTTTCCCTGGACCTAATATGATAGCAACCTCGTCTGTTTCCTCCACCCTCCCATTACTGTTTGAAATGTCTTCGGGCCTAGGATGATAGTTGCTTGTTTTGTTCCTCCTCTCCCTTTCTGCACCCCTCTCGCTCACCTTTTGTTTTTCTCCAGCTCTACCAGAAATGTTGTCAGGCCTAGTACGGTCGTCGCCTGTCTGTTTCCATTTCCTTCCAACTCTCCCCCTCCCTTCCTTATCTATGCCTTAGCTCTTGCACTATCCTAAATGTCATCAGGCCGAGTACGATAGTTAATTTCACATCCTGGCTGTTCATGGCCTTTAAGAATGTCATTGTATTTTCCCTTGTTCTCTCCCTTGCCTTGAAGCGTTTTGAAACACATTGTGTATAGGCGCTATATAAATAAACTATCATAAACTATCATATCATAACTGTCCATTTCGTTTGTGAAAACAGAAAAAAAACCTCGTCATAGTTGGGAGTTCCAAAAACTGGAGCTGTACAAATTGCTTTCTTTAATTCTTCAAACCCTCCCTCCATTTCCTCAGTCCATTCTATTCTTCCCTTATTCACTTGTGCTTTCTTGGGAGCCTGCAAAAGGGGTCTTGTGTATGAACTATAATCAAATACCCACGCTCTAACATAGTTGCACAATCCCAGAAACTGCTGCATTTGTGTTATCGTGTGCGGTTTTGCTGTTTTCATAATTGCCTCAGCCTTTTCAGGTGTGTCTTTCTTTCCCTCATGTGAGATTAACTGACCTATGTACAACAGCTCTTCTTGACAATATTGCAACTTCTCCTTGTTGACTTTATATCCCTTGTCTGCTAGACTAGTCATTAACTGAATCAAGTCTTGCCTGCACTCATCTTCTGTCATGCTGAAAACCAAAATGTCATTTAGGTACTGCAGCACAACACTTTACAAATCAATTTTGCTCAGGTCCACCTGCAGGACCCTATTAATGATCAATGGAGACTCACACTACCCTTGGGGCAAACAAGTGTTCTTCAGCTTAGTTTGACAAAATGTAAATGACATAAGGTCTTGGGAGTCCTTATGCAACAGGATTGAGTAAAACACATTTTTCAAGTCAATCAGCGTGAAATATCGTGTCTCTGCTCGTATACTACATAGTATCATCACTGGATTCTGAAATAAAGGAAACTTTGCCTCTACAATCTGGTTAATTGGCCTCATGTCCTGGATAAATCTCCATAACCCCCTCTTCGATTTCTTCACAAGGTACACAGCGGTATTGCACAGTTACTCTGATGTCACTAAAATGCCTTGTTCCATCAGGGCTGATATATGGTTCATGTATCAAGTGTTAGATGATTGGAGATGTGTCAAAGGATGGTGAATATTTAACATTGCAGAATTCCACTGCCATTATGAGTGCTAATGTTATGAGACAGTATCTATGAAAATTGAATGTTGTAAAATATATCTTGTTATATTAATACCGTACCACATATCAGGTTATCCTTATCCACAACATGTGTTTCAGAGGTAAATCTGATGCATGATGAAGGTGTTATGGTTCCTGAACCAAAATGATTCAGAACTACACCAAACCATTCTCAGAGTGCAAGCCAGGAAAAAGGTCTAACTCTGCCAACAGCCACTTGTATTCAATCCTAGAAAAGGCAAGGTGTTTTATGGTGAGAGTGAGTGGATCACATGGAGTTTCCACATGGAAATCGTGTTGACTGCAGAGAAATATCACTTGCAGGCCAAAGTTTGATATTACTGCCTGATAGAGATATCTCAAAAAGCTTATACAAGCATGTGTTGTTGTGTGTGTGGGGAGGGGCAGGTAGTGGGTGGGAATGGTCATAGAGATACGCCTGGACATAGGCAGTCAACGTGGGGGTAAAAAGTGAAAACCCAAACTATAACCACAAGCTTGGTGTCCCTCCCCATCTCATTTCTTTGTCTGCTCGAATTCATTAGTGTTTTCAGGAAAAAAGGACACATATTTTTGCAAGCCACTGTTTTGTTATTTATAATGTCCAGTTGATGAAGTGTTTTCCATTTTAATATCATTGCGTTATTACATGTACTTGCTTTTCTTGAAAGAGACATTTTTATCAGTAAACATTGAATCCTTGTTTCAGTCAAATGTTAATAAATCTCTTTAGCAGGCAGCAGATTTCCTTGTCCCAGTTGGCCAGGAAGCATATTTTCTTTGAAGGAGAGGCAGAACTAATTGTTTGTGTTTGAAAGTAAGAGAGAGGATTTTTTTGTGAGTCTATTTTGGGGGGGAGCAAAGACAAAACTAGAATTATTTTAGGGAGCCACGGTTCTGCCGAGGGGAGAGCTCAATCAAAATATACATATACAGAATACATGGAGCAAGAAAATCATCATCTCCTGCCAAGAAGGCCAGAAAAGATGCAGAAGACAGAACAGGTGCCTACTAACGTTGCCAAATGGCCACCATAATAACTGTGAATGCTTTACAAGCACTTGTAAAAATGTGTGTAGACGGTACTTCCAGCTCAAGTGTTGAAAGTTACCAGAGCATTTCCATAACAATTGAAGCATGTGTAAATGAAAGGTACATTCCTACTAGTACTGCAAGCCAATTCACAACCAATGAGGGAGGTCGTAATGATAGATCTGAGGCCAGAGCTGAGAGGGAGAGAGAACCTTTTTTTATTTTATCGTTTTTCATGAAGAAAAGAACAAAAAACAATAGAACTTGAAAAACTAACAAAAACTCGCAGAGATACATATATGAATGGCAGTCACATCATAATCCCACAACGTCACCAGAGGGAGAATCTTGATCTGACATGTCCTCAAATCAGCAGCGGTCGCTTGAAAGAGAAACTTCTAGCTGACAGTATAGCGGCATTGCACTTGGATGTAGACTCCCGTGGAACGTTATCTCAAAGTAAAGCACAGCAGCAGATCGACAAAAGATAGTAGGACAATAAAGCTATATTTTAAATCTAGGAAATATAATATCTAGGCATATGAAATCACCACTGGCTCTTCCAAAAACAAAGAAGAAAACAGAGAGTTTTTAACATCACCCAGAATAAATCTCAATGCCCATCTGAAAAGTCTAAAAAACACACGGCACCAGGTTCCAGGTTAAAGCACTAAACACTCACCGACCTATAAAATCCTCCCTGAAGATATTACTACAGCTATCTGTAATTAATTCAACCAGGAAGTGAGCTATAAAAAACATGCAGGGCGATACAGCACAAATGTGATTAAGAGCCATATTTAGGTATGCCATTCAATTGCTATTTAAAACATGCAGCACATTGTGTTGTGATCAGAAGGCATCTGTGGTTTAAAATGAGACTAATGATGGAAGTACTTCCAGAAGGGTTGTATCTTCAGAATGTGGTATAACTGAACTTCACCAGCAAATCATGATGGCCTGTTGGAAAAGAGAACAGGCTAGATGACAAATCATAGATTAACTCTGGAAATCAACCAGTTGATTGGAAAGTGCATAGTCAAATACATGAAGCCATTCAGTGTAGTTGGAAATAGAGGTTTCAAACCCCTTATGAATTACTTTGCACCATGCTACAACATGCCATGTCGGAAGTAGTTTGCAACTGTTCTTCTAAGGACTTGCCTCCAAAATGCTCATCAACCAGCATCACCAGCAGTGGTATTCAGAAGAATAATCTGCTTTCTGCATCCATTCATTTGGAAAGAACACAATGTAAATACTATTTTGAACTCCAAGAAGCTATATTCGAGTGGCTGCAGTTGCTGAATCTATGAGTTGCTTTTGTGTTATCTGATAATGGTGCAAACATAGTGTCTGTATTGTAAAAGTGCATCATCCATGTTATACCATGCTTTGCTTTGCCTTGTGTTTGCATCTTTAGGTCCCTGCCATTGCAAATGAGAATAGCAGCATTGCGACCTTGGTGAGAGCAGCAAATGACATATGTAGCCACTTTGACCATTCTTTGATGGCCCTGGCAGCATGGGACAACAAGCATGGAAAATACAACTTGCCCTATGCCATCAACTGTCCCTGTAAGGAGGAACTACACTGTTTACATTTTTGAAAGAATGTAAGAGAAAAAGAAAGCAGTCGAGGAGTAGACCTTACAACATATGAAGGCAAGCGTCCCCAAACAGCACAATCCTCCCCGCAATGAGAGACAATGAAGGACTCTCCCTTTATGGGAATAAGGCCAAGACAGAGTGCGGGTGAGCGTAAATGGGAGTTTATCAATCAGAATAGGGCATGCAAAGAACTCTGCAAACTCCGAGAGCGCTCTGTCTGACAATAGCAAAGACAGGCGTATATATTTACAAAAAACGTCATAAGACCCTACACACTATTGGGGGCACAAGTTCATGGGGATTGGGTGGCGACGACTAACTATAGGTGCTGCTGTGATGTGGTTTGCTTTGGCTGGAAGACGTCACTGGGCAGCCTCGTGGGTTGGGCTGGGCCTGGCAGGGTGGCGGAGTTCATCCAGGCGGTGTTGTGGGGCCATCGTGGCCAGTGGCAGAGATGAATGTCTTCTCCTGACTTATTAGCCCTAGGCCATGCACACCGCAGTCATTCAGGCATTTTTAGTATTATCTTCTTTAGTAAATCTTACAATAGGTTATACAACAGGTTAATGCAACACAGGAGGAATGCACCTTGTGAGGGGACTGGAGGTAATACGTCAGGGCATGGTTACCAGTGTCCTGTTGACCGGGGCCATAGGTCGAGGGGCTAAGCTTCAGGGCCTGGGACGGGCGGTACATGTCTTTCTGCCTTGTTAGAAGTTGTTATGGATGTTCCGCTGTGTGTTGTCAAAGTGTTGGGTGTCTTGATTGCACAGGGCCATAAGTCTGAGATGGTCCGGTGGGTTGTGAGGTTTACGAGGGGGCGCGTGTGTTCAGGCAGAGGTTTACTGCTGTGCTGTAAATAATGCATGTGGCAGGTGGTGGCCTTGGGTGCTACAGAGGGGGTTACAAATCTTTGAAGCGACTCCAGTCTGGTTGGGGGAGGTAACGCAGCGCGGCGCGGTCTCTGTTCTCATGCCTTGGCAGCCTTCGTAGGGTGGGAGGGGGAATGGCCTTGCACGTATTTCACAAAGGTATCTCCCTCGTGTGTTGCCGATTTAGGTAAAAACATCAACCATTGGAACATTCTATAATACTTATTCAAATCATTTTAAAACATGCATTTCAACTTTGCTGGATGTGTCTCGATTATACCCAGTCTGAACACTGTATTCGTACACTATGTTTTAACAACTACAGTATTTAGTTATATGCATATACAGTTGCAATAAGTGAGGTAGTAGTCGGGTTGGTGGAGTACATAGGAAATGATTCGCCACTGTACGTGACGGTGGTGGCACATAAGGGGCTTAGACATACACACATGACAAGTGCATTTCTTGCGCATCCTTCACATGAGTTCCACAGTATGGTTACATTTCGTTTTCTCGTGTACTCTAGCAGCATTAGTTCAGTTATGGCGCGAGCCCATGGGGTGTAAGTTTCCCAGTAATACACGTAACAAATAGATTCCTGGTGCGTTCCATTATTATTAGCACCCAACTGCAATGGTGTGGGCTCACCATCGCTTATATCATGGGAGCATGATCTCTTGTAATTATACATCTTACAGGCTTTTGTAATATAAGGGATTTTATGGAAGAGAAGCATTCTTTGCAAGTAGTCTCAACATTAATATACAAAGATTGTCTGTCATCTAATGACCATTTTACTGTTCTTTTCATTTGCCTAGGCCTGTTGGCCGGGTCATGCTGGGAGCGATGATACATTGCGGGAGGTGAACTGTTACAATGTTAGTGTATTACACTAGCTCATGTCCGTCTTGTTCGTGGGAACGTGCTCGCAGCGGATCTGCCAGGGTGCTGCGGCAACAAGGATGACTGAAGCCCTCCAAGGGTGGGGGCCGCGCTACAGTGCGCGGAGCTCACACCATCTTTATCAGACAACATGGTTTCTAGGCCTGGCTAAATTTTAATACATGTGGGCAATTAATACGTGCGGGCAATGTCTCCAGTGGGTGAACCCTCCACCACCTGGGCCCGGGTGGCATGAGGGGACACCCAAGAGAGCCATAGTCCTCACCTGGGGAGAAAGTGTAGGCGAGGGGGGGTCTTCTTGGACCAGTCCTCCCCTACATTTCCCCCCTTTCGTTACTTAAAGTAACGAATTCTTCAAATCTTCTATCCTCCTACACTCTGCCTCGTTCATCACCGCCTCATCCCATGCAGGAGTTCCTTTGATGGGCATCCATGCTCTGCACACCCCCCTTAAGCTTTCACCTCTCCGGGCGTATTCATCTGGGGTACACATTAGATATATGCACCCACCATCTCCTTCCAAATCTACCCAAACTTCCTCATACCATTCTAGTATACGGGGCTCTTTGATGGTGGTGTGCCACAACTTATCTACAATATCTTTATCGTGGTATATAGGCACCAGTTGGTACTTGGGCGAGTTATCTATCCCTGTTTGTACTTGTGCTTCTTGCATCGTTTTTATTGTACCGTGTGAGTTGCCCATTGTCACCATCATCATTGCACCATGTGGTACTGCATTAGCACAAACTCGAAGACCCACCTGGCACAGGCAAAAAAGTAGAAGGAGGAACACAACAGCTGGTATTAAAAATTTCACAGTTGTTCCAAGCCATGAGGGAACCCAGGAGAAGATGTTGTCGAACCATGTACTCGCTTCTGCTCCGCCTTCCATTTTCATTTTTTCTCCTAGGTTGTGGACTGCTTCAATCACATGGGACAGGGAGCCATTCTCTGCGTCTTCAGAAGGTACAAAAGTGCAGCAGGCACTTCCTATTTTTCGGCAAACACCACCGTCCATCGCCGTCAACAGGTCCAGGACATACCTGTTTTGCATGGTCATTAGTCGTAAAGCTCTTAGTTCCACTTTGATAATATTGAATCCTTCTTCAGTGTCGTTCGCCAGCTGAATCAATTCCCAGCGTGTTATCTGGAGCCGTTTTGCGTTTGCCCTTGCTTGGACACTTGAGACGAGTGAGGCAAAAAATGTTTCTGCTGAGCTGAATAATCGATATTTGTCTGGGATCTGAGCCAATAGTTCTGATGATGCCTTTGATATGTAATTTGATGCTCGCCTGTTACGGGTCAGCACTTCTTCCTTGTTTCCAGAAGACAGGACATATATTTGTGTCGCTGCAGTTGGTTGAGCCACACTCTGCATGCGTTCCTGCGTCCCATCGACGTGGCTTTCTGGTATCACCATTAGGGCTGAGTGCAGAGTGGCCATTGAGCTGCTGCCACTCCATGACTGGGGGAGGTGTAGGTATGCCTGTTTGCCGCACACCCAGTACGTGTCCATCAGGGCCGCTGTCCCTTTCCTTAGGTCTGGGATGGTGAGGGTCTTGTTGCAGTTCTTGTTTGTTCCCATGGGGGTTCTCCCTTCTCCTTTAAAGCACAGTTTATAGTCCATTTCGCTCTGCAGTTTGAACGACTTTTCAATGGCAGTTACCCAAGTTAGCTTTGAAATGTGTTCTCTCCATACTGGTCTACATGTTTCCTCTATCCACTGCAATTTATCCGGCGCCACACCTCTTAGTGCTTCCGCTTTGCACAGTACTTCTTCATCCTTCCGCTTGTTGTCAGAAAAAAGTGTCCCTTCTATCACAAAAAATGGTTCTTTCAAACATGCTACTCCTGCCGTTTTTGGGTAACACGTTTTCTCGTTCTGCAGCATTTGAAAAGTCAC